>NC_056747.1:186474427-186806927 GCF_019279795.1 Protopterus annectens | reverse complement strand
TGCCTTCATCCAGAGCTCTGGTGACTGACTCAAAGAAGTCAACCAAGTTGAGCAGGCATGATCTACCCTTCACAAAACCAAACTGTGTGGGATCCAGAGTTGGGAGATTCCCTGTAACCTTTTTTATTAGGTCCATGATGATCATTCCATAGCTTTGCGTATCAAACTTGTCAGGCTAATGGGGCGTTAGTTCCCAGGGTCTGTAGTCACTCCCCCTTTGCAGAGAGGGATGACTAAAGCAGTGCTCCATTCGGTAGGGACAAAGCCGAAGGTGAGGCTGTGATTGAACAGGGCATACAGGTGAGGTGCTTATTCACTCTCTAGTTCATGTAGAACACAGCCATGGATATTTTCAGGTCCCATAGAAGTTGTATTCTTGGCCTTGGACAGTGCTGCTTTAACCTGTGCAGCAGTAGTACTTGGGTGCCTGTCTATCTTCTGGTATTGTGATTGGTCCTTTGGGGGGGGGGGGGTAAAGTTGGCACTGAATCTGTCGGCCAGTATATTGGCAATATCTGTTGGCTCGGTATAGGAGGTACCATTGTGCAGTAGCTCAGAGCAAATCTGGCTATTGCTGTGGAGATTCTTTACATAACTTTAGAAGGCCTTCTGTTTGTCTTATACTGCTGCAATTCTGTTTTCATAGCTAGCTTTAGAGGATTTGATGAGGGATCTCAACTTTCTGTTGAGGCTGATAAGGGAGTTTTTCCAGTCTTGGAACTTCACCTAATTCCACATAAGTTTCCTTCTTCTGTTGTAGAGTTTATGGCAGGGGACCACCAGATCGGCTTCCTTTTTTTGGAGGAGAGCGTCTTGGTTCTGTTGGGTATGGCGAGATCAATGCGTTTGTGTACGTGTTCGTACAGTGCATTGGTGTATGATTCGGCGGTCATGCAACTATTCTCTATTTGCATGGGTGCCATGAAATTCGCCACCTCTGTTTTTAGGAGCCCAAAGTTAGCTTTGGAGAAGTTTTTCATGGTGGTTACCTTTTGTGTGTCTGTGTGTATGTGTATTTCCAAGATGATTAGTTTGTGGTCGGCTCTAACCAGGGAGGAGTTGACTATTGGTGTAGAGCAACGGTCGTCCAGGTCAAGGATGTTGCTACCTGTATTGGGGGTAAGAACGAGCTGGTCCAGGGCATTGGAATTAATGAATTCCAGGAAATGGGCAAGTGCATTGATACATGAGCAGTTTTCCCAGTTAATGGAGGGGTAGTTGAAGTCGCCCAGTATGAGTATTCTCCAGGGTACGTAGGAACATGGAGTGTGACTTTTGGGACATGGTTGGGGACCTATAACAGGCTATGACCTGAATTGCCGTCTTACCCAATGTTAGCTGCACCTCTGAAGTATCTCTGATGGTTATGTTGGGCTACCAGTCTGGAGGTGTGCGCATCCTTTATGAATATAGAAACACCACTGCCTTTGGACCTTCGGTCCAAGTTCTGGGGCCGAAAGGTGTGGAATGAGTTATAGCCTGGTAATGCAGGAGTGCTTTCTGCTGCCTTGAAACCAGTTCTCTGTTACAGCGCAAATGTCAATGTTCTCCATTTTAAGGAGTGCTTCGAGCAAGTGCATTTTGAGAATTAGATTTCTAGCGCTGAGCAGCATAACCCTCAGATTGCATTTGTTTGTAGCTGGTACGGTGGTAATTTGGTCTTTGGAACACCGGCTAAAAGAGGCACTATAGGGATGGCAAGAACCTTGGCCAGTATCCGGAAGCCCAGGGGTGACAGATGCAGGTCTTCTTTGACAAAGCATCGATGTGAGTCAGTCATGTCATCCCAGACAGACAGACACTGGATACCCTTAGAATGACACCAGAAACTTAGCCAGTTGTTGAAATCAATCATTTTCTGCTTGTACTGTGGTGTCATTCTGGGTGATGGTAGGATGCTGCTCAGGGCTAGGGTCATACCTGCCTGGGCTGTGTAATCTTAGAGCTCCTCCATGTCTCTTTTCATGTAGTCCAGGGAGGTACGTCTCGGGTCATTTCACACCCACATGTACAATGAGAGAGTCATATTTGTACATGTTGTTGAGGGACCCGAGTGCGTGCGTTGTGTGTCTGATCCTGGCACCTGACAGGCAGCTGACTGTTACTTTCTTCTTATTCAACCTAGTGAGTGGGACATCAGTGTGCCGCACTATCGAGTCACCTATGACTAGTGTGCTGGGCATGCTGTTTTGCATTAGGGTCTTTGGTTGAGTGGCACACTGTTTAGGAGAGTTGTGCTTCTCGTGATTAGTGTTGTGTTGTGGTGGTCAAGTGTGTTTCTGCCTTGGAGGTATTTTTATTGAGAACTTCTGTGAAGGTGGGTGTGTGGTTTGTGTTTTTATGTGAAGGCATTGCTGTTGTCTGTTTTGGAGGGCTATGTGTTTCATGTGGTGTGGTGCAAGTGGTGACCTCCTCTAGACCAGCTATTCCAGTCTTTGCTGGAGAAGGCGTGGCTTCCAGTTTGGATATATGAGTGCATCTTTCACAAGTCTGAGTGTTAGGAGGTAAGAGGAGAGGGTTGTCAGTGTACATGAGGCAGTTGTTACATTGCCTCAGGTTGCCCAAGTTCACCAGATTAATAGGAGAAAGCACAGGGAGCTGACCTTTAGACATGCTTGGAGGGGTGGGCATTAATACGTACTGGAGCTTTTTCCTTGTAGAAGGTTTAGTGCTGGTAGCACTTGTGTGCTACAATAATTGCTACAAGAAGTCTGGTATGGAAAAGTGCTAAACTAATAAGATAGTAAAAGTGCAGGAGAGGAGAGAACTAGCAAATCTAAGGGAAAAATTGAAGGGCAGACTTGGGCACTTCTCAGAAGCTTACAAACAGTCCTGGATACAGTAAATCTGTATCTGGACTAGACTAGTTACAGGAAAGGCAGGAAAAGCACAAATGTGGGCTTTTAAACCAGAAAGTTGAAAGAGATGGAAAAACTAGCAAAAATGACCAATAAACTACAATTTCTGGGCCAGAAACCACTCCTCTTGTGGTAGATAGGCTACCTAGTGCTTATCACTCCCACTGATAAGCTAGAAGGCTTCCCTCCAACACAGAAAGGCATGGGGGACTCAGAAGCTTACATACAGTCATGGATACAACAAATCTGTATATCGACTAGACTAGTTACAGGAAAGGGAGGAAACAAGCTTAGATTTTTTTTTTTTACAGAAAAGCAGCTAAAACTGCACTAAAACAATTCAAGTTCATTTTTATTTTTATGACTGTTGCTCATTAAAGTGCATTTTTAATCTATTTTTAATCTTCACTTGTGAATGGGCCTTTGAGAATACACGCATTGTGTGGATTTAATTGAACAGATATATGTAGTGAACTGTTGGGAATGGTAAGGAACACAGAGCTTTTTTGAATCCTCTCATGCAATACTCTAATGCTAATATGCGATTATCTTTTCTCTTAGGTTTGATTTGATTCAGTGTTGTTGCAAATCTTTTCTCATATTCTATGTTAGAACTTTTCTCCCAGTGCCTTTGCTGAAAAAGTGGCTTTGCCCAGTCAGACTTTCCCAGTAAGCAAATGTTATGTAAACTTTAAAAAGATAAA
Organism: Protopterus annectens; assembly: GCF_019279795.1. Taxonomy (NCBI): domain Eukaryota; kingdom Metazoa; phylum Chordata; order Ceratodontiformes; family Protopteridae; genus Protopterus; species Protopterus annectens. The sequence goes on along the minus strand of NC_056747.1, from coordinate 186,803,365 downwards.
ATATAAAAAAATATATAAATAAAAATTGTGTGTAAAGGGCCAGGCTCCTTTTAGAGTTACCAGTAGAAATCCCTTTAACCTTTTGCTTTGTTTCTGACCATAGGACATAATGAATCTTCTCAGACTGAATGAGAGCTTTGTTTACCGTCCCTAGGTACAACCTATTCTGAGGCAGCGTTGGAAAAAATAATCATTCACTGGTGATGCTGTTATCAGTGACTGATTAGCTGAGTAATCTGCGCACCGGTTTGGGAAGGTTCCCAGTGGGTATAATCCTAGTGGGCCAGGGAGGACAAGGTGAAGGTTTTAACATAGTTTTCCTGTTGCTTGTATGCGAAAATACTATAGGAATTTATTTCCATGCCCCTGAAGTAAAAATGGTCATGCTCTTCCTTCAAAAATCAGAAAAAAAAATAGGTGGGACATCACAGTTATTTCAAAGTGCTTTGAGCTTTCTATTTCCAAATAAAATCAGCATGGGAAATGAACAATGCTGTCACCTTGCTGTCTTTTACGTGGGTTGACTGCAGGATCTGACTATCATACATGCACCAAGCATGGTGAATTTAACTTTAGCTTATCCATCTCTTCAGTAGTATGATAATCCATTCCCTGCAGATCCTTGCAGATTCTAGATTTGAGATAGTTTAGTTCCTTGTAAGAAAACCAGCTTAATACTCGTGTTCAACTTTTTTTTCCTTTTTAAAGGTAAAAGCAAACAATTTGCAGTTAAGCTGTTCTGTAGTTAGAATTAAACCTTATGTACAAGGTGAAATAAATGTGTTTTGTTAAGCTGCTTAAACCCAGAGAGCATCAAGGGGATTTTCAACCATCCAAGTAGAAGGCCAAGTGGTGGAAGGTAGATGAATGATCACCTTAAGACTAGAGATCATCTCACTCCCCATACAGCTCATACCCTTGGTGGATGAACACAGATCATGTGCAGGCTAGTACAACCCAATAGCTATATACTAAAGCGGGGGCACGTAGACCAGAACTGTGAAGTGACCCACTACCAAAGTGGCACTGAGAACAGACTGTGTAAAATGGGCATAGTATAATGGTTTTGGCTGAGCTTCCATTGCCAGCAATTTCATCTCATCTGGCATAGTGTATGTCATAGTAGTTTTAGTATTTTATTTTGTATTTATTTATCCATACTGTCTTTCCTGCACACCTAAGGATTTCTGCTATGTGCAGAGTCAGTATAACAGTGCATGCTTGCATCTTTTTTTGGCAGTGTCCCCGTAAGTTGCTGAGCTGTGGATTTCTGTACTAGGTGCAGACGGTTAACTTCTAAAGCTGAAAGCCCCATGTACAGGGTATTTCAGTAGTCCAGTATTGAGAAAACAAGGTCAGGTACCATTAAAGAGATCTGCTGATGGGTGAAAGAACTTTAAAAGGGGGTACATTCTTAAGATGAAAATATGAATACTTGATGACAGCAGATACCTGGTCTTTAATGCTCAGACTGTCTACAACAATTACCCTTGATTTCCACATTTGTCATAATGAATTCCAGAGGGACACTAGTGTACGTAATAGGAGGGAAATGTACTTATCCAGGTGAACTTTGTGTTGTGGTATGTATAGCAAAGGCTGCCAATTTGGAGGCGTTATGCTTTAACTGATTATTGACTGTCCTTTTTGTGAATGCATTCCATATCTGCAGCTAGCTTGTTCACAGCAGACATAAACCCTTTGAGGAAAGGAGGGTTACAGCTGCATGTCATCAGAACAGAAGTGATATTGCAAATGTCTCCCTCAAATTATGCCTCCAGAGGGACGCATGTATAACATCAACTGTAGACCTAGTATGAAATGTGTGACACCATGCAGGTTACAGAGTGTAGGAAGAACAATTATCCCCTGTAAGCAAACTCTTGAGTTTATCTTGAGTAGCATTAAGCAAACCAGAAAAGGTCTTCACCTGTGGTAGCATAGTACTGCTGTAAATGACTCAACAGGATCATGTGGTCACTTGTGTCATGTGCTGAGGAGAAATTAAGGACAAAGATGGAATAGCATTGTTGATCTCTTGCCCTGAGGAGATCACTAAAGAAATTGGAGATGGCTGGCTGCATGCATTGTTTAGACTGAAAACCAGACCAAAATGGTTCATAGATGTTACTACTACTCAAATACAAATCAAGAAGTGCATGCATACACCTTCTCAAGGTTAGTAGCAACAAAGGAGATGTTTGATACACAGCTCTAGTTGTCTATCTCTTCTTGAGCTAAACCAGCCTTGTTATGGATTAAATCCTCCTTTTAAGAGATGAAAAATGCATCCCTTAATAGAGGACAGTGTGTTCTGGTAAACAACATGATCAGCACTTCCAGGCAAGGTGTAATAAGCCTAGTGGGGCAAGTATCTAGTCTTCATGTAGCAGTGCTCATTTTGGAAACCAGAATAACAAAAGGTCATCTTAAGTGCAAGTAAGAAACTTAATCCACTTTAAATATGGTTAGAACTTCTAAGAACCACTCAATGTCCCTAAATTCAGCTTGACCTAGGCAAGCTTGGCAACAAGGTGTCAGTCTGCTAGAACACACTTCACATCACAAAGTAAAACCTCCTGGTGGCAAACCAAACAAGGCTGTTCTTATCTGAATCACTTTGTTTGGCGAAAAGGACTGATCTGATTTGCTTTTCCAGATACTCATCCTCATTGTAGGCTACAGACTGGGTACCAGTTTAAACAGACTGGGTACCAGTTTAAACAAGGCCGGATGAACACAAAGTGGATCCTGACTTGGAGCCTTTCTGAGCCTCAGTGCATCAGTCTTGATGGCTTACTTTGGAGGGGATCAGAGATTCCTTTAATTGCCTTTGGTGCCAGTTTAATGATCCTTGAATTCTTTGGCTCTGACACTTCTTTCAGAGACTGATGGGAAGAAGTATTGAGGTAAATGGGTTTGTTTTACAGCTTGGGTTTCCTTGGGAGGCTCAGGCCCATCCACCACTTCGTTTTTCTCTGTTTTGGAGTAGTTGGCAGCCATTTTTGATAGAGGCTTTACTTATTGCTGATCACACTCCCATCTCTCTGTTATATCAGTCTTCATCAGTCTGTATAAATTTTATTATGGCCATGTTTCAGATTAAGCCACTAATTAAGGGGACCTATTGCTACTTGAAACCTGAATTTTGTTTTAGAAAAAGCTCACTCATCTTGGTTTGAAAGTATGTGCAAAGCTGTAAATAAATATCTGTCATGGGGAAGTTCGCCTTTTAGTAGCGAACACTTCAGAAACATTTTCAGCCATTAATACTACTAGGCAGCTGTGCGATGATAAAAAGAGAGTGTTATGATCTTGGTAAGTTGGTACTAAAGGTTTCCATAATTTTACTTAGATGGCTGTTAGAATGTGTACAATTCTGCTACAAGTATAACTAGTATTTACCTAACAAACCCAACACATTCAGCTAGAGGAGTAACCTCTTCTCAGGCCTTCTTCATGACTATTGATTGAAATTTGTGGGGGCCATGACATGGGCTTTTCTGTGTATTTTTGCAAGATGGTATAACCTGGCTGTGATCTTCAATTTCTGGCTCTACCTTTGGGTCTACGACATCTGTGGGATCCTTTCAAGATACCATCCTGGAGAGTGAGCTTGGGATTTAGTTGTAGTTGAAAAGAATTGACAGGATAATCTTAGTTAAAAAAGTTACATACATACTAAAAATGTTTGATCTGATTATTCGGCTTCCATCTTCTTCAGTATGAGATTATTACCAAAACCACTATACACACATCTACAACTTTGCCCTCACTACCACCACTCTGCCTTCCTTCCTTTAAACATTTTGTTTCAATTCCCCTACTAAAGTACTAATCCCCCAAAATGTAAAGTTTACAGGCCAGTATCATGCCTTTATCCCCCCCCCCCCCTGGAAAAAAATATATATTTGCAGCTCTGGTCTGCAGTGTGACCATTTGCTTGGGTACAAAAATTCCTTCAGTGCAGTAACTGCACTTTATAAGGCTACTAATACAGTTTTTATCACAATGTGAATGATTGTCTTCTCACTACTGTACTGGACATTTTGTTGATATGACTAAAAGCCTTCCAAACTGTTAACCATACCTCACCCCTTAGCAAACGTAGGACACACAGCTTGAGACCTAATACCGTACAATGGATTAAAAGTTACTTCGAAAATAAAACCGTTCAACTCTACACCAATGACTTCTCAGACACAGGTACTCTTAATCTGGATGTTTCCTAAGCATCGTCTTTTAGGACCCTCGGCATTCTTATTTGTTAATGGTTTATCATATGGCCTCCTTCATTTCAACTTAGGAATATATGCTGATGCTCTTCTAACTACCTGGATATCTGTCCCTGAAGTCCCAGTGTACAAAACAAGACTGTCTCTCTAAGCTTTGTAGGTGGGCAGTTAACAGGGTGAAGATTAACTCCCTAAAGTGTAGACCGAAGGCATTTTCTACTCACAAAAACTCAAAAATCTTACTCTTGTTATAGTAAAAGGTAATGTAAACATCCTAGTTCCTAATGTCAGACAGAAAAATACCTGGCATTATACTTTACCTTTCCCTAACTTTTGCACAGAGACAGGATATTCAGCAGAATACTGTCTCAACTGAAAGCGTTAAAGAATGTCTCCACTTTCTGCTTCCTGTTATGGTCTGCCACTTCCAGGACTGCTCTCAAATGCAAATACTCAAATGTTGCAAGAAGGAGGGAATAAGATATGTTTTTTGTGTTGCTAGCTGACTCACCCACCCACCACTGTTTTCTGATAAAAGGGCATTCAGTGGTTTTCCAAATGTAGTTTAGCCAAATTGTTACTCAACACACATCTATTTAAAGTTGTAATAGTTGAACAATGTCCTTCAGTGACGTTTCTGTGGCCATAAGAAATGCCTCATATGAACTGGGCAGTGATCAGGAAGGCAGCATTTACCAAACTTATCCCAACAACTTGGAAGCAACTTCCTATTAAAATTAGAACAGAAAAACACTCAAGGACTTCACTGTCAAACTGAAAAAAACCTCTTGGAGAGAAAATTATCTTTATTTTCATTCAGGGTAACAGCAAATTTCTAAGACAATAAATTTATCTAAATGTACATTTAATTACGTTCAGTGTAACAGTGCAACTGCATTTTTTCCAATGGTCAAGGCAAATAGTCTCTTAAAGGGGGTCTATATCACATAGTCTTAATTTAATAACGTCGAACACGGAATGTTTGAACCATCCTGTTCGAAGTTAAAAAAAACTTTGACTATGGATAAAAAACAAAAAAAAGAAAACAAAATAAACTGTTGTAAGCAGGGGGGGGCAAGCCCTCCTGCACCCCCCACACCCCCCGCTACTTAAATATACCAACTCCAAAATCGCACCACATTGAACAAAACGGAAACCTCCCCTTACGGAGATTTCCGTTGAAACGCTTGAACTTCTGCAAATTCAAACATATCGTCTCGACCATATGAGGTTTGAGCTTGCAGAAGTTCGACTATCTGATAGGAACCCTCTTAAAGGCTGTATTTAAAAAAAAAAAAAAAAAAAAAAGAATCACTGTACATATGACAAATAGTACAGGCATTGTGAAGATTTTGTCTGTTAAATCTACTTGTTTATGTAACTATATTTATTTTCTGCTTATCTTGTAAATTAACACCTGTGGTATTAACTAGCATACGTAAGATAGCCTTTTACTATAAAATTGTACTCTCATGCTCCTCTGGAACCGAAGGAGTTACCCAACCCAGCCAACTTAACCGGTCATCAAATTACAATCAATCATTCACTCAATCAATCAATAAATAAGTACTCTCCTGCCATGCCCCTGTCATGGAATGGAATCCAGTCGGGGAAGGGGGGTTGTGTCGCCTCACAGCAAGACGTTGTCTCGTTCGATTCTCAGCTAGTGCATCTTCTGTGTGGAGGCATGCATGAATGGGCGTGCCTTCATTGAAGGTTGTGCGTCAGGGCTGGTAACTGGGCACGTAAAAATCCACCACCAAAATTAGCAGACCGGAGTTCCGCTCTGGCGACCCCTAACTGTGATAAGCCGAAAGACGCAACAGCTAGTTATTATTGTTTGCAGTAAGTGGCATCTTTGATCTGTGCGTTGAAGGGAAATGCTGGGCAGTTTTGGATTTGGGAAAACATTGGTGCTGGGCTACATCCAGCAGCTGAAGAGGAAGGACTCGGATCTCCCAGATTTACCATTGCGCATGACTTTTGTTTGTATCATGCTTATGCCTTAAGATGTCATGTAATCTTTGGCATTTATTGACCCGACACACATTTTAATGCTCCTGTGTTCTTTTTCATTCATTCATTTATAAAATGCATAGCTCTTAACCATTCATTTACCTTAAGTAAAATAAGTGGCATGTTTGATGTTTGGAGTATGCCTTCAGCATTACTGTCTCATTTGCAACTTTGAGAGTTAGGCCTCATTTATAAGTCAGTATTCTAGGACTCTTGCTTTCCAGCTGTGTGCCCACTGACTCCCAATAACTTTGTGCTTAATGCTTGAGCTCAGCTTTACTGAGGACCCACCAAGGAGATCCCTTGGTGTTGGATATAACAGCTATGATGTTCATCAGTGTGTCTGCTGCAGTAGCCTAAGCTGTTGGAGTTATGTGAGCTAATAATCGTCAAAAGACTCTGGCTCCACTCCACACATTCCCAGGCTGCTGTGGCAGGTGCTCCAAAGGGAGAAAATGGCAGTCTGGGTGTCATTTAATTCAGTACTTTCTTGCTGCCCTCAAGAGAGCACGTTTGGACTTTGCAGGATCATCAGCTGGCTCTTATCTTCCATTTCTGTCAGAGAAGCCCCCTTTGAGGAGTCATTTCACAGTTGCACTTTTTCTGTATTTTTTGACTGAAATTGGGTCTGGGTCTGTTTTAAGTAAACTGTCAATTTTTTGGGTTTGCTGTTTATTGGAAATTTCTCTTAAGATGCAGTAGTTTTAGTACAGAGACTATATGTCTGCGGCACTTATTGTAAGGAAAAATGTGTTTTTTGTGTGTGCTATGAACTTTCTCTGCCACACTCAGCAGGTGGGTCTTTTCTGAATCCTGTTGCTACTCTTTCTGAAGTGTCTAAATATTCTTTAAAGAGAGTGTTTGATTATGTTGACTCTGTGTCCAGAGATACAACTACTGCTACTGTGATGAGACATTTTGCCTAGGCATGTAATCAGAAGTTATATGAAGATGTAAAGACTTTGAACTATTCTCTGGATAAGGAGATTTTGTTGATTCTTCTGCTACCCGGGTACTTGTACAGTGTGAGGAAAGAGCAAAATAAACAATCCCAAGAAGTTCCTGGCAAGCAGAGATCTAAGATGACGTGACAGGAGGAAGTAATAAAAAAAAAGTCAGGGATCCTTTCAGAAGGGACACTCCTGCACTTCAAAATGACTATTCTAGATTTCTTAATCTCCCTTTCTCCATCTTCCCTTCAAATCTGTCTCATAAACTGGTTCCCTATTTTTAATTTTGGCAGCCAGTTATTTCAGGTAAATGGGTTCCGAGAGTTGTCCAAGAGGGTTACAGACAGTATATTCCTCTGGTTCCAAATTTCTATGCTTTCTTTTGGGAAGAGGGGTGATAGATCCAGTGCCCTCAATTTAAATAGGGATGCTTCCTGAATGGCAATTCACTACCTGTCCTTTCTCAACTTGTTTATGAAAGTACCAAAAATTCAAGCTGTTGACTTTACAAAGTCTGTTTCCTCTTCTACGTTTCTTGGTAACACAGCACTTGCAAGATGTGTATCACTGTTTTTCCATTGCTACAGAGTTCAGAGATTTACTCAGATTTTCTGTGTCTGGGTCATATTTTCAGTTCTCTGCATTATCCTTTCGGTTATCTGCAGCTCCAAGTGAGTTTTCTAAGTGCCTTACTCCAGTGATAGCTCTTTACAGACCACAGGGTGTTCACATGTTTCCTTATTTACATGACTTGCTTATCCTTGTGGAGTTTTTTCAAGGTGTCAGGAGACACCTACTTTGGTAACAGTCCTCCTTTTCTCCCAAGATTTTCAGATTTACGGTCAAAATTCCTTCATTTCTTCTTGTGGGTTAGTTTTTCTAGGATATCTTCTAGACTGTTCCCTGAAGAAGGCATTAATAACTCAGAAGAAAGTAGACTTGTATGTTGAAGCTTTCCGAGTTTCTTCTATCAGTCTCAAACTTCAGCCAGAGAATATCTCATGAGTTTAGGATTTATGGCATCCATGACTTGCATAATTCCTCTCGTCAGGTTCCATATGAGAGAAAGTTTCTATGTTTTTTAAAACCATAAGAGCCCAATTATTCTCACCCTCAGAAATTTCTGATTTTAATCTTTGGTTTTGTGAAGAGAGAACTTCTTTGATGGAGAGAGCAAATTTCCTTGAATCCAGGTCTCCCCTTTTCTCTTCAACCCCCTGCTCAATCTGTTAGATGCCATGTAATCTCTTCATCACTTGTGGTCCACTGGACATCTGTAGGTGATTACATACTTTACACAGTGATGTGATGTATAAAGCAGAGGGGCACCAGGTCCTACCCTCTGTGCAGGCTGGTTCTGGTGGCTTAGGAGGTAGCTATATAGCATTGTTTAACCCTACAAGCTTCCTGCATTCCACTAGAACAAAATGTAGTGACAGAGAAGCTGAGCAGAGATGGGCACACTCTTACAAATGGAAACTGAATTGGGGTGGGGGGGTCTTCCAAGATTTGATCCAGTTGTGGGGAACACCTGAAATGGATCTGTTTTGTCTCCTTTCAAAAATGGCAACTAAACAAATTTCATACGAAGACTCATTTCTTGCAGGCTTAGAAAATAGATGCTTTTATCATTCTGTGATATGGCAGTTTTCTTTTATGCATTTCCACCCTTTACACTCATCTGCAGGATCATTTTAAAGATTCAGACGGACTCTCCAAAGATCATTGTGGTGACTCCCTTTTGGTCCAGGCAACAGTGGTTTTCCCTTCTTATGGAATTGGCTGATTCCAGTTACCTCAAGCTTCCTCATAGATTGGCTGTACTCTCACAAGACTGGGAGTGTTTTATACAACCCAGTCTGAAACATTTACCACTGACTTCCTAGATGATTCAACCTTGATACCTTCTAGGCACCTTGCTTCTGAGGATGTGCAGTGAGTTCTAAAGGCGGCAAGAAACTCTCCTACTTGTAAATCTTGTGTTACTGTGTGGAAACTATTTCATGTTGGTGACACAGTAATAACCAGGCTCCGTTCTTTTTCTTCTGTACCACTTGCGGTTGTATATTTGTGTGAGTTACTATCCTCATGACTTGTCTTACTCCTTTAGTAAGGTGTACGTGTCTGTCATTGGTAAAGTCTGCCCACGCATCCTCCTCTTTCATCTCAGACTTTGCTCAAGCAGTTCTAGAAAGGGTCTTTTGGCATGTAAAACCACCTAGTGTATAATTGGCACTTTACTGTGGCCTTTACTTTGTGCAGGAAAAGTTAAATCTGTCTTTGTTTGGCCTAGCTCTTCTGGCAATTTTTTGGTTCATTACATGGAAAACTATCTTGTTTATTGCTCTGGCATGTGCAAGAGAATGTCAGAGTTGCAAGCTCTTGTGGTGTGTGATCCCGGTTTCATTTTCTATAGATATATTATTATTCTTAAAACAAATCTTCTATTCATGCCAATAGTAGTTTTAGAGTTAGATTTGAATCTAGCCCTCAGTCTTCCGGCAATGCATTCTTTCCTGAACTTTAATACCAGGGAGAGAGGATTCTGTACTGGAATGCCTTTGCACCTCTGATATTATCTTGTCAGAATTAAGTAGTTTAGGAAAGCTTAACAGCTAGGTACTTCATGTGATAGGACCTAAAAATGCAACCTATATCAATTTAGACAATTTCCAGATTGTTGTTCCATGGATGTCCTTCAAGGATGCATCTGCAGTCCTTACAAATGGGTTGTCCTGTCGTCAGGCAGCCCTTCGGTCGGCCGGATTCCAAAGTCTGGGTCTGGCCTCGGCTGGTGTCGCACTTCACCCGACGTCATAGCTGCAGTTATTCGGGTATAAAGGCATCAGCCGACGCCATTTTCCTCAGTCTTTCTTGCCGCGTGCGCAAGCAGAAGCTGTTCGCAAGTGCCGGTCGGTCAGAACCAGAGATTACTACTACCGAATACTACTTCGAAGACTTCTAAAAAGCTAAGTACCCCGTTGGGGACTTTTTCTTGCCTCAGCCGATGTCAGAAAAAGTGAATAACTGTTTAACTTGTGGGAAACAAATACCTCATAAAGATTTCCACTCTTACTGCTTACCCTGTTTAGGCCCAGACCACGACGTAGTAGCTTGTCTAGCCTGTGCTTCTTTTAACCGGCGGACGCTTAGACGTCGGTCTGAATTTGCTGAGGAGTTTTTCGGCTCTGATTTCGCTTATATTATGCCGTCGGATCCTGCGACTACACAAATGTCTAAAAAACGCAAGGAAAAGGACCGACACTCGCGGTCTGCGGTTTTGGCCGAAACCGCGGTTAAGCCAACCGCGAGTGTCTCTGTTTCGGCTGAAACCGAGCAAGCGGTTCTTCCTTCAGCCGAAAACTTACCTTCTACCGAGGCCTCTTCCAACCTGGTGGAGTCGGCCTCTGAAATCCCACCTGCTGTTGCAGTTTCTCAGGAACTATCTGACACTATTCCCTTGGATATTTCAGCCCCTGCACGTGGAGCTGCTAGGCCACCTGCAGCCATGTCCATTAAGGCCTTTGCCAGGGCTAAAGCAGCTAAGACTACTAAAACTGTGCCTGCTAAGCCCCCCTCTCACAGGCCTAGCTCTAGTTCACAAATGCTTAGTTTAGCAGAGGATCTCATTTCTTTAATCCGGGGATCCCAACCTCATCCTGACAGGGCCTCTCAGCCTCCTCCAGAGAAGAGGCCTAGAGCAGAGCCCCCTCAGCCTATTTCCACAGATGAATCCTCTGATGATTCAAATGATACAGACCCTCCAGAGGCTCCTTTCTCCCCTTATGAAGACTCTGATGCTGAAGAGTCCATCCCTTCTGCCTCTCCGCCTGAGGAATTTTCCTTTGGGGAAACCTTGCATGCTATGAGGGAACAATTTCAGTGGCAGGGCCAGGATTTTTCAGACTCCAGAAAAAGGCTTAGAACCTTTCTGCATTTACCACAACATAGGCCTTTAGCCATACCTCCAGTTCTTTCTGTTGTAGATGATGCATTTAATGATGCTTGTACTGCTCCTGATTCTCTACCTCCGGCCCCTGCTAAGCCTGATAGATACTACAGGGTCCCGGACACGCATTACCATTTGTATAAGGCTCCTTTTGCAGATCCCGAGACTATCTCCCAAGGGCCTAAGGCTGTAGCAGCTACCTCTGCTAAAAACCCCCTCCCCTCTGAAAGGGAATCCAGATCCTTAGAGAGATGGGGTAAAAAAGTTTACACTTCTGCTACTCTTTCAGCCAGGGCCTTGAACTATCAATTTCACATCATCCAGTATCAAGAATTTATGCTAGACCAGTTAACCAAAAAACTGTCCTCTGATGAAGCATTAGACAAAAAATCTGTTCAGGAAATGGTACATAACATTCAGCAAGTCAGTAACCATTCCTTAAAATGCGGCTATGATGCACTGGAGGCTTCCTTTAGATCAGCCATGACTGGCACAGTTATCAGAAGGCATGCATGGTTAAAAGAGCAGGCCTTGCCAGACCATGTCAAGTCCAAACTATTAGATGCTCCTATGGATAAGATCAATTTGTTTGGCTCGCCTGCACAACAGGTGCTGAAGAAGATGGAAGAGAAGGCAAAATCTGTCCAAACAGTTAAAGATTTCTTACAGGTCCAACCGCCAAGGTTTAGCAGAAATTGGCCCTCCAAGAATTGGTCCTTTCCAGACTCCTCCAGAACTCAGAGAGGCAGGAATAGGCGTTCAAGAGGCAGAAACCAATCCAGGGGTGCCTACAGGGGACGCCAGTGGCAGGGTAACAACCAGCGAAGTACAGCCACAGACACAGCCACCATCACAACTCCAGGGCAAACACAGTGACTTGGCACTGGCACCGCCTACCAGGGAACAACTAGAAGCACCCTTAGGCGGGAAGCTACCTTATTTTCAATAAACTGGCATTACATCACAAGAGACAAGTGGATTTTACAGACAATAGACCAAGGCTACAGGTTTCACTTCCATACTCTACCAGGGAAGAGAGGAATGCCAAACCTACCTCCAAATCAAAAGGCAGAAGCTCTAAAACAAATATCTCAATTATTAAGGATGAGAGCTGTGGAAAAGGTACCATCTATGGAGCAAGGAAAGGGATTTTACTCCAGACTCTTCCTGGTACCAAGAAAAGAGAGCAAATGGAGGCCTATTCTCGACCTGTCCGCTTTAAACACATTCCTCATTGTTCCAAAATTCAAAATGCTGACTCTACAGCAGCTTCTTCCCATGCTGGGCAAGGAGTCTTGGCTGGTAACTCTAGATCTCAAGGAGGCATACCTGCACGTCCCCATACGACCAAATTGCAGAAGATACCTCAGATTTCTTGCAGGATCAGAGCATTATCAATTCTCAGCATTGCCCTTTGGCTTATCTACTGCGCCCAGAGTATTCACGAAATGCCTGGCATCAGTAATTGCTCATTGCAGGCTTCAGGGAATCCAAATTTACCCTACCTGGACGACTGCCTGATACAAGCGGACAACAAAGACAAGCTAACAGAAGACTTACAAAGGGTCATTTACCTGCTACAAGCCCTGGGATATACAGTCAATATAAAAAAGTCAAGGCTGATACCATCCCAAAGAATAACCTTCTTGGGTGCAGAGCTGGACACATCAAAGCAAATGGCATTCCTAACAGTAGAAAAGCAAGAGCAACTACCTCTCTACTTCTTGGCATTAACAAAGCAGAACCATCTAACAGCAAGAAAAGTACTGCAAGCCTTGGGATTCATGGCATCCTGCATAATACTGGTCCCTCATGCCAGACTGCATATGAGAAAGCTACAGTGGTACCTAAAGAATTTATGGTCTCAACACAAGCACAGCCTAGAAACCCAAATTCCAATAATCCCATGCCTGAAGCAAGAGTTCCTATGGTGGGCTCAGGCATGTCAATCGAACACAAGATTGCCCTTCTACAGCATTCAACCAAGCCAAACCATCACGACGGACGCCTCAGACCTCGGTTGGGGGGCCCACATGCTGGACAAGTGCATACAAGGCTTATGGACTCAAGACCAGCTACACCTGCACATAAATCTAAAGGAAATGCTGGCAGTAAAATTGGCAATTCAGACATTCAGACCATTTCTCCGAGAAGGTCAATTGATGATAAGGACAGACAACACCGCAGTTATGTGGTACATCAACAAACAGGGAGGCATACATTCATACCCTCTATGCCGGATGGCACTGGACCTCTGGAATGTGGCTCTGAGCTACAACATTCAGTTACAAGCAATTTTTGTACCAGGAAAAGAAAACATTCTAGCAGACATATTAAGCAGGACTACCACGGATGCCCACGAATGGATGCTGCATCCGGACATCTTCAAAACCATTACAAGAAAATGGGGACTCCCAGAAATAGACTTATTTGCATCCCCACGCAATCACCAGCTAAAGAAATTCTGCACAAGGACGTACCACCCACTTGCTTGGAAGGTGGACTCCCTATCTTTCAGTTGGAAAAACCTGACAGCATATGCATTCCCACCACTTCCTTTGATGCACAAGGTGCTATTGAAGATCAAAGAGGACCGTCCAAGGATCATTCTGATAGCTCCAGACTGGCCAAGGCAACATTGGTACCCATTACTAAGGAGCATGTCTCGGGAACAAATATGGACACTATTCCTGGTTCCATTGCTGTTAACACAGAACAACTGCAACATCCTGCATCCAAACCTGAAAACTCTGCAGCTGACTGCCTGGAACATTACATAAGATCAATTAACCCAAATTTATCCCAAAGGGTTAAAGACATTATCCTTGAGGCTCGCAGACCCTCAACAAGAAAAAATTATGCAGCAAAATGGAAAAGATATCTTATTTGGAGTACTGCAAAGGGAGAAGATGTGTCACTGGTAAACATAGCCAACATCCTGGAATACTTGGCAGAGCTCTTCCACACAGGCCTGTCCTATTCTTCCATCAAGATACATGCATCAGCTATTTCAGCAGAATACAGCTTGGATCCTCCTGTCTTCTCACATCCTCTGCTCAGGCAGTTTCTAAGAGGAATTAAAAATGTAAAACCTCCTAGGAAACCACCATTGCCAGCATGGGACTTGAACTTTGTGCTAGAAAAATTGACACTTCCTCCTTTCGAACCAGCAGCAACAGCAGAATTACAATACTTATCATGGAAGACTGCTTTCCTGCTGGCAATCACTTCAGCAAGAAGGGTATCTGAACTACAGGCGTTAATGGCAGTGCAACCCTTCCTGATCTTCCATCAAGATAGTGTCCATGAGAACAAATCCTACATTTATGCCTAAGGTGGTATCCAGAGTGTCTTTAAATCAGGCTATCCACCTACCTACATTCTTCCCCAACCCACAGAACAGGGGAGAAAGACTGTTGCATACCTTGGATGTACATAGACAGTTACGCTACTACCTGGACAGGACCAAGGGCAATAGAAAAAACTGACCAGCTTCTGGTAGCATATGCAACAGGAAGGGAAGGAAAAGCAATTTCAAAACAGACAATCTCCAAGTGGATAGGAAATTGCATTAGATTTTGTTACTCCTACCATGGAAAGAAAACTCCAGAAAACATCAGGCCTCACTCTACAAGGGCTACAGCCACTACCACAGCTTTCTTACGAGGATTGGCTACCAAGGACATTATAGAGGCTGCTACTTCGACCTCCGTGCATACATTTGCCAAGCATTATAATTTACCTTTATACTCTAGATCCCGAGCAGGTTTTGCCACTGCTGTTTTGCAAGGGATCCTAACTACACCATAATCTCTTTTTCCTCCTCCCCCAGTTTGGCTATGGTATTCTACCCATTTGTAAGGACTGCAGATGCATCCTTGAAGGACATAGTACAGTTTTGTACCTACCATAAATGTAGATGTCCGATAGGAATGCATCTGCAGTCAGGATTACCCACCCGCCTTCCCCTCTGTGGTACTCCTAGGGTATTTGCCCATCTTATAGCTAGCTGGGGGGGGGGGATCTGTTATGGTGTATTTGTTTGTATATATGTACATACATGCTTATTTTTTGTGTTTGCTCTCTACTATTTGGAATCATTGGCATTTATCCAAATTTAGCCTTCCAAGAGGGCACCTGGCATCTGGGGCAAGAAACACTGAGGAAAATGGCGTCGGCTGATGCCTTTATACCCGAATAACTGCAGCTATGACGTCGGGTGAAGTGCAACACCAGCCGAGGCCAGACCCAGACTTTGGAATCCGGCCGACCGAAGGGCTGCCTGACGACAGGACAACCCATTTGTAAGGACTGCAGATGCATTCCTATCGGACATCTACATTTATGGTAGGTACAAAACTGTACTTTTTTCTCCATAGTAAAACAATTCCAGGTAGAATCAAGGCATGTTTACTAGAGCTTTGTCTTGTATGATGGCGTACTAGAAAGGAATGGATTCTAAAAACATTCTAGAGGCAGCTACTTGGTCCTCTGAATATTCTTTTACAAAGCATTACAATCTGGATTCCTTCGTTGGGTCCAGAGCAGTCATTGCTAAGACCATACTCCAGGAACTCCCAGATCCTAATCCTTCCTCCTCCCAGGTTGGGATAAGATATGGTTATCTACTTAAATAGCTGTAGGCTGCTGCAGCAGTGAGAATGCTGAACGTAGTACATTTGTGTAAGCTGAACTTACCATAACAGTAGGCGATGTCATCACTCCTGCAGTAGCAGCACCCCGTCTCTGTCCCTCTTTCTTGAATTAAAGGTTGTGTGTTCCTAACCTTTTTGAATTTCACAACAAGTTGATTGTCTCCCTTTTGAGGGACAAGAAAGTCCTGAGTAGTTCTGGTGCCCAGGCTGCTGTTTTCTCCCTTTGGTGCTCATACCACAGCATCCTGGGTGCATGTGTGGAGGGGGAGCCAGAGACTTTTGAAGACTGACTGGCAGTTGTATCCTGGACAGGCTATAACCCAAATAGCTTTAGGTTACTGCAGCAGTGAGGAATTCAAGGATCTACTGTTATGGTTAAGTGCAAATCATGCAACACTTCTTTCTTACTTTATCAGTTGATCTATGAGAAGACCCTATCTGATGGGTCAAGAATTCCCTTCTCTCACATTATGATTGTAGCTCTTTGACTAACCTCTGCTTTTAGCATTCTCTGTGAAATGAGCATTCTCTGTAGAATTCGGGAGTATTTACTACTATACTGTCTACTAGACAATCCAGATTTGATGCTTACATTACTAGGATCTGCAAATGGGTGCTTATTAGGAGGAAGTGGAATAGCTGGCTGGCAGTGTTGTGGTGAAGTATGTTTATTATCTATTTTTTTTTTTTTTTTTTTTTTTTTTTTGTCACAGCATGCATCAGAATGGATGAAAGGCTATCCCTGAATCTGGAATCTTCCAAGTGTTTTGCCTGATGGTGATTAGTGGAGAAGATAGTACCACAAACCCACCAGGAAGCATCTCCAATGTTAGATGCAACATTTTTCATTGTGGGCAATTAGCCACTAGATAGCAGCAAAAGAATATTTATCTGGCAGTCAGGTTTAAAGGTTTGTTTGTTTTTTTTTTTGGCAACTCAGCTAGTCTTTTGTGCAAAGGAAATGTACAGCTGTGCCATTTCCTACTGCCTGCTGAATTAAAAAAAAAAAAAAAAAAAAAAAAAAAAAAAAAACTTGTCATCCTTCAAGAAAGATCTTCATTTGCAAAATTAATCTGCTTCTGAAACACTGGATAAATGCCTGCAGTTATTTCAGTACACAGAAATGTTCACTGTTAATTTATTCATCTTGTATGTGTTGTAAATAAGAAAACTGTAACATTGGAAAGTCTGTACTAGACTTGCTGTAAAATTTTACTATTTACTGCTGTTTATTGCTTTGTCTGTGTGTTGGCACATGTTCACCAACCTTTTATCTAATTTGTACAGCTATTACTATACAAAACAGCTTGATTTATTTTCCTTGTTTGTATAGATCTGTCCTGAGCATCACTGAAAAGGGTCAGTAGACCAGATTGCTTACCTGGTTATCAAATTGAAAATAAATAAATAAGTAAATAAAAATAATCTTAAACTCATTCATCTGACTCAGACAAAGCTTGAGATGGCAGTACACTTCAGGGTGTGTGAGGGCCCCCCTTTTATATCTTTGCTAGAAAAAAAATAGGAAGATGAACAAGCTGGTTCAGGTACAGTTTGAAAGCCACTTTTGTGGGAGAAAATATAAGTAGACACCAAGGGACACCCAATCGTTGTGAAAGACCGGATGTGTTTTTTTATATGTGTGTCTGAAGCTTTGAGATATTACAGTTAGGGTTTTAACCTCCAACAAAAGCGTTTACATGTGACAGTCTTTGGCACTAATGAACCAGCAAGTTAAAAGGGGACAAGCAGACCATTCAGTTGTGAAGATCATAGTATGTGGAATTTGAAGAATCTTACATGGCTGACAGAGGCATACCACTCCTGTAAAGAATTGCTCGAGTGCATGACGCTGGACTACAATCCCCTCCAGAGGTTCATGGTGGGCAAAAGCAGATTTTGACAATGGTATAATTGTGACACAAGTCATACAGGAGCCTGCCATCCATCAGGATGATCTGAAAGCTGAGGCGCTTTAGTAGTATTGGGTACTGCTGTGACCGATGGTGAACCTCATGCATGTGTCTCCCTATCAGCTTCAGACACTCCTCAAACTCCACCTGGACAAAATGATAAAATCATAGGTTGGTACTAGTCTATCGGCCCTAGGTCCTGTACAAGCCTAGCCATAACAATTCCCTGGATATTTCTTCCCACAATATTTACTTCTCTGGACCCTTGTCTAGCAGGGCGACTGACATGATCCCCGGGGTGAATTTCCTATCTCTCATCCAATCATGAAGGTTCCTTTTGAAGAGGGCCAAGAAGGCGCTCTGCTTGACATGTATGGGCAGTCTATTCCAGAGTCTGGGGAGTCTGTGGGTCAGGAACTTATCCCTCCAGCATGTTTTGTTCATTGTGATGACCAGGTTTAGATCCCTGGAGCGTGTGGCTCTGAGGGATTGGGATTTCTTTAAGTATAGCATGTCCAACAGCTCAGGGTTTGACATGGCCTTGTATGTTAAGCAGAGATCGCCTCTGAGTAGACAATATGCCACAGAGTGTAGCTGGAGTTTTTTTAGATGGTCAGCATATGGCATCTGCTTTAGGCCTGTGATTCTTTTAGTGAGGTATTTCTGTGGCCTTTCCAGTTGTTGCAGATGTCTTGTGAGGTACATACCAAACAGGCATTATACTTTATAATGGGTCTAATGAGGGATGAGTACAGTGGGACAATGCACTTGTTTTTTGTGGATGAAAAGCCCTTAGTGATGAGGTGTGCCACATAGAAGGATTTCCGGACTGTTGTGGCGATGTGGTTATCGAAAGTGAGACCACTGTCCACGTGTGTCCCTAAGTCTCTCATCACACTTTCGATGTTTAATGTACTGCCGCCTATGTGGTAATTCATGGGTACATGTTTTTTTCCAAAGGGGATAACTTTACATTTCTTGGCATTAAGCTTGAGCCCATGGCTCTGGCACCAGGCATCTGTTTCTGTAAGGCCCTTTTGTAGAATATCCACATAATTTGGGGATTCAATAATGGCTCCCAGTTTGCAGTCATCTGCGAACTTTGTTAGCCAGAGTCCCTTAGTGTTGGCGTGTATTTCAGAGAAATAGATGCCAAACAAGAGTGGTCCCAGGACTGAACCCTGAAGTACTCCACTTGTCACTTGTCTGAAGCTGGATTTGGAGTCGGCTACTTTTACAGTCTGGGTTCTGTCAGTAAGCCAGTTGGCAACCCATCGAGTGACGTAGGGATTTATGCCCAGCTTAGTAAGTTTATCTATAATTCCAGAGTGGGGGGATGGTGTCGAAGGCCTTGGCGAGATCTAGACAGGCTGTGTGGACTGCCTTACCCTCGTCCACAGCTCTGGAGACTGACTCAAAGAAGTCAGTCAGGTTCAGGAGACAAGATCGACCCTTCACAAACCCAAACTGGGTGGAGTCCAGTGTTTGAAGGTTGCCAATGTCTTTGTTTGTAAGTTCTATGATGATGCATTCCATGCCCTTGCAGATCAGGCTAGTCAGACTGATGGGACAGTAGTTCCCAGGATCCAAGGTGGATCCCCCTTTGTGAAGTGGGATAACTGTAGCTGTGCGCCACTCAGTGGGCACAAAGCCTGAGGTGAGGCTATGATTAAACTTGACATTTAAGTGAGGTGCCAGTTCATTTTCTAGTTCATGTACTACACAGCCTGGGATGTCATCTGGTCCCATGGATGCTGTATTCTTAGCTTTGGAGAGTGCGGTTTCTACTTGTGTGGCCATGATTACCGGAAATTGGCAATCCTTTTGGTATTGATGGGCCCTTTAGGGGGTGAGAGGGGGGTGAAGTTGGCACTAAATCGATCTGCCAGGATATTGGCAATAACCTTGGGATCAGTATATTTAATGCCATTCTGTTGAAGCTCAGAGCAGATCTGAGCATTGCCATTAAGATTCTTGACAAAGCTATAGAATGCCTTGTGGTTGTCTTTGGAATCTTTGGCAATTTTATTTCTGTAACTAGCTTTGGAGGATTTTATGAGGGATCTCAGCTTCTTACTGAGGCTGGTGAGGGAGTATTTTGCATACTGGGATTTTCCTCTTTTCTGCAACAGTTTCATCCTTTTGTTGTAAGGTTTGTTTATGGCAGGGGACCACCAGATTGGCTTCCTTTTGGAGGAAAGCATCTTGGTTCTATTTGGGATGGCACGATTCATGCACAAGTCGATGTGCTCGTACACTGCCTTAGTGTAGGATTCTGCAGTCGAACTTTCAGATCCCGTCTGCATGGGTGTCATGACGTTTGTTACTTCTGACTTCAGAAGCATGAAGTTGGCTTTGGAGAAGTTTTTTAAGGAGGTTTCCTTACTGGGGGGGGGGGGGTGGATGTCAAGGGTGATTTTTCTTATGGTCAGATCTGACCAGTGAGGGGGTGACCACTGGTGTGGAGCATCTATCTCCCATGTTGGTAATGACTAGGTCTAGGATATTGGAGCCCCCGGTGGGACAATGAATTAATTGATCCAGGGCATTGGAATTTATGAATTCCAAGAACTGTTGGGAAAAGGAGTTTGTACCCTAGTAGGTTTTCCCAGTTAATGGCAGGGTAGTTGAAATCACCCAGTATTAGGGTGTTTGGTTGTATCTTAATATTTTCCAGTACGATTAGAAAGGTGTAGTGAGAATCTTAGGGCATGGTGGGGGGATCTGTAGCAAGCTACAATTTGGATTGCAGTCTTACCTAGTGTTAGTTGCACCTGGAGAATTTCAGATGCATTGTGTTGGGCAACTAGCCTGGAGGTGTGAATATCCTTGGTGAATATGGACACTCCTCCACCTTTAGTGTTTCGGTCTTGGTTTTATGGCCGAAAAGTGTAGAACCAAGTCTCAGTTACTGCACAGATATCAATGTTCTCCATTTTTAGGAGTGCCTCGAGAGAGTGCATTTTGAGGTTTAGACTTCTAGCATTGAGTAACATTACCTTCAGATTTTGCATGCTTGTATCTGTTACGGTGGTGGTTTTGTCCTTTGAACTTTGCCTAAAAAAGGCACTATACGGGTGGCAAGAGCTTTAGCCAGTAACCTGAATCCCAGGGGTGACAGGTGCAGACCATCTCAGACAAAGCATCCTGGTTTGTCGATCATGTCTTCCCAGGCAGACGCATACTGGATCCCCTTTGAATGACACCAGAAGGTTAGCCAATTGTTGAAGTCAATCATTTCTGTCCTTATACTGTGGTATCATTCTGGGCAAAGGCAGGATGCTACTCAGGGCTAGGGTAATACCTGCCTGGGCCACATGATCCGAGAGATCTTCCATGTCTCTTTTCATGTAGTCCAGGGAGGTACGTCTCAAGTCATTCACTCCAGCATGGCCAGTGACAGTGCCAGTCAGCCTCTACCTGAGTTTTTGTCTACCGAATTGAACTTGAAGTCTTCTGGAGCTAAGTACCCCATTGGGAATCCTTTTTTCTTGCACTAACCGATGTCAGGAAAAGTTAATAATTGCCTCGCCCGTGGAACACATATACCACACCGAGACTTCCACTCTCACTGCATCACATCACTTGTTTAGGCCCAGACCACGACGTCCCTCGTTGTTGCTTCTGTGCTTTGTTCAACACCAGAACTATGCATCGTCGGGACCTTATTGTAGCCAGATATTTTTGCTTACAGTCCTCGAATTCCGATATGGCTTTGGTAAGCCATCTGACAGCAGATCTACCGAAAAAACGTAAAGATAGAGAGAGACAGACCGCACAGGTCCAAACCTACTGACAACGCTTCCGTTAAGCTAGTCGTCAGTTCTCTGATCCTCACTGAGGCGCTTTCGCAGCCCCTGATGACCACTTCTCTTGAGTCGCAGGCCGCTACCGAGACCCTTTTGAAGTCCGGTATGCCACAAAACACTTCTTTGACTAAGGATCCTGCAGTCGTCTCCATCTTGGATGGATCCGGAACTGCCGAGTAGGCACTGGCTTCCGAAGAAGTCCTTCACACCACTGAATCTCGACACAAACTTTCTTCTTTCGCGACTACCATTCTTTCTAAAACTACAGAGTTTTTAGGCCCAGGGTACGAACCACACCCAAGAAACACTCTCAGGCGCCTGCTACCTTGCCTCAGTCTCAAATGCTTAAAATGGCGGAAGACCTTATCATGCCGATCAGAGGAAGCCAAACTACCCCCCTCCAAACGGAAAAGAGATCTGTCCCCGGTAGTTTTGTCTGAACAAGCGTCAGATGAATGTGATGCATCTGAATATGAAGGCTTGCAACCCCTCTCTACTTATGAGGATTCTGATGCAGAGGATTCCATTCCTTCAGCCTCTCCACCAGAGGATTTTTCCTTTGGGGAAACCCTGCATATCTTAAGGGAGCATTTCCAATGGGAGAGTAAGGACTACCCTCAGTCTAAAAAGACACTCGGGAAATTCCTGGATCTTCCACAACACAGACCTTTGGCCATCCCCCCAGTCCTGGATGTTGTGAAGGATGATGTCCTTCAAGGATGCATCTGCAGTCATAACATATGGGTTGTCCTGCCTCAGGCAGCCCTTCGGTCGGCTGGATTCCAAAGTCTGGGTCTGGCCTCGGCTGATGTCGCACTTTCCCCGACGTCAGAGCTGCTGGGGTATAAAGGCATCAGCCGACGCCATTTTCCCCAGTCTTTCTTGCCACGCGGTGCCCAAAGCAGAAGCTGTTCGCAAGTGCCGGTCGGTCAGATCCAGAGATTTCAGCTACCGAAGACTTCTAAAAAAGCTAAGTACCCCGTTGAGGACTCTTTCTTGCCTCAGCCGATGTCAGACGAAGTAAATAATTGTTTAACTTGTGGGAAACAAATACCTCATAAGGATTTCCATTCTTACTGCCTTCCTTGCTTAGGCCCAGACCACGACGTATCAGCTTGTTTAGCCTGTGCCTCCTTCAACCGACGGACTCTTAGACGTCGGTCGGAGTTTGCAGAAGAGTTTTTTGGATCCGCTTTTGCATACAAAATGCCGTCGGAGACTCCGACTACACATTTAGCCAAAAAACGCAAGGAAAAGGACCGACACTCGCGGCCCGCGGTTTCGGCTGAAACCACGGTTAGGCCTACCGCGAGTGTCTCGGTTTCGGCTGAAACCGAGTCCTCGGTTCTTACTTCTGCCGAAATCATACCTCCAACAACCGAGGCTAGAGAGGCCCCGGCTGTGTCGGCTACAGAAATCCCTACCGAAGAAGCAAGCGCACAAGAATTGTCCAACAACCATTCCATTGGACATTTCACTCCTGCACGTGGGGCAGCTAGGCCCCCTGCTTCTATGTCTATTAAGGCCTTCACCAGAGCTAAAGCAGCTAAAATTTCAAAAGCCTTACCTGCAAAAGCTACTTCTCAGAGACCTTCCTCAAGTTCTCAGATTCTTAGCCTTGCTGAGGACCTTATATCCATGATTAGGGGTTCCCAAACTCACCCAGACAGGGCCTCCCACCCTCCCCCTGACAAAAGGCCTAGGACTGAACCCCCTGAACCTCTCTCCTCAGATTACTCCTCGGATGTATCTGATTTATCAGACCATCAGGAAGGGCCATATTCTCCTTATGAGGATTCAGATGCAGAAGACTCTATTCCTTCTGCCTCCCCTCCTGAAGAATTTTCCTTTGGGGAAACTTTGCATTCAATGAGGGAACACTTTCAATGGCAGGGTCAGGATTTCTCTGATTCTAGAAAAAGATCAAGAACTTTTTTACACTTACCACAGCATAGGCCTTTAGCCATATCACCTGTGCTAACTGTAGTTGATGATGCATATAATGATGTCAGTGCTGCCCTTGACTCTCTTCCCCCGGCCCCTGCCAAACCTGACAGATATTACAGGGTCCCGGATTCTCACTTCCATTTGTATAAAGCCCATGCTGCAGACCCAGAAACTATATCTCAGGGCCCAAAAGGTGTTGCAGCTGCCACTGCCAAAAACCCCCTACCCTCTGAAAGAGAGTCAAGAGCATTAGAGAGATGGGGAAAAAAAGTTTATACATCTGCTACTCTTTCTGCCAGGGCATTAAACTGTCAATTCCACATGATACAGTACCAGGAATATTTGTTAGATCAGCTGAATAAAAGCTTTCTTCTACTGAACCTTTAGACCGAAAGTCCCTTCAGGATTTGGTACACAACTCTCAGCAGGTCAGTAATCATTTCTTAAAATGTGGCTATGATGCACTGGAGGCTTCATTTAGATCAGCTATGACTGGGGCAGTAATTCAAGACATGCCTGGCTAAAGAGCAATCCTTGCCAGACCATGTCAAGGCTAAACTCCTAGATGCTCCAATGGAAAAACAAAGTTTATTTGGCTCCCCTGCACAGGAGATTCTAAAGAAAGTGGAAGAAAAAGCAAATTCTGTGCAAACAGTAAAGGATTTTCTGCAGGTTCAACCTCCGAGGTTCAGCAGAAACTGGCCTTCAAAAAATTGGTCCTTTCCAGACACCTCCAGAGCACAGAGGGGCAGGAATAGACGCCCAAGAGGCAGAGGTCAATCAAAGGGTGCCTACAGGGGTCGTCAGTGGCAGCCTGCCAACCAGAGGAGTAGTGCCACAGCTGCAACTGCAACCACTTCCACAGGACAGACACAATGACTTGACTCTGATTCCGCCTACCAGGGAACAACTGGAAGCACCCTTGGGCGGAAAGCTGTCTTTATTCTCGAAAAACTGGTATTGCATTACAAAAGACAAATGGACATTGCAAACAATAGACAAAGGGTACAGGTTTCACTTCCACACTTTTCCAAGAAGGAGCAGAATGCCAAACCTTCCACCAAACCAGAAGCCAGACGCTTTAAGACAAATCCACAATTTACTTCAGATGAAAGCCATAGAAAGGGTACCATCTATGGAACAAGGCCAAGGATTTTATTCCAGACTATTCCTTGCACCAAGAAAAGAAAACCAATGGAGGCCTATTCTCGACTTGTCCGCACTAAACACATATCTCATTGTGCCAAAATTCAAGATGCTGACCCTACAGCAGCTTCTTCCCATGTTGGGCAAGGAGTCTTGGCTGGTGACTCTAGATCTCAAGGAGGCGTACCTGCACGTCCCTATACGACCAGATTGCAGAAGACACCTCAGATTTCTTGCAGGATCAGAGCATTATCAATTCTCAGCATTGCCCTTTGGCTTATCTACTGCGCCCAGAGTATTCACGAAATGCCTGACAACAGTAATTGCACATTGCAGGCTTCAGGGAATTCAAATCTATCCATACCTGGACGACTGCCTAATACAAGCGGACAACAAGACAAAACTAATAAAGGATTTGGCCTATGTCATGCACCACTTACAGGCCTTGGGATACACAGTCAACATCCAGAAGTCAAGACTAGTGCCATCCCAAAGGATAACATTTTTGGGTGCGGATCTGGACACAATGACTCAGATGGCTTTTCTCACAGAAGAAAAACAAAAGCAACTCCCAGTCTATTTCATGGCTTTGACAAGACATACTCAGCTCACTGCAAGGAAAGTCCTGCGGGCCCTGGGTTACATGGCATCCTGCATAATCTTGATCCCGCATGCCAGGCTACATATGAGAAAATTACAATGGTACCTAAGGAATGTATGGTCTCAACACAGGCACAGTCTAGAAACCATAATACCAATCATTCCATGCCTGAAAAAGGAATTCCTGTGGTGGGCTCAGGCCTGCCAGTCCAACAGAGAGTTGCCTTTCAACAAACCACAGCCAAGGCAGACCGATACCACGGACGCCTCAGACCTAGGATGGGGAGCACACATGGAGGACAAGTGTATCCAAGGCCTATGGTCTCAGGACCAGCTGAACTTGCATATAAACCTAAAGGAGATGCTGGCAGTGGTGAAACATGCAATCGAGACATTCAAATCATTCCTCCAGCAAGGACATCTGCTGATAAGGACAGACAACACCACAGTCATGTGGTACATAAACAAACAGGGAGGCACGCATTCCTACCCTCTATGCCGGATGGCAATGGATCTGTGGAACCTAGGCCTGAATCTCAACATCCAGCTGCAGGCCAAATTCGTACCAGGAAAAGACAATTTACTAGCAGACACCTTAAGCAGAACTACCACGGATGCTCACGAATGGATGCTGCATCCAGACATCTTCAAAATCATAACAAGCAAATGGGGAATGCCAGAGATAGACCTGTTTGCCTCCCCACTCAACCACCAACTGAAGAAATTCTGCTCAAGAGTATACCACCCACAAGCCTGGAGGGTGGACTCTCTCTCTTTCAGCTGGAATGCCCTAACAGTGTATGCTTTTCCACCTCTCCCATTGATGTACAAAGTTCTACTAAAGATCAGGGAGGAACAGCCAAAGGTGATACTAATAGCTCCAGACTGGCCAAGGCAGCACTGGCACCCGCTACTGAGAAGCATGTCTCGGGCGAACTCATGGCCTCTACCCCTATGGCCTCTTCTTCTAACGCAGAACAACTTCAAGACCCTGCATCCAAACTTGAAAACACTGCAGCAAACTGCCTGGAAAATTGCTTAAAACAAAACAAAACTGTTTCATCTCAGAGGGTCAAGGACATTATCCTGAAGGCTCGCAGACCCTCCACAAGGAAGACATACTCAGCTAAATGGAAGAGATTCCTCATTTGGAGCGCATCAAAGGGTACAAATATCACACTGGCAAACCTGGCACACATCCTAGAATATTTAGCAGAACTGTTCCACAATGGCCTGTCCTATTCTTCCATTAAGATTCATGCTTCAGCAATTTCAGCAGAGTACAACATGGATCCACCTATCTTCTCTCACCCTCTCCTCAGACAGTTTTTAAGAGGGATCAAAAATGTAAAACCTCCAAGAAGACCCCCTCTGCCTACATGGGATCTCAATTTTGTGCTGGAAAAATTAACATTACCCCCTTTTGAACCAGCAGCATCAGCAGACTTACAGTTCTTATCTTGGAAAACTGCTTTCCTTCTGGCAATCACTTCAGCAAGAAGAGTATCCGAGTTACAGGCACTAATGGCAGTGCAGCCTTTCCTTATTTTTCACCAGGATAGAGTGTCTCTGAGAACCAATCCTACTTTCATGCCAAAGGTGGTATCCAGGGTATCCTTGAACCAAGCTATTCACTTGCCTACGTTCTTCCCTAACCCACAGAACAGGGGGGAAAAATTATTGCACACCTTGGATGTACACAGACAACTACGCTACTATCTGGACAGAACTAAAACCAGCAGAAAAACTGACCAACTTTTTGTAGCATATGCAACTGGAGTGCAAGGAAAAGCAATTTCCAAACAGACAATTTCAAAATGGATAGGAAATTGCATTCGTTTTTGTTACTCTTTTCATGGAAACACAGCTCCTGAAAATATCAGGCCTCACTCCACAAGAGCCACAGCCACCACTACAGCTTTCCTACGAGGGGTGGCTACCAAAGACATTTTAGAAGCTGCTAATTGGAGCTCCGTGCATACATTTGTCAAGCATTACAATCTACCTTTATACTCCAGATCCCGAGGAGGTTTTGCAACTGCAGTTTTACAGGGGATCTTAACTCTACACCATCCTTATCTTAGTACCTTCTCCCCCAGTTTGGCTGTGGTATTCTACCCATATGTTATGACTGCAGATGCATCCTTGAAGGACATAGTACAGTTTTGTACCTACCATAAATGTAGAAGTCCGATAGGTATGCATCTGCAGTCAGGATTACCCACCCTCCTTCCTCTCTGTGGTATTCCTAGGGTGTTTACCCCTTCTTCAGCTAGCTGGGGGAATCTATTATGGTGTATTTGTTTGTATGTATATATGGAGATATATATATATATATATATATATATATATATATATATATATATATATATATTGTTTGCTACTGTTTGGAATTTTCAACATTTATCCAAATTTAGCCTTCCTAGAGGGCACCTGGCATCTGGGGCAAGAAACACTGAGGAAAATGGCGTTGGCTGATGCCTTTATACCCCAGCAGCTCTGACGTCGGGGAAAGTGCGACATCAGCTGAGGCCTGACCCAGACTTTGGAATCCGGCCGACCGAAGGGCTGCCTGAGGCAGGACAACCCATATGATGTCCTTCATGGATGCATCTGCAGTCATAACAAGTGGGTTGTCCTGTCGTCAGGCAGCCCTGCAGTCGGCCGGATTCCAAAGTCCGGGTCCGGCTTCGGCTGATGTCGCACTCCATCCGACGTCATCTCTGTTGGTCTTCGGGTATAAAAGCATCAGCCGACGCCATTTTCCGCAGTCTTTCTTGCCGCGTGGCGCCCGAAGCAGAAGCTGTTCGCAAGTGCCGGTCGGTCGGATCCAGAGATTACTTCTACCGAATACTACTTCAAGACTTCTAAAGCTAAGTACCCCATTGGGGACTCTTTCTTGCCTCAGCCGATGTCAGAAAAAGTTAACAATTGTTTAACCTGTGGGAAACAAATACCTCATAAAGATTTCCACTCTTACTGTCTGCCTTGTTTAGGCCCAGCCCACGACGTAGCAGCCTGTTCGCCTGTGCTCTTTCAACCGACAACGCTTAGGCGCCGGTCGGAGTTTGCAGAACAGTTTTCGGTTCTGATTTTGCGTACATTATGCCGCCGGATCCTCCGACTACCCCCAAAAACGCAAAGATAAAGACCGACACTCGCGGTCCGCGGTTTCGCCGAAACCACGGTAAAGCAAATCAGAGTGTCTCGGTTTCGCCGAAACCGAAAACTGCTCAAAGTACAGCTGAACCTATTCTTACAACTGAGGCCCCTGCTACAACTCTTGAATCGACCTCAGAAATTTTACCCACTACGGTGGTTGACTTATCAGACACCATCCCTTGGATGTCTCTACCCCAGCACGTGGTGCTGCTAGGCCTCCAGCTGCCATGTCCATTAAGGCCTTCGCCAGGGCTAAAGCAGCCAAGACTACTAAAACAGTGCCTGTTAAACCCCCACATCCAGGCCCTCTTCTAGTTCTCAAATGCTTTCTTTGGCAGAAGATTTAATTTCTTTAATTAGAGGATCTCAATCTCACCCAGACAGGGCCTCTCAGCCCCCAGAGAAGAGACCTAGGGCAGAGCCTCCTGAGCCAGTGTCTTCTGATGATTCTGCTGATGAATCAGACATAACTGACCAGCCTGAGGCTCCCTTCTCCAATTTTGAAGATTCTGATGCTGAAGAATCCATTCCAGCTGCTTCCCACCAGAAGAATTCTCCTTTGGGGAAACCTTGCATGCCATGCGAGAACAGTTCCAATGGCAGCAACAGGATTTTTCAGACTCCAGAAAAGACTTAGGACCTTTCTGCACCTCCCACAGCACAGGCCCTTAGCTATACCTCCTGTTCTCTCTGTGGTGGATGATGCTTTCAATGATGTTTGCTCCGCTCCAGATTCTTTACCCCAGCCCCTGCCAAACCAGACAGATTTTACAGGGTGCCAGATACTCATCACCACCTTTACAAGGCCCCACTTGCAGACCCAGAAACTATATCCCAGGGTCCCAAGGCAGTAGCCGACCACAGCTAAAACCCTATTCCTTCTGAAAGGGAAGCAAGGTCACTAGACAGATGGGGTAAAAAGGTCTACACTTCAGCTACTCTCTCAGCTAGAGCTTTAAACTGTCAGTTTCACATGATACAATACCAAGAGTTTATGCTTGATCAGTTAACTAAAAACTAACCACTGATGAATCTCTTGATAAGAAATATGTATTAGAGATGGTAAATAACATACAACAGGTTAGCAACCATTCCTTAAAATGTGGCTATGATGCACTGGAGGCTTCATTTAGATCAGCCATGACAGGCACAGTGATAAGAAGGCATGCATGGCTAAAGGAACAAGCTTTACCGGATCATGTTAAAGCTAAGTTGCTAGATGCTCCTATGGACAAGACAAGTTTGTTTGGTACACCTGCCCAGCAGGTTATGAAGAAAATGGAAGAAAAGGCAAAATCTGTTCAAACTGTTAAAGATTTCCTGCAGGTTCAACCCCCAAGGTTTAGCAGGAACTGGCCAGCCAAAAATTGGTCCTTTCCTGACTCCACAAAATTTCAAAGGGGCAGGAATAGACGCTCCAGAGGCAGAAACCAATCCAGAGGAGGTGCCTACAGAGGACGACAGTGGCAAGGTAACAACAGAGGCACAGACACAGCCACTGCCACTACATCAGCACAACCACAGTGACTTAATCCTAAATCCGCCTACCAGGTAACAAATAGCAGCTCCTCTAGGCGGAAAGTTAACCTTATTTTCAAAGAACTGGCACTACATAACAAAAGACAAGTGGATTTTACAAACCATAGATCAAGGTTACCGGTTTCACTTCCACACTTTACCAGTCAAAAGAGGAATGCCAAATCTACCTCCAAATCAAAAACAGAGGCTCTACGCCAGATAATGGAGTTAGCAAACATGAGAGCTGTGGAAAGAGTGCCAACAGCAGAACAAGGAAAGGGGTTCTACTCCAGACTATTCCTAGTTCCAAGAAAGGAAAAAAGTTGGAGACCAATTCTCGACCTGTCCACCTTAAATACATACATCATTGTCCCAAAATTCAAAATGCTGACCCTACAGCAACTTCTTCCCATGCTGGGCAAGGAGTCTTGGCTGGTAACTCTAGATCTCAAGGAGGCATACCTGCACGTCCCCATTCGACCAATCTGCAGAAGATACCTCAGATTTCTTGCAGGATCAGAGCACTATCAATTCTCAGCATTGCCCTTTGGCTTATCTACTGCCCAGAGTATTCACAAAATGCCTGGCATCAGTAATCGCCATTGCAGACTACAGGGAATTCAAATTTACCCATACCTGGACGACTGCCTGCTACAAGGGACAACAAAAGCAAGCTGACAACAGATTTACAAAGGGTCATTTACTTGCTACAAGGACTGGGATACACATTCAATTTACAAAAGTCAAGGCTGATACCATCCCAAACAAGGACATTCTTGGGCTGAATTGGACACAGTACAACAAATGGCATTCCTGACTACAGAAAACAAAAAGAACTTCCTCTTTACTTCTTGGCACTAACAAAACTGAACAAGTTAACAGCAAGAAAAGTTCTGCAGGCCTTGGGCTTCATGGCATCATGCATAATCTTGGTCCCATTTGCCAGACTACATATGAGGAAACTACAGTGGTACCTAAAGAATTTATGGTCCCAACACAGACACAGTCTAGAAACAGAAATCCCACTAATTCCATGCTTAAAACAGGAGTTCCTATGGTGGGCTCAGGCATGCCAGTCAAACCCAGGCCTACCCTTTCGCAGATGTCAACCAAGCCAGACCATCACAACAGACGCTTCAGACCTAGGATGGGGCCCACATGCTGGACAAATGCGTGCAAGGATTGTGGACACAGGATCAACTTCACCTGCACATCAATCTAAAAGAAATGCTGGCAGTAAAACTGGCAATCCAAAAGTTCAAACCATTTCTCAAAGAGGGCCAGTTGATGATAAGGACAGACAACACCACAGTCATGTGGTACATCAACAAACAGGGAGGCACTCATTCATACCCCTATGCAGAATGACCTTGGAGCTGTGGACCCTGGCACTCAGCTACAACATTCAGTTACAGGCAATATTTGTACCGGGAAAGACAATACTCTAGCAGACATATTAAGCAGAACCACTGGATGCCCACGAATGGAAGCTGCACCCGGACATCTTCAAGACCATCTCAAAGAAGTGGGAATACCACAGATAGACCTATTCGCATCACCTCTCAATCACCAGCTCAAAAATTCTGCACAAGGACATTCCACCCACTAGCATGGAAAGTGGACTCACTCTCCTTCAACTGGAAAGGCCTAACAGCATATGCATTCCCACCTCTTCCTTTGATACACAAGGTACTACTAAAAATCAAGGAAGAACGTCCAAGGATAATCCTGATAGCTCCAAACTGGCCAAGACAACACTGGTACCCACTACTGAAGAGCATGTCTCGAACAATATGTGGCCAATACCCTGATGCCTTTGATGTTAACTCAGAACAACTACAGCATCATACATCCAAACCTTAAAACGCTGCAACTGACTGCATGGAACATCACATAGCAGCAGCTAATCCAGAACTTTCTCAAAGAGTTAAAGACATTATTCTTGAAGCACGCAGACCTTCAACAAGAAGGAACTATGCTGGAAAATGGAAAAGGTTTGTCATTTGGAGTACGGAAAGAGGAAAAGATGTGTCAAACATAGCTATGCCTAACATTCTGGAGTATCTGGCGAACTTCTTCATTCAGGCCTGTCCTACTCCTCCATCAAGATACATGCATCAGCTATTTCAGCAGAATACAGCTTTGATCCACCTGTTTTTTCGCACCCTTTGCTCAGGCAGTTCCTCAGAGGAATCAAGAATGTAAAACCTCCAAGGAAACCACCATTACCAGCTTGGGATTTAAACTTTGTGCTAGAAAAGTTGACACTATCACCCTTTGAACCAGCAGCAACAGCAGACCTACAACACCTGTCATGGAAAACTGCTTTCCTACTGGCAATTACTTCAGCAAGGAGGGTTTCAGAACTACAGGCCTTAATGGCAGTGCAACCCTTCCTAATCTTCCACCAAGATAGAGTGTCCATGAGGACTAATCCTACATTTATGCCCAAGGTGGTATCCAGAGTGTCTTTAAACCAGGCAATCCACCTACCTACCTTCTTTCCCAACCCACAAAACAGAGGGGAAAGAATACTGCATACCTTGGATGTACATAGACAGCTACGCTACTACTTGGACAGAACAAAAATAGCAGAAAGACTGACCAACTTTTTGTAGCCTATGCAACAGGAAGGGAAGGAAAAGCTATTTCCAAACAGATAATCTCCAAATGGATAGGAAATTGCATACGATACTGTTACTCCTTCCATGGAAAACCAATTCCACAGAACATAAGACCTCATTCTACAAGGGCAACAGCCACTACCACAGCCTTCTTACGAGGAGTGGCAACCAAAGACATTATTGAGGCGGCTACTTGGACCTCCGTGCATACATTTGCCAAGCATTATAATTTGCCTCTATATTCCAGATCCCGAGCAGGGTTTGCCACTGCTGTACTGCAAGGGATCCTAAACACACCATAATCTACTTTATCCTCCTCCCTAGTTGGCTATGGTATTCTACCCATTGTTATGACTGCAGATGCATCCATGAAGGACATAGTACAGTTTTGTACCTACCATAAATGTAGATGTCCGAACTGGATAGCATCTGCAGTCAGGATTACCCTCCCTCCTTCCCTCTGTGGTACTCCTAGGGTGTTTACCCTCCTAATAGCTAGCTGTTGGGGGAGTCTTTATGGTGTATTTGTTTGTATATATGTACATATATGCTTATTGTTGTGTTTACCTCTATCTATTTGGAAACATTGGCATCTATCCAAATTTTAGCCTGCAAGAGGGCTACTGGCATCTGGGGCAAGAAACACTGAGGAAAATGGCGTCGGCTGATGCTTTTATACCCGAAGACCAACAGAGATGACGTCGGATGGAGTGCGACATCAGCCGAAGCCGGACCCGGACTTTGGAATCCGGCCGACTGCAGGGCTGCCTGACGACAGGACAACCCACTTGTTATGACTGCAGATGCTATCCAGTTCGGACATCTACATTTATGGTAGGTACAAAACTGTACTTTATGACTGCAGATGCATACCTATTGGACATCTACATTTATGGTAGGTACAAAACTGTACTTTTTCCTCTAATCCAGCTCGACTCCTGATGCCCTTCCTCCTGCTCCCAGAAAACCAGACAGGTACTATAGAGTCCCTGACTCCCACAAATATCTTTTTAAAAATCCTACTGCTGACCCTGAGGTCATTTCTCAAGGGCAAAAAAGAATTAAAGCAACCTCTACTAAGAATCCCACCCACTCTGACAGGGATTCCAGAGCTTTGGACAGATGGGGTAAGAAGTTATATACTTCAGCTGCTCTTGCTATAAGAGCACTAAATTTTCAGTTCCATATGCTGAAATTTCAGCAACATACCTTGGAATTCCAGAAACAAAATGTGTTCTTCACCTGCTTGGGCAGAATCTAAAGATTTACAAGAGTTAATGCATTCTGCAAGTCAAGTAACTAAACACACCTTGCACTGTGGTTTTGACGCCCTAGAAGCTTCTCGCAGGGCAGCAGTCACTGGATCTGTCATTAGAAGGCATGCATGGCTTAAGGAACAGCCCCTGCCAGATCATGTCAAATCTAAATTGTTGGATGCCCCCTTGCATAAAGATAACTTATCTGGCACTAAGGCAGAAGAGGTCTTAAAAAAGATGGAAGAAATAGCAAAATCAGTGCAAACAGTTAAGGATTTCTTGCGGGTCCAGCCCCCTAGGTTCAGCAGGCATCGTCCCTCCAAACGCTGGTCCTTTCCTGCTCCCAGTAAACCGGCCCAGTCTAGGCCCCATAGAAGCAGACCACCCAGACAGCAGCCCCAGAGAATGCAGAGATCTAAGCAGTGGACTACTGCCACTTCACAACCAGGGAGTTCTAAACCACCCTCTTATGGTAAAAGCTCACAATGACTCCTCTCCTCCACCCACTCCCTCTGCCCACCTTCACTTACCCCTAGGAGGATAACTCTCCTTTCACTCAAGCACCTGGGCCACCATTACCGAGGACCAGTGGGTTCTGATCATTGTGTCTCATGGACACAAATTTTCCTTCCACACCCTTCCAACCCCAAAAAGGTTCCCAGATCTACCACCAAATCAGTGGGCAGAGGCCCTCCAACAACTGCTACCCATGCTCTCCAAGGAAGCTTGGCTAGCCACCCTAGATCTAAAAGTGACCTACCTCCACATTTCTGTCAGGGAATCATGCAGAAAATATCTTCACTTCAGGGCAGGATCTCAACACTTTCAGTCTCTGCTCTTCCCTTTAGCTTATCTACTGCTCCCAGAGTTTTCACAAAATGTCTGGCTCAGGCCATTGCCTTTTGCAGACAAAGAAATATTCAGATTTACCCATACTTAGACGACTGCATTATTCAGGCAGACAGCCAGGAGAAGCTACTCAAGCACCTGGCCTTTGTAAAGACCCTACTAACCTCCCTAGGGTACACTATCAATGAAAAAAAATCCAAATAAGTGCCCACTCAAAGGATAATCTTCCTGGGAGCAAGTCTGGATACAGCTTCCCAGATGGCATACCTTACTCCAGATTAACAAATTTTCCTGAAAGCCTGCTTCTCCCAACTAGCCACCAGGTACCAGCTAACTGCTAGGAAGATCCTGCAAGCTCTGAGGTTCATGGCATCTTGCATACTACTCATTCCATATACCAGACTGCTTATGAGGAAACTTCACTGATACCTAAAGAGCCTTTGGTGCCAGCACTCTTAAGACCTGGAAACTCTTCTACCTATAATTATTTGCCTCAGAAAAGATTTTCTTTGGTGGGCAACAGCATGCTCCCACAACAAGGGGATTCCTTTCTTCCCACCCCCTGCCGTCCAGACCCTCACCAAAGACGCATCGGACTATGACTGAGGTGCACACCTGGATGGCAGGTGCATACAGGGCCAATGGAGCCAACAGCAAATCCCTCTGAACATCAGTCAAAAAGAGATGATGGCTGTGCAGCACGCCTTGATAGCTTTCAAGCTCCTTCTCTCTCCAGACGCTATCCTGATCAAAACAGGCAACACCATTGTGATGTGCTACATCAAGTAGGAAGGGACTCGCTCCTACCTTCTATGAAGGCTGGCCATGAGCTTTTGGCACACAGCATCTGCCATGTGAATACACCTGTTAGCACAATTCCTACCAGGCTCTCTCAACTCTCTGGCAGACCAGTTAAGCAGAAATCTTCTGGACCCACACGAGTGGCAACTCAACAGAAGTACCTTCACCCTAATAACTCAGAAGTGGGGAACCCCGAAGGT
Source organism: Protopterus annectens (assembly GCF_019279795.1). Lineage (NCBI taxonomy): Eukaryota > Metazoa > Chordata > Ceratodontiformes > Protopteridae > Protopterus > Protopterus annectens. The sequence goes on along the minus strand of NC_056747.1, from coordinate 186,767,735 downwards.
TGACCTCTTTGCCTCCCAAACCAACCATCAGCTCAGCAAATCCTGCACCACGGAGCATCACTGCATGGCTTGGAAAGTGGATGCCCTGTCCTTTCCCTGGGTTAATCTTATCTGTCTATGCTTTTCCTCCCCTTCCTCTCATCCCCAAAGTACTGCTCAAAATTAAGGAGGAAAAACCAAGGACCATTCTTCTAGCTCCAGACTGGCCCCGCAGGCACCGGTACCCCTTGCTGTGCAGCCTGTCCTTACTAACCCCATGGCATCTTCATCAGATTCAAAACCTCCTGACCCAGAGGGAAGGGGAGTTCTTGCATCCCCAATTGCAGACACTCAGTTTGGCAGCTTGGCTTATTCCCTAACCCCGAACCAGTCTGCCAACGTCAGTAAACAGGTTCTGGATGTTATCCGTGAGGCCAGATGTCCTATCACCAGAAAGTCATGTGCTAATAAATGGAAAAGGTTCTGCACCTGGATCCAGGCTAAGGGAGCCAATACAGCACAGCCCTCCCTCCCTGTCATCCTGGGTTAAATAGCCAACCTACTACACAGTGGCCTCTCCTTATCTTCTGTAAAAATTCATGCCTCTGCTATTTTTGCTCATTTCCCCACTGAACAGCCCCTTTTTCTCGCACCCTTTGATCAAACAGTTCCTAAGAGAGGCTAGCAACTTGAGGCCACCCAGAAGGGCACCAGCACCTGCTTGGGACCTTAATTTTGTATTGGAAAAACTCACCCTGCCCCCCCCTTTGAACCAGCTTCTTCTGCAGAGCAAAAATTTCTTTCCTGGAAGACAGCATTCCTTCTGGCCATAACTTCAGCCAGGAGAGTCTCTGAGCTGCAAGCACTTATGGCTGTGGAACCTGTCATCATCTTTCATGCAGACAGGTTATCCCTCAGAACTAACCCATTCTTCATGCCCAAGGTAGTGTTCATTTGCCCACCTTTTTTCCTAATCCCCAGAACAAGAGGGAAAGGATTCTTCACTCTCTAGTAGTGCACAGACAGCACAGATTCTATCTAGACAGGGCTAAATCCTTCAGAAAGTCTGATCAGTTGCTCGTTAACTTTGCTACAGGGGCAGAAGGCGAAGCCGTATCCAAACAAACCATTTCCAAATGGATAGCACACTGCATCCATTTCTGCAACAAACAGCATGGAAAGCCTCCCCCAAGGGAGCCAGGACACACTCCACCAGAGCAGCCTCTGCCTCTGTGGCTTTCCTCAGAGGAGTCCCCACCAGAGACATCCTGGAGGCTGCCACCTGGACATCTGTTCACACTTTTACCAAGCATTACCACCTGCCTATCTTCCCCAAATCCAGAGCAGGGTTTGCCTCTGTAGTCATGCAGGGCATCCTAGCCATCCCCTAGTTTCATTGACTGCCTCAACCCTTTTCCTCAACTTTGGGAATCAACCCAAATGTGACGACTGCAACAGTGAAACACGAAGAACATAGTAAATGTAGATGTTCGAGTGTATTCACTGTTGCAGTCCTGGTTTCCCCCCTCCACCCCCCTTTTCTTCTCTTTCTCCTCTTACCACCATTCTAACTTGTTCTTCTTCCCTTTCAAGGGACATATGAGTATTTCAGAACTGAAACAAAAGCAGTTCACAGACTCCACTGGAAGCAAAATAGAGTTAAGGAACAAACCCAGAAGGTTGAATTGTCACATAAAATCCTTTATTTGCAATTTTTGGCAGAAACCTTTTCACAATGAGAAACTCCAAAGGGGTTGGCAGTTTGGTGAATCTTTTCCACCAGAAGTAGCATGTTTATCAATATATCTTGTATATCTCACGTATGGTGATAAATGCAGGGGATGGGTGGAGAACCAAGGGTAGTGACCTGGTGAAAGTGCTTCTCCAGTAAAGTTGCAGAAAAGAGGAGAGACAAGGAGTCTTCATTTCAAGAATTTAAGATTGTATGATTTTGAAGTCTTGAACTTGTGAAAGGGAAAATGAGCAACATTTAAACTTAATTTTTCACTAGGAACTTAAGCACATTTATTTTCTACTTATCTGCTTTTTAATGTTAATGGTTATAGTGCCTTTTTTCGGCAAGGTTCAAAGGATAAAACCACCACCATAACAGATACAAGCATGCAAAATCTGAAGGTGATGCTACTCAATGCTAGAAGTCTAAACCTCAAAATGCACTCTCTCGAGGCACTCCTAAAAATGGAGAACATCGATATCTGTGCAGTAACTGAGACCTGGTTCAAGGCTCCAGAGAGCACCCCTGCAATACCAGGCTACAATTCTTACCACACTTTTCGGCCACAAAACCAAGACCGAAACACTAAAGGTGGAGGAGTGTCCATATTCACCAAGGATATTCACACCTCCAGGCTAGTTGCCCAACACAATGCATCTGAAATTCTCCAGGTGCAACTAACACTAGGTAAGACTGCAATCCAAATTGTAGCTTGCTACAGATCCCCCACCATACCCCAAGATTCTCACTACACCTTCCTAAACATACTGGAAAATATTAAGATACAACCAAGCACCCTAATACTGGGTGATTTCAACTACCCTGACATTAATTGGGAAAACTACTCGGGTACCAACTCCTTTTCCCAACAGTTCTTGAAATTCATAAATTCCAACGTCCTGGATAAACTAATCCGTTGTCCCACCAGAGGCTCCAATATCCTAGACCTGGTCATTACCAACATGGGAGACAGATGCTCCACACCAGTGGTCACCCCCTCATTGGTCAGGTCTGACCATAAGCAAATCACCCTTGACATCCACATCCCACCCCCAGTAAGGAAACCTCCTTAAAAAACTTCTCCAAAGCCAACTTCATGCTACTGAAGTCAGAAGTGACAAACTTCACAACACCCACGCAGATGGGATCTGGAAGTTCGACTGCAGAATCCTACACTAAGGCACTGTACGAGCACATCCACTCGTGCATGAATCGTGCCATCCCAAATAGAACCAAGATGCTCTTCTCCAAAAAAGGAAGCCAATCTGGTGGTCCCCTGCTATAAACAAACTATACAACAGAAGGAAGAAACTGTTGCAGAAAAGAGGAAAATCCCAGGATGCAAAAAACTCCTCACCAGCCTCAGTAAGAAGCTGAGATCCCTCATAAAATCCTCAAAAGCTAGTTACGAATATAAAATTGCCAAAGATTCCAAAGACAACCACAAGGCATTCTATAGTTATGTCAAGAATCTAAATGGCAATGCTCAGATCTGCTCTGAGCTACAACAGAATGGCATTAAATATACTGATCCCAAGGATATTGCCAATATCCTGGCAGATCGATTTAGTGCCAGCTTCACTCCCCTCTCACCCCCCTAAAGGGCCCATCTCAATACCAAAAGATTGCCAAATTCCAATAATCACAGCCACACAGGTAGAAACAGAACTCTCCAAAGCTAACAATACAGCATCCATGGGACCAGATGACATCCCAGGCTGTGTACTACATGAACTACAAAATGTACTGGCACCCCACCTAAGTGTCATGTTTAATCATAGACTCACGTCAGGCTTCGTGCCCACTGAGTGGCGCACAGCTACAGTTATCCCACTCCACAAGGGAGGATCTGCCTTGGATCCCGGGAACTACCGTCCCATCAGTCTGACAAGCCTGATCTGCAAGGGCATGGAACGCATTATCATGGAACTTATAAACAAAGACATTGGCAACCTCCAGACACTGGACCCCACCCAGTTTGGATTTGTGAAGGGCCAATCTTGTCTCCTGAATCTAATTGACTTTTTCAAATCGGTCTCCAGAGCTGTGGACTAGGGTAAAGCGGTCCACACAGCCTATCTGGACTTCGCCAAGGCCTTCGACACCATCCCCCACTCTGGAATCATAGATAAACTTACTAAGCTGGGCATAAATCCCTACGTCACTCGATGGGTTGCCAACTGGCTTACTGATAGAACCCAAACTGTAAAAGTAGCCGACTCCAAATCCAGCTCCAGACAAGTGACAAGTGGAGTACCTCAGGGTTCAGTCCTGAGACCACTCCTGTTTGACATCTACTTCTCTGAAGTACAGGCCAACACTAAGGGACTCTGGCTAACAAAGTCTGCAGATGACTGCAAACTGGGAGACATTATTGAATCCCCAAATGATGTGGATATTCTACAAAAGGGCTTTACAGAAACAGATGCCTGGTGCCAGAGCCGTGGGCTCAGGCTTAATGCCAGGAAATGTATAGTTATCCCCTTTGGAAAAAAACATGTACCCATGAACTACCACATAGGTGGCAGGACACTAAACATCGAAAGTGTGATGAGAGACTTAGGGACACACGTGGACAGTGGTCTCACTTTCAATAACCACATCGCCGCAACAGTCAGGAAATCCTTCTACGTGGCACACCTCATCACTAAGGGCTTTTCATCCAGGAAAAAGGAGGTCATTGTCCCACTGTACTCATCCCTCATTAGACCCATTATAGAGTATAATGCTCCATTTGGTATGTACCTCACAAGACATCTACAACAGCTGGAAAGGCCACAGAAATACCTCACTAAAAGAATCACAGGCCTAAAGCAGATGCCATATGCTGACCGTCTAAAAAAAACTCCAGCTATACTCTGTGGCATATCGTCTACTCGGAGGCGATCGCTGCTTAACATACAAGGCCATGTCAAACCTTGAGATGTTGGACATGCTCCACTTAAAGTAATCCCAATCCCTCAGAGCCACATGCTCCAGGGATCTAAACCTTATCACAATGAACAAAACATGCTGGAGGGATAGGTTCCTGACCCAGGGACTCTCCATACTCTGGAATAGACTGCCCATACATGTCAAGCAGAGCGCCTCATTGGCCCTCTTCAAAAGGAACCTTGATGATTGGATGGGAGATATGAAATTCACCCCGGGGATCATGTCAGTCGCCCTGCTAGACAGGGGCCCAGAGAAGTAAATATTGAGAGAAAAAATTTCAAGGGAATTGTTATGGCTAGGCTTGCATAGGCCTTAGGGCAGATAGTCTAGTACCACCCTATGAACCTATAATTAGTTAGCCTACTGTTTAATCTCTCTCCCTTCATATAGCTCCTAACAGTATGTTTGATGGCTTAAGACTGGTAAAAATGGAACATGTGAATTTCTTTTTTTAATACTTTAAATTGCTGCAGACATTTTGCTGCGCCATTGTTAATGATTTATTTTAAGATCTTTGTTTAGCTTGGTGAGAGAGAGAGGGATAAAGAAAGAAGTATATGATTTGTGTATTTTTACCTTTAAAAGGTAGACCCATCAGCTGTGAAATTGAAATTTGCCTTGATGTAAGTAATTAACTGATTGCAGAGATGTGGACTTCATGCTAAACTTAACTATATAACTATTTATTGTAAATGTTCCAGTATTCACACTTATTGCTTGCTCGGGTGTAGGCCATAAGTGAAACAAAAATTAAGCACTGTATTAATGAAAGAAAAGAAAAATTGTACACCAGACAGTGGTAGTGATGTGCATTTTTTATTTATTTATTACAAAACATATAAGATGGAAACGATAGGAATGTGAAGTTTGGAAATACAGTAATAATCACCACATCGCACAAAATGACATCACAAAAGTTAGGCTAGAACAAGCTTAGCAAAATTATTATTACATCACATAATGTTAATACAAAACTCTAAGATGGTCTGAACTAGGAACTTGCCATTTTGGAAAATTATTTCCATGTTGTATAGTGGTTGCATTTCATTTAAAAAGCATCTCGGGAGAAGCATTGCAGCGGTTATGTGGGAAAATAATCTATCATCCCACCTACCAGTTACACTAGGTGTTCCCCAGGGCTCTATTCTTGGTCCTTTATTATTCTCTATTTTTATTAATGATCTCTGCAAATCTACTCCTCATGCAACCTGTATACAATATGCAGATGATTCAACAATAATCTGCACAGCCAAATCTTCATCAGAACTACAGTCCTTAACTCAGGAAATGTTTCACACAATAGAGTCTTGGTTCTTAAAACGCTGCCTCCTCCTTAATCCTAAAAAAACTAAGCTCCTGCTGTTTACCCCTACCCGGAAGCACATGCCTATTGATTTCTCTGTTACTTCTAACAATGGTACCCTCATATCCCCGGACACTACCACTAAGCTTCTAGGAATTACTATAGACAACAACATTAACTTTGACTCCCATATTAATAACACAATAAAAACAGTTAACAGAAAAATGGGCTCTCTATATAGAGTCAAATCCTTCCTCACTCCAATAGCTAGATCTGCTATTGCCCATTCTCATCTAATCTCAACGCTCCTTTATGCCTCACCAATCTATACCAATCTGTCAAAACATAATTGTCTCAAACTAGCTACCTCCTATAATAACATTGCAAGATTTGCCACTGGTAATCCCTATAGAACCCATCACTGTAAGAATCTGAAACAACTAGGATGGCTTGAACTGCCTCATTAGCTTCAATGTAGTCAACTTATCATTGCTCATAAGATCCTCTACCACCCAAATAATACCCCAATACTCTCAAATATCATCACCCCCTATAAAAATCTCACTAACTTACGATCAGCAAATAAATTGTTAATTAACATTAGTAAGTCAAACAACTTGACAGGTGATTCTCTGTTCTCAAACTCTACTGGGAGAAACTGGAACCTTCTACCTACTGAATTAACTTCTCTTCCTTCTCTACCCCTCTTCAAACAACAACTGAAAATACTCCTTAGAACAAAATGGCTGTGCCCTTGTAACAACCCTGACTAACTGATTAAGATTACTTTTTTTACTTTCCCTCTTTTGTCAATTTTGTACTTATTGTATATGTAATCAGAACAGTTTATCTGTAACTTCTATGATTTGACTCATAAATGTCATTTTCTATATATTTGTAAATGGTATTTAACTATTGTCTTCTCTATTTTTGTATTTATTATTAACTAGGGTGTCTATATCTTGTAGATGATTACTAACCAGGGTGTTGTAAAATGTATCCCAGTATTCTGTGTTTTTTCTATGTAAACTCTTGTTTTTCAGAGGGTGTTTTTTTAATAGGGTGTTATATCTTGTATATGATTCAAACCAGTGTCTTGAAAATGTATCCCAGTATTTTGTATGTTTTTTCTATGTAAACTCTATTTTTATTCTACACAATTTTTTTTTACTTTTTCATCTGTTTTGTCCTGGAGCTTTTCTCCCCGGGCCTCTACTGAAAATGGACATATATCCAGTTAGAGTAGCCCGGTCAACAAATGTACAATAAATAAAAATAAAATAAATTTTACTGTAGGAGGCTGTGCCATATTTTGTGTCTTGGTGATCCTTTTCCTGGCTGCCATTAACAGGTCTCAGGATAATCTGCTTCGAATGTTGGAATAGCTTTGAAACACCAGGTAGATTAAGGGTATGACAAGATGGTCCATTCACCCAAAGTATTGCAGTGCAGCCTTTCACTTTATATCACGCTTCTCATTCTTGACCCCCGCCAAAAAAAAAAAAAAGCTCACCAAGCCTTACTGTGACAGTTTAATGTCTTGGCCTTTGAGAAGGTTCGAGCTTTGCCTTCCTTAATTTGGCCCCATGATAAAGTTGTTGTGTGACGCATTCACTAAGTCTCCTTATCTGGGTCTTACATAAGCTCACCATAAGTTGCCTTACTGCCACCAAAACTTCAGCTTAATTCTTTCCAATAGCAATTCCTTGAGTTAAGTGCATTTAACTTTAACTGTATCATGTTTACCCACATGTTGTAACGTACGGATGCTCAGCCATGAACAAAATATTCTGAATGTGATTCTGTATTGTTACTACTGTTTATAAGGCAGTTGTTTTACAGAGGGCTTTTCTGTAGTCTACACTGTAATTGCAGTTGCACTTTTGCACTTGCAGTCAGTAACCTAGAATTGTAAGGCTAGCTTGCCCATATTACCCTGCGTGTTTGTGGCTAGTAAGCACTTGCTGTAGTTCACTACCAGAGTTAAGTAGTTGCCTGAGTAGCCTGATGAGCTGTAGTTTAAAACTATCTCGTTCATTTTCATGACTATACAGTCTCCAGGCAACAGAAGAGTGATTCTGATAACTGCAGATGGTAATTTGATATTTTTCCATGTGTGGATGCCAGGGAGTAAGGTGCTTGCCAAGTTAATGAAATGTTTGGTGTACTCCATCATGCCTCTGCTACTTAACTTTTCTACAGGTTTCTTTCCCTTTGTTTACAGGGTACGGCTGTATGTGAATTTAGCTTATTTAAATGTGGTGCTAGATCAGCAGTCTTCTCTACATAAAATGGAGTTAGCCTTGCTTCCACCCCCCCCAGTAATCAGGAAGTTTAGTTGATCGTTGTATTCTAGCAAACAAAGAAAAGAGCTTTGGACAACTGTAGTAGCTGCAACACATAAACAAAGGACGTTATACTTAATGCAGTCCCTTAGAAGTGTACCACCTATTGAAGGTCTGCTATAGAAGTGTACCACCTATTCATGGTCTGCTGTAGATGTGTACCACCTACTCAAGGTCTGCTATAGAAGTGTACCACCTGTTCAAGGTCTGCAATAGAAGTGTACCACCTAATCATGGTCTGCTATAGAAGTGTACCACCTATTGAAGGTCTGCTATAGAAGTGTACCACCTATTCATGGTCTGCTGTAGATGTGTACCACCTACTCAAGGTCTGCTATAGAAGTGTACCACCTGTTCAAGGTCTGCAATAGAAGTGTACCACCTAATCATGGTCTGCTATAGAAGTGTACCACCTATTGAAGGTCTGCTATAGAAGTGAACCGACTGTCCATGGTCTGCTATAGAAGTGAATCAACTGTCCATGGTCTGCTATAGAAGTGCACCATCTGTTCAAGGTCTGCTGTAGAAGTGTACCACCTATTCAGGGTTTGCTATAGACATATACCACCTAATCAAAGTCTGCTATAGAAGTGTACCACCTGTTCAAGGTCTTCTGTGGATGTGTACCACCTCTTCAAGGTCTGCTATAGAAATGTACCACCTATTCTGGGTCTGCTATAGACGTGTTCCACCTATTCATGGTCTGCTGTAGATGTGTACCACCTACTCAAGGTCTGCTATAGAAGTGTACCACCTGTTCAAGGTCTGCAATAGAAGTGTACCACCTAATCATGGTCTGCTATAGAAGTGTACCACCTATTCATGGTCTGCTGTAGATGTGTACCACCTACTCAAGGTCTGCTATAGAAGTGTACCACCTGTTCAAGGTCTGCAATAGAAGTGTACCACCTAATCATGGTCTGCTATAGAAGTGAATCAACTGTCCATGGTCTGCTATAGAAGTACACCATCTGTTCAAGGTCTGCTGTAGAAGTGTACCACCTATTCAGGGTTTGCTATAGACATATACCACCTAATCAAAGTCTGCTATAGAAGTGTACTACCTGTTCAAGGTCTTCTGTGGATGTGTACCACCTCTTCAAGGTCTGCTATAGACATGTACCACCTATTCTGGGTCTGCTATAGACGTGTTCCACCTATTCAGGGTCTGCTATAGACATGTACCACCTATTGAAGGTCTGTTATAGAAGTGTATAACCTATTGATGGTCTGGTATAGAAATGTACCACCTGTTCAAGGTCTGCTATAGAAGTGTACTACCTATTCAGGGTCTGCTATAGAAGTGTACCACCTATTCAGGGTCTGCTATAGAAGTGTACCACCTATTCAGGGTCTGCTATAGAAGTGTACCACCTAATCAAGGTCTGTTATAGAAATGTACTGCTATAGAAGTGTACCACCTATTCAGGGTCTGCTACAACTACTGATTAGTGTTCCTGACTTCAGCCACATGATTCTTTGAAGCCGTCTTTTAACAATTTCATAAACCTATGTAGTAACCCTCTGGTGTATTTTTATCTGTATACAGAAAGTAGTTACTTTTATTTTCTGATAAATACAAGTCTTGGAGCAATATCAGTGCAAAACAGACAGCACTGCAGTCTGTGTAATGCCCAGTGCTCCTTTTGCAGCCACTGCACTTGTCAGTTAAACAGGCTGCATGAACATGGTTTCCTGTTGCCTCTCTTGCACTAAACCTGTTTATATTCAGGTCTTTTGAAGATCTTTCAAGCTTGCCAACTTACATCATTCTTTTGCGAATGTGGTAGGGATGTTTAGTCATTCGATCCTTTCCTGCCTTTTCCGATGTTCAAGACTTGCACGTAGCCTATTTCCCATTTTTTAAGCTTCTCTAAGGAACTTGCTCAGTGGCATCACTACTAACAACCAAGTGTCCGATTCTTAACAAGGCCATGTGAGTTGGTCACTTCGAGCTAGGTAGGAGCCCTGTGGGTTCTTTAGTTCCAGCCTGGAAGTTCCCATGATCTCTTCATTCCCCAGTGAGAGGTAGGCTGTAGGGAGCTGGCCAGCTTCTTTGTTCTTCGGGTGTGACCTGACCGCTCCATCTTGTTTTGCCCACCTAGAAGAAGCATGCCTCCACATGGTGTATTCCTCTTGCCTTGCTGGTGCTAAGCACCTTGACTGTGCAGTCTCAGTTGGCTTGGTCTCCACTAGGTAATAACTAGTACTTCCATTCCCGAGTGGTGGTCTAAGCTGCTTCCTTTTTCTCCAGGATGGGAGCTCCAGCAGCCACTCACTCACATCCTCCCCAGCCACCTGTTACAGACACAGAGGCTACATTGCAGTACTTTGGGTGAATGGACCATCTTGTCATACCCTTAATCTACTTGGTGTTTCAAAGCTCTTCTAATATCTAAAGCAGATGTGCCATAGTCCGGACTTTATCCCTGTACATGATGGATCTGGTCATATTCTGTGGCTAACATGCCATTCAGCAACTTTATTGTTTGAGTAAATCCTATACAAAATGTAATTTCCCATATTATGTAGTAGGTTACATTAATTTCTGGGTGTACCTCAGTCCCTGTGTAACTTTTCTAGCATCCCCATTTCTCCCTGCTGTGACTGCTGAAGCAGCACCACATCCCAGTGGTGCCATGAGACATCCCCCATCCTGCACTGCTTCTACCCAGAAGCTTCCTCTGGTGTCTGTAATCTGTGGCATAAATATTACAACATCAGAATACATACATTTGACCTGTGCACAAAAAATGTACACTCCAAAAAATCTAGCTATACCACTTGTACATTTATTTATTATTTGTTTATCGTGGTAGTGCACTGATCAATAATGACCGATTTAAGGCTCAGCCTGGTGAAATGAGATTTCGTGAACAAAAAAGGCAGGAAAAAGTAAATTGTGAAATACAAACTTTTACAGCAGTCCTTAAAGAAAACCTTCAGTGATATTGCTGTTGTACATATATTTTGTTTTATATGTGTAATACATGTGTAGTAGGATTATCACTGAATGTTTTCTTTGTTGAATGTTATATCTGTGCATTTAGTATACCAAATGTTCTTTTTGCCAAATGTTACTTTGACTGATTTGTGCGTATTGAATGGTGGTTTTATTTTGTGTTTTATTGCTAAATTATTGGTGAATTTATAGGTTTAAAAGGGTGAGGTTTGTAGGTGTGTTTTAGTTGACATATGACATTTACTTACGATGAAGCTTTGCATGCTGGGGTGGTATCTGGTATTGGTAGATTTTGATATATACATTCTACTGTTAGAATGTATGTATACAAATCTACCAGTACCAGACACCACTCCAGCATGCAAAGCTTCATCATAACGTTCTACTGTTAGAAGCCGCGGTGGTACAGCGGTAGCGTTGTTCCCTCACAGCAAGAGGCTCTCCCGTTCGATTCTCGGCTGGAGTGCATTTTGTGTGGAGTCTGCATGTCCTCCCTGCGGATGAGTGGCATTCAAAAGACATGCGTAAATGGGCATGCCTTCGTTGAAGGTTGGGCGTCAGGCTGGCACCTCGGTACCCGTAACAATCTACTGCCAATCATTAGCGGACCGGAGTTCTGCTGTGGCGACCCCTAACCAGGAAAAGCCGAAAGACAAGCAACAACATAGGTTCATAGGTGGGTACTAGGCTATCTGCTCGAAGGCATTTATAAGCCTAGCCAGAATGTGTTGGCTTTCGCCGCCCCCTTAGATTAGTTCCTAGTGCCTCTGTCCAGCAGAGCCACTGAAGTGATCCCCGAGGTAAACTTTCTGTTTCCCATCCACTCGTCAAGGTTTCTTTTGAAGAATGTTAGCGAGGAGCTCTGCCTAATATAGATTGGGATCTTGTTCCAAAGCATGGGAAGTCTCTGGGACAGGAATCTATCCCTCCAGCATGTCCTATTTATTGTTGTGGTGAGGTTTAGATCCCTAGAGCGTGTAGCTCGAGGGGATAAGGTTTTCTTTAGGTGGAGCATGTCCATCAATTCTGGGTTGGACATGGCCTTGTATGTCAGGCAGAGATCACCTCTGAGTAGGCGGTATGCAACCGACTACAACTGGAGTTTCTTCAATCGAGCTGCATAGGGCATCTGTTTGAAGCCATTGATCCTCTTGGTGAGTTACTTCTGTGGTCTTTCCAGCTGTTGCAGGTGTCTTGTAAGGTACATCCCAAATGGAGTGTTGTACGCTATGATGGGTCTGATAAGTGATGAGTAGAGAGGCACAATGACCTCTTGATCTGGATGCGAACCCCTTTGTGATTAGGTGGGCCATGTAGAAGGATTTTCTAACCACTTTGGCAATGTGATTATCAAAGGTGAGATTACTATCTCTTTGGGTCTCCAGATCCCTTATTACGTCTTCTGTATTTAGGGGACTACCCCCTATGTAGTAGTTTGTGGGTACTTTGTTTTTTCTAAAGGGGATGACTATGCACTTTTTGGCATTTAGCTTGAGGCCATGATTTTGACACCATGTATCCGTCTCCGTGAGAACCTTTTGGAGGATGTCTGTGTCAGCCGGAGAGTCAGTTATAGCCCCTGTGGGCCATAAAAGTGACTTCTGCACGCACCAGACCTCAGAAGTGGTTTCCTCACATCTATCTTTGGAACTGTTGGTAATGGGTGATCCCACGTGATGTAGACTTCATCATTTTCTGTGATGCTATGTGGCTCATGTTTCCAGTGTTTTTCAGCTACTTCAGTATTATGTTTTCACAATCCCCAGTGCAACAGTCTTGCCACATTATTATGCCTTTCAGTATACAGTCCTTCTGCCATTAGTGTATCACAAACAGCAACAAGTTGTGCAATTGTTTCCAATTCTGTTTTACAAAACCTACATTTGTCTGTTTCTCCCACATGTTCAATGGACTTTCTAAACCAACGTGTACGTAGCCCACTATCTTGGGACGCCAATATTAACCTTTCATGTTTTGGTTTGATTTCACATCTCCTTAACCATTCCTGTGTTCGATCCTGATTAGCATGAGGTTCTTCCAGGAGTTTTCTATACTTGCAACTGTATTTATGCAATTTCCACATTTCTTGTGTTCTCATCTGATCCTTCACCTTGTATTCTTTGTTTTGTTTTTTGGTGCTACCTAATTTTTATCTACTTCTGGTTTGACTTCCATTCCTGTTTGATGCTAATATGCTTCTGCTGGACTAAGCAGGGAAGTCATCTTAGATTTATTCTCATGTTTCAAAGCTTTCACTACATTTGGGTTTTGTGAGGTCAACAGGTATGTGTGGAGTCCCATGATTGCAGATCTATACAGGTTATCAATTTGAAGGAGCCCCATACCTCTTTCGGAATGGGGAATATATAATCTTGGTATGCACTGATTTTTATAAATCATTTGGTGAGCATGAAACATCCTTATTGTTTTGCTGTCTAATCTATCCAACACCTTTTGGGGCCAGTCAGTCACTCTAAAACTGTAAGTTAGAACAGGAAGAGCAAATTAGTTTGTAGTTTGAATTTTGTTCCTAGATGTCAGTGTTGCTTTCAGGATTAATTTAAGTTTTCTAAAATGTTCCTTACTAAGTTTTATTCACATTTGTTCATGTTTTATTGTTGATCCTTCATCATCATTTTCTTCTTTCGGCTTTTCCCGTTAGGGGTTGCTACAGCGGAACAGTGGTCCCCAGAACAATTGGCAGTGACGTTTTACAGTGTCGAGTTCCCAGCCCGGGGCCCAACCTTCCACAGAAGGCACACACTCACACCTAGGGCCAATTTAGAGTGTCCAGTCCACCTGCAGCATGCCTTTGGGATGTGGGAGGAAACCCACACGATTGCAGGGAGGGCATGCAGACTCTGCACAGAAGGTACCCCAGCCAAGAATTGAGCTTTAGAACCTCTTGCTGTGAGGTGGCAACGCTAACTGCTGCACCACTGCAGCCTCCCATTGTTGATCCTTCAGCAGTTCCCAAATATTTATATACTCCCTCTTGCGCAAGTTATTTTATATCACATTCTTGTCCCAAACTGATGTTTTCTTGGTGTCGCAGCTTTCCTGCTTTAAAGGCTGCGTTTGCAGATTTATCAAGACCAAATGATCTGAAAAAAGGTTTGACTCCGTACAGTTGTGCTTTCGGTTCCTCGTCTGATGAGCTATACAGTTTTAAATCAACAAACAGAAGATCAGAAGTCTTTACACTTTGTTGTTTTCTGGGAGCCAAATTGTAGCCATGACCTAATCTGTTAAGCAGACATCTTAGTGGGTTAAGGGCAAGGCAGAAGAGCAGTGGTGACAGTAATAATTTGTCCTTTATAATGGCTTAACTGCAAAGTGGTTTGCCACTGTTTCTTGGTCGTTGTTATGTAGTTTATCAGTGTAGGGTGTATCCTGTACATTTTTAAGCACTCTTTTTGTCCATGAATACGGGATACTGTCTGATGCTTTTTTTAATCAATCCATGCCATACTTAGATTCTTCTCCTTTTACAGTTCTCCACTATGACCTTATATCGCGATGGTGGTGCTGCGGTAGCGCTGTCTCCTCACAGTAAGACGCTGTCCGGTTTGACTCTCAGCTAGAGCGTCTTCTGCGTGGAGACATGCGTGAATGGGCGTACCTTCGTTGAAGGTTGTGCTTTAGGGCTGGCAACTCAGCACGTAAAAATCAACTGCCAATCATTAGAGGACCGGAGTTCCGCTGTGGCGACCCCTAACTGAGAAAAGCTGAAAGACACAACAACTGCGACCTTATTTAACAATAAATGATCCTTTGTTTCATATGACTTTCTTTTATTGCCCTTTTGTTCTGTTGCCGTAATTGAGTTTTCTTCTAAATGACTATAAACTCTGTCAGCATGAATTCCAGTATATAGTTTATACATTGTCGGAAGGCAAGTTATTGGTCTATAATTTTTAGGTTAGCTTGTAGGGTTACTGATAAGTAGGAGTGTTGTTCTTGTTAACCAGGTTGGTGTCTGTTCGGAGTGCGCATATAAATAGATGTTCTTCGTGTTTCACTGTTGCAGTCATCACACTTGGCTTATCTGCCTGCAGGTAGCCCTCAGTCTGCCCGAATACCAGAGGCTTAGTATTTCTGCGTCAGATGCTGTCGCTTCTTCCTTGACGTCAGGGGTATAAAAACAGGCAGCCGATGCCATTAAATCAGTCTTTCTTGCCGAGGAGGAGCCCGAAGCAGAAGCAGTTCACAAGTGCTGGTCAACCGCTACCTGAATTTTTCGTTTTCGAGTTGAATAATCCTGAGGTCTTCTAAAGCCAAGTACCCCATTGGGGATCCGTTTTTCTTGCTCTAACCGATGTCAGAAAAAGTTAACAATTTTCCTGCCTGTGGAAAGCAAATGCCTCACAGAGATTTTCATTCTTACTGCATCACCTGTTTAGGCCCAGACCACGACGTCCCTCGCTGTTGGTTTTATGCCTTGGTTAACGCCCGAACCATTCGTCGTCGGGCTTTCTTTGTCACTAAATTCTTTCACTCTCGATCTCCGTATTCTGAAATGGCGTCGGTAAGTCATTCGAATACCGATCTTCCATAAAAAACATAAGGATAAAGACAGAGACAGACCGCATAGGTCCAAAACTGCCAACGACGCTTCCGTTAAGCTAGTCGCCAGTCCACCAGTACTCAGTGTGGTGCCTTTGCAGCCCCTGATGCCTACTTCAATGGATTCGCAGGCCTCTGCTGAGACCCATTCAGAGTCCAGTATGCCGCAAGATGCTTCTTCGACTATGTAACCAGCGGATGTCTCTATCTTGGATGGGTCCGGAGCTGCTGTGCAGGCACTGGCTTCTGAGGCAGTTTTCCACTCTACCGATGTTCGAAACAAACCGACGACTTCATTTTTAGCACAAAAAAAAAGGGCCAGAGTACGCACTATGCATAGAAAACCGACGACCAAAGGGCATGCTCAGGCACCCATGCCACAAAAACAAATGCTTAAAATGGCTGAAGACCTTATTACGCTCTTTAGGGAAAGCCAGCCTTCCCCTACAGAGAGACAAAGAATCAGATCCCCTTCAGGTTCTACAGACCAGGAGTCCGATGATTCTGATCTTTCTGATTATGAAGACATGCCCTTATCTGCCTATGAGGATTCAGATGCAGAGGAATCCATTCCCTCTGCCTCCCCTCCAGAGGATTTTTCTTTTGGTGAAACCTTGCATACTTTGAGAGCATTTCCATTGGGAATGCCAAGACTATCCTCAGTCCAAAAAGAGACTCAGAGAATTTTTAGAGTTGCCTCAGCACATGCCTTTAGCTATGCCACCTGTCCTGGATGTTGTAGATGATGGTTTCATGGAGTTCAGTCTTAGTCCAGACACTTTACCTCCTGCCCCAAGGAAAGCAGACAGGTACTACAGAGTACCTGATACTCACAAGTTTCTTTTCAAGAATCCTACTGCTGACCCAAAGATCATTTCCCAAGGGCCAAAAGGTATTAAGGCTACTACAGCCAAAAATCCCACCCCTTCGGACAGGGATTCCAGAGCTTTGGACACATGGGGTAAGAAGGTATATACCTCTGCAACTCTTGCTATCAGGGCATTGAACTGCCACTTTCACATGCTGAAATACCAGCAACATATTATGGAACTTATTAAACAAAAAGTGGTAACTTTTCCAGATTGTGCAGAAAATAAAGAATTGCAGGAGCTTATGCACTCTGCAAACCAAGTTAGTAAGCATACTTTACAGTGTGGCTTTGATGCAGTCACTGGCTCTGTACTGAGAAGACATGCTTGGCTGAAGGAGCACACCTTGCCAAATCATGTCAAATCTAAATTACTAGATGCTCCTTTGAATAAGGACTGTTTGTTTGGCACCAAAGCAGAAGAGGATCTTGAAAAGATGGAAGAAAAAGCTAAATCTATGCAGACTGTTAAATAATTCCTACAAGTGCAACCCCCTAGATTCAGTAGGCATTGCCGTTCAAAACACTGGTCTTTTCCAGCCCTCACCAGGCCTTCCCAAACAAGACCCAGGGGAAACAGACCACCCAGACTGCAGTCTCAGGGTATCCAGAGATCAAAGCAATGGACTGCCCCCACCCCTAAAGCAGGGAGTAGTAAGCCACCTCCTTATGGAAAAAACTCACAATGACTTCTTCACTCTATTTCCCAGCCCTGCCCAATTGCTTGTACCCCTAGGAGGAAAACTTGCCCTTCATGCAGAAAACTGGAGGTCCATCACTCTGGACCAATGGGTCCTCAACATTGTATCCCAGGGGTACAAATTTTATTTCCATTCACTGCCAACCCCAAGCGGGTTTCCAGACCTTCCTCCAAACCAGTGGGCAGAGGCTCAAAACCAAGTACTTTCCCTGCTCAATATCAGAGCTATTCAGCCTGTTCCAGTAGAACAGAGTGGTCAAGGATTCTACTCCAGACTCTTCCTGATACTCAGGAAAGAGGGCTCTTGGCACCCAATCCTAGATCTTTCATTTCTCAACACCTTCCTGGTGGTACCAAAATTCAAGATGCTTACCCTGCAACAGCTTCTCCCTGTGTTAGCCAAGGATGCCTGGTTAGTCACCCTAGACTTAGAAGCCTATATGCACATCCCCATAAGGGAATCATGCAGGAAGTATCTACGTTTCAGGGCAGGGTCTATGCATTATCAGTTTTCTGCACTTCCCTTTGGCCCAGGGTATTCACAAAATGCTTGGCTCCAGCCATTGCATACTGCAGGTGAAGAAATGTCCAAATTTACCCATACTGGGACAACTGCTTGATTTAGGCGGACAGTCAGGAATTGCTACTTCAGCACCTGGCATTTGTAAAAAGCCTTCTCACTTCATTGGGGAACACCATCGACGAAAATAAATCACAACTGGTACCTAGTCAAAAGATTGTATTCCTGGGAGCAAGCTTGGACACAACTTCCCAGATGGCATTCCTCACTTCAGAAAAACAGGTCTATCTGACAGACTACTTCAAACAAATGGCCACCAGAACCCAGCTATCTGCAAGAAAAATACTGCAAGCCCTAGAGTTCATGGCCTCATGTATACTGCTAATTTCATATGCAAGACTGCATACGAGGAAACTTTAATGGTACTTAAAAAGCCTTTGGTACCAACATTCTCTGGACCTGGAAACAGTCATTCCTATCATACCTTGTCTAAGGACAGAGTTCTTTTGTGGGCAGAAGCATGCAACCACAACAAAGGACTGCCTTTTACTCAACCCCACGCTGCCCAGACCCTGACCACAGACGCATCAGACTATGTATGGGGGGCTCACATGGCTGGCAAATGTATTTAGGGCCACTGGAGCCCAAGTCAGATTCATCTGCACATCAACCAAAAAGAGATGCTAGCTGTACAGAATGCCCTGACAGCTTTCAGATACCTACTCTTGCCAGGACAGCTGATGATAAAAACAAGCAACACCACAGTTATGTGGTACATCAACAAGCAGGGGGGAACCCATTCTTACCCACTGTGCAGGTTAGCCATGGCCCTGTGGAACACCGCCTTGGACATCCAGGGTTTATCTACAAGCTCAATTCTTGCCAGGCAAACAAAACTCACTGGCAGATGACTTAAGCAGAAATCTGCTAGACCCACACAAGTGGAAAGTGGAGCCCAGCACCTTCAACCTTCTGACTCAGAAATGGGGGACCCCAGAGGTGGCTCTCTTTGCCTCCCCCTACAACCACCAGCTAAGCAAATTCTGCACCAGGAACCCTCACAGCGGGGCCTGGAAAGTGGATACCCTATCCTTTCAATGGGAAAACCTCTCAATTTATGCCTTTCCCCCTCTGCCTCTTCTCTCAAGAGTATTACTCAAGATAAAACAAGACAGGCCAAGGACAATTTTGATTGCCCCAGAGTGGCCATGCCATCACTGGTACCCACTCCTGCGCAGCCTGACAACGGTGCCACCCTGGCACCTACACCAGATCCCAACCCTGCTTTCTCAGCAGGAGGGACAGATTTTGCATCCACAATTGCAAACCCTAAATCTTGCAAGCCTGGCTTATTCCTTAAATACTATACCAGCAGCCCTAAGCAGACAGGTGCTGGACGTCATCCTTGAAGCCAGAAGGCCCAGTACAAGGAAATCCTATGCTGAAAAGTGGAAAAGGTATTGTTCTTGGATTCAGTCTAAAGGAAAGGACACAGTACTGCCCTCCTTACCTCTAATCCTGGATTATCTAGCAGAACTACTCCACAGAGGCCTATCCTTCTCCTCCATTAAGATCCATGCCTCTGCCATCTCGGCTCATTACAATACTGAGCCACCTGTATTCTCTCACCCTCTCCTCACAGTTCCTGAGAGTGGCAAACAACTGAAGGCCACCAAGGAGAGCACCCACCCCTTCTTGGGACCTTAACTTTGTACTGGAAAAGCTCACACTCCCCCATTTTGAACCTGCTGCTTCAGCAAAGTTAAACTTCCTTTCTTGTGAAACAGCCTTGGTTCTAGCCATCACTTCAACTAGAAGAGTGTCTGAGTTACAAGCACTGATGGCTGTGGAACCTTTCATTATTTTCCATGCTGACAGGGTTTCCCTCAGGACTTAACCCTTCCTGTATGCCTAAAGTGGTGTCCAGTGTGTCTCTCAACCAATCCATCCATTTGCCAACCTTTTCCCTAATCCTCAAAATAAAGAGGAAAGGATGCTGCACTCTTTGGATGTGCACAGACTGCTCAGATTCTACCTTGATAGGATTAAGCCTTTCAGAATATATGACCAGTTGCTAGTCAGCTTTGCAGCAGGGGCAGAGGGCAAGGCCATTTCAACCAAACCATTTCCAAATGGATAGCACACTGCATCCATTTCTGCTACAAGCACTATGGAAAACCAACCCCTCCGGGGGTCAGAACACATTCCACTAGGGCTCTATCTACCTCTGCAGCATTTCTTAGGGGAGTCCCTACCAGGGACATCCTGGAAGCTGCTACCTGGAGTTCTGTACACACTTTCACCAAGCATTACCACCTGCCTATCTTTTTTCCAAATCCAGGGCAGGTTTTGCTACAGCAGTCTTGCAAGGCCTACTAGCCAGCCCTAACTTTTCCTAACTGCTTCCACCCTTCCTCAGCTTTGGGAATCAACCCGTGTGTGATGACTGCAACAGTGAAACATGAAGAGCATAGTACAGTTGTGTACACTTACCATAAATGTAGATGTTCGAGTGTATTCACTGTTACAGTCCTGGTTTCGCTCTTCCAGCCCCCAGGTTTTCTCTGTCTCTCCTCTCTATGGCTATCCCTACTGGTATTGGTATTTACTTTTTACTGGTGGTGTTTTCCCTACCATATCCTAGCTCCCTGTTTGGGGGCTCCTGACATTTGGGGCAAGAAAAAACAATGTAATGGCGTTGGCTGCCTGTTTTTATTCCCCTGACGTCAAGGAAGAAGCGACAGCATCCGAAGCAGAAATACTAAGTCTCTGGTATTCGTGCCGACTGAGGGCTATATACCTGCAGGCAGATAACGCAAGTGTGATGACTTCAGCAGTGAATACACTCGAACATCTACATTTATGGTATGTGTACAGAACTGATCTAGGTTACTCCTCGTTAAATCTTCATGCAAGGATGTTAACACTTTTAACCAGAAGTTAGGTACTGCATCTGGGCCTGGGGTTTTCCAGAGGCTTTTCTTAACTTTGTTTCAGTCTCACTGGCTGTTACTTCATCCCATTTCATATCCTGTACCTTTTAAATTTCTTATTCTTTCTTTTACTTCTTCTATCCATTTAGCATCTTTGTTTCACATGATCTTCATAGATACTTTTCCAAAATGTATCTATTTCTTCTTCTTTTTTGGAGGAATTTCAATTCCTTTTACCTTGTTTCCCAGTTCTCTATAAAATTTTTTGGGTCATCAATGAATTGCTTATTTTATACTTTTCCTTTATAAAAAGACCACAAACCGGCACACCACAATGGAGCACGCAAGACGACAGCTTCTACAGAAACCAACAAAGTTTATTAAATCCACATTAGTGCTCAAATATACACTGCGTTTTTGTCCATATTTACAAGATTTCATCAGATCTGGTGATAATATTCTGTATGGCTGCTGTTATTCTTCTTAGGGATCTGCATACAAAGTCCCACTATCTCCTTACTTCTTGAACTTTCCCCCATTTCATCATCATCCTTTTCTACTTTCAATTATAGCTTTCTGCTTGTGTTATGTGTATGAGCCTTAACTGTGTATCTCCAAAATATTCCTTTGTATCAGGTAATCATAAACCACCTTGTTCTATTGGAAGGATCAACTCATTCCTCTTAACTGTTGTACTCATCCCCTCTCAGATAAATACCTTCAGTTCTTAATTAATTATTGTCCACAACTTTTCCTCTGGTTGATAAAAATATGCCTGACCTGTATATAAAACTAAATGGACTTAAAACATTTGCTGTTTGTATCTTACTGTCCATGAGTGGATGGGAAGTAGGAAATACACCCTGGGGATCACTTCTGTGTCTCTGCTCGACAGAGACACAGGAAAATAACTTTCTTGGGTGGCGTAAGCCAGGGAACCTTGTTGGCTAGGCTAACGTAGGCCCTTGGGCCGATAGCCTAGTACCTACCTATGTAAGCAAAAGCTTCTAGTTTCTCATGTTTTGTATTATTTTTTGTTTAGTCTCTTCCCACGTATCCTTAGCTCCCCTAATAGAAGCTTTTTAATCTGCACACCTAAATGCTTCATATTATTGTGTCCATTAAATATTGGTATTACTGAACCATTTCATGTGTGGGTACATAATTTTTGGCTGTAGCCTTTGTTTTATCTTCATTCATTTTATATCCTGAAGAGACTTCAAACTGTCTTAAAATGTTTTACAACAGTGAGATGTCCTTTTCTGGATTTATTAGGTACAAAAAAATGTCATCTGCAAATAAAACCAACTTTTATTGATTATCATGCCAATTATGTCTTTGAATTTCTGAGTCCCTTATTTTCTGTACCAGTGGCTATAAATATAATGCAAATAAAAGGAAAAAAACTCCCACTTTAATTCTTGCTTCTGATCCTTCATATATCCTCCTAATTAGCCTTATTATTGTATCAAGTAATGCAAAGCACATTGTGAATCTTATGATGTTCTTCGTGTTTCACTGTTACAGTCATTACATTTGGTAATCTGCTGGCAAGTTGCCCTCAGTCGCCCTGATTAACAAAAGTCTTGGGTCCTGCGTCAGTTGCTGTCCCTTCTTCCATGATGTCAGATCATCAGGGGTATAAAACATGTAGCCGACATCATTACCTCAGTCTTTCTTGCCGTGCGGTGCCCGAAGCAGAAGCAATTCGCAAGTGCCAGTCGGCCTACTCCTGAAATTTTCGTTTTCGAGCTTCAGAACTGAAGTTTTCAACTTAAAGCTAAGTACCCCGTTGGGGAAACTTTTTCATGCTCCTTACCGATGTCAGTAAAAGTTAATAATTGCATTACTTGTGGGAATAAAGATTTTCATTTGTACTGTATTCCTTGCCTAGGCCCTGACCACGACGTACCTTGCTGTCGGTTTTGTGCTTTATTTAATCAGCGCACTATCCATCGTCGGTACATTTCTGCCTCTAAATATTTTGGTTCTCTGTTTAATTATCAAGAAATGACGTTGGTTAGCCACCCGACTACCAGAATACTAAAAAACGCAAAGAAAAAGACAGAGACAGGCCGTTGAGGTCCAAAACTGCCGACGACACTTCTCCTAAGCCAGTCGCCAGTTCGCCGGTACTCAGTGAGGCACTTTTGCAGCCCCTGATACCCACTACTTCTGATTCGCAGGCTTCTACTGAGACCCATTCTGAGTCCAGTATGCTGCAAGATGCTTCACCTGTGGAACCCGTGGATGTCTCTATCTTGGATGGGTCTGGAGCCGCTGTGCAGGCACCAGCTTTTGAGGGTGTATTCAGGCCTACAGACTTGCATATTAAACAGACTCCACCTTCAATACTAAGGCCTAAATCTTGATCTATGTCTAAAAAACCGATGCCCAGGCCACATGTTCAAGCCCCTATGCCTAAAAAACAAATGATCAAAATGGCTGAAGATTTAATTACTCTAATCAGGGGTAGTCACCCCCCCCCCCCTTCTAAGAGGCCTAGGGCTGAGCTTGACTATGAATCTTCAGAACAGGATTCTGTTTCTTCCGACTCTTCTAATGACCTGGATTTGTCCATACCTACTTATGAGGATTCTGATGCAGAGGATTCCATTCCCTCTGCTTCCCCCCATGAGGACTTTTCTTTTGGGGAAACTTTACATACCTTAAGGGAGCATTTCCACTGGGAAAGTCAGGAATTTTCTGAATCCAAAAAGAGGCTTAGGGATTTCCTCCTTCTTCCTCAGCATAGGCCTTTGGCTGTACCTCCTGTTCTAGACATTGTTAATGATGTGTTTTCGGAATCCAGTATGGCCCCTGATTCCCTTCCTCCGGCTCCTAGTAAACCAGACAGATATTACAGGGTTCCTGAGTCCCACAAGATCCTTTTCACAAATCCTGTTACGGACCCAGAAACCATTTTTCAGGGGCTCAAGGGCATTAAGGCTTCTATGGCTAAAAATCCTACCCCCTTCTGATAGAGACTCCAGAGCGCTGGATAGATGGGGTAAAAAGGTTTATACTTCTGCAACCTTGGCAATTAGGGCTTTAAACTGTCAATTTCATATGCTAAAATATCAACAGCATATCATGGGACTGCTTAAACAGAAAATTATGATTTCTGACTGTGTGGAAAATAAAGATTTACAGGATTTATTGCATTCAGCTGAATAAGTTGGAAAACATACTTTTCAATGTGGTTTTGATTCTTTAGAGGCCTCTTGCAGGGCTGCTGTTACTGGGCCTGTGCTTAGAAGGCATGCTTGGCTTAAGTAGCAATTTCTGCCTGATCATGTTAAAGCAAAATTGTTGGATGCTCCTTTGCATCAGGACCGTCTGTTTGGCAATAAGGCTGAAGAAGTTCTAAAAAAGATGGAAGATGAAGTTAAATCTATGCAAACTGTGAAAGATTTCTTACAAGTGCAACCTCCAGGATGTAGTAGGCACTGGCCTTCTAAGAACTGGACCTTTCCAGCTCCTTACAGATCCACTCACGCCAAACCCAGACATATCAAAAACACCAGGTTTCAGTCCCAAGAGACTCTCAGAACTAAGCAATGGGGTGCTTCCACTTCCAAATCTGGAAATAACAAGACACCACCCTATGGTAAGCAGTCTCAATGACTTTCCTTTAAAATTACCAAGCACTTCTCAGCCGCCCCTTTGGGGGGAAAAATTGCTCTTCATGCAAAAAACTGGCAGCTCATAACCCAGGACAAATGGGTTTTAAATATAGTGTCCCAGGGATACAGATTTCATTTCCACACGTTGCCAACTCCAAATGGGTGGCCAGTCCTGCCCCCAAATCAGTGGGCAGAGGCTCAGAAACAAATACTTTCCCTCTTAAACATGGGGGCTATTCAACCAGTACCAGAAGAGGAAAAGGGACAAGGTTTCTATTCCAGACTTTTCCTGGTACCCAGAAAAGACAAATCATGGCGTCCAATTCTGGACCTGTCTACTCTAAACACCTTTCTGGACATTCCAAAATTCAAGATGCTGACTCTTCACCAGTTACTTCCTACGCTAGGCAAGGATGCCTGGTTGGCAACTCTATATTTAAAAGAAGCTTACCTGCATATCCCAATCAGGGAATCTTGCAGAAGATACCTCCGCTTCAAATCAGGCTACTTGCATTACCAGTTCTCTGCACTGCCCTTTGGCTTGTCTACTGCGCCCAGGGTATTCACAAAGTGCCTGGCTCCAGTGATTGCTTTTTGCAGGCAAAGAAATATTCAAATATACCCATACCTGGACGATTGTCTGATTCAGGCAGAAAACCAGGCCATGCTTATAAAACATCTGACATTTGTAAAAAGGGTTCTAACTTGTCTATGGTACACCATAAACGAAAAGAAATCACAACTGGTACCCCCTCAAAAAATTACATTACTGGGTGCAAGCTTGAATACAACTACCCAGATGGCTTTCCTCACGTCAGAAAAGCAAATTCATTTGGTGACTTACTTCGAACAGATGGCCACAAAAACCCTGCTATCTACAAGACAAATACTGCAAGCCTTGGGGTTCATGGCCTCCTGCATTCTTCTAATTCCATATGCAAGACTGCATATGAGGAAACTTCAGTGGTACTTAAAAAGTTTATGGAGTCAGCATTGTCACAGCCTGGAAACAATAATTCCTATCATACCTTGCCTACGTCTAGAGTTCCTATGGTGGGCAGAGGCCTGCCACCAAAACAAGGGACTGCCATTCACACCACCCCCTGCTGCCCAAACCCTAACTACAGACGCATCAGACTATGCATGGGGGGCTCATCTGGCAGGGAAGTGCATTCAGGGCAAATCAAATGCACCTACATATCAGTCAAAAGGAAATAGTAGCTGTACAGAATGCTCTGACAGCCTTCAAGGACTACCTTCATCCAGGACAACTAATGGTAAAGACTGACAACACAGTTATGTGGTACATAAACAAGCGGGGGGGGGGGGTACAGATTCCTACTCCCTCTGCAGACTAGCCATGGCACTGTGGAACATAGCCTTGAGCTACCAAGTACAACTACAAGCTCAATTCCTGCCAGGAAAGCTGAATATTTTGGCAGACGAACTAAGCAGAAATCTCATGGACCCACACGAATGGAAACTGGAACCACGGATTTTCAACATGTTGACAAGCAGATGGGGTGCCCAGACATAGATCTATTTGCCTCCCCCCAGAACTACCAGTTGGACAAGTTTTGCACAAGAACTCCTCACAAAAAAAGCCTGGAAAGTGGATGCTCTGTCCTTCGGCTGAAAAAAAAACTGTCAGTCTATGCCTTTTCCCCCTCTGCCTCTGCTCTTCAAAGTTCTGCTAAAAGTCAAACAGGACAAACCAAAAATTATTTTGATTGCTCCAGACTGGCCATGCCAACACTGGTACCCACTCCTACGCAGTGTGTCTCTACTATCCCCATGGCACCTGCCAAAGACACCTTCCTTACTGCCTCAGCAGGAAAATCAGATTCTGCACCCTCAGCTCCCTACATTGATCCTTGCAGCTTGGCTAATCACTTAGTCACCCTTAACATCCCTCAGCAAACCTGTGATGGATGTCATCTTCGAGGCGAGTAGACCTAGTACTAGAAAATCTTATACTGACAAATGGAAAAGATTCTGTGCTTGGAATCGATCTCAAGGAATGAACACAGCAGCGCCCAATTTACCTCAGATTTTACAATATTTAACTGAGATGCTACACAAGGGCCTGCCTTTTTCCTCCATTAAAATCCACGCCTCAGCCATTTCAGCTCATAACACAAAACCTTCCCTCTTCTCTCATCCTCTGCTCAAGCAGTACCTCAGAGGGGCCAAGAACTTGAGACCACCCAGGAGAGCTCCAATCCCTGCCTGGGACCTTAACTTTGTATTGGAGAAACTCACTCTGCCTCTTTTCGAGCCAGTGGCTACTGCAGACTTAAAATTTCTTTCTTGGAAAACAGCCTTCTTTCTGGCAATTACTTCAGCTAGAAGGGTACCTGAGTTACAGGCCCTTATGGCAGTGGAGACTTTCATCATTTTCATGTGGGCAGGGTGTCACTCGGGACCAACCCATCCTTCATGCCCAAGGTGGTATCCAGTGTGGCTCTTAATCAGTCCATTCATTTGCCAACTTTTTTTTCCTAATCCACAGAACAAAGGGGAATGGATTCTTCATTCATTGGATGTGCACAGACAACTGAGATTTTACTTGGACAGAACTAAAACTCGAAGAAAATATGAACAACTATTGGTAGCATTTGCTGCAGGGGCAGAGGGAAAGGCTATTTCAAAACAAACCATTTCTAAATGGATAAGCCATTGCATTCATTTCTGCTACAAGCATCATGGAAAGCCTATCCCCCAGGGGATCAGATCTCATACCACCAGGGCTGCATCTACTTCTACAGCTTTTCTCAGAGGTGTTCCTACCAGGGATATTCTAGAAGCAGCTACTTGGAGTTCAGTTCATACTTTCACCAAGCATTATCATTTACCAATTTTCAATAAATTCAGAGCTGGCTTTGCCTCTACTGTCTTGCAGGGCCTTATAGCTGGTCCTAATGCTGTATAAATCCATCCTCCCAACCATGGCTTTGGGAATCTACCCAAATGTAACGACTGCAACAGTGAAACATGAAGAACATAATACAGTTGTGTACGCTTACCATAAATGCAGATGTTCGAGTGTATTCACTGTTGCAGTCCTGGTTACCCTCCCTCCAGCCCCCTGTTTTTTCTCTGACTATGCCTCTACTTTCTGTTCCTATGCTTAAAAGCCTTTTTGGTGTATTTGCTTTTGATTGGAGGTATATTGCTGTAATTTAGGATTATACTTTGCTCCCCATTTGGGGGGCACCTGACATCTGGGGCAAGAAAAACTGAGGTAATGACGTTGGCTGCATGTTTTATACCCCTGACGACCTGACGTCATGGAAGAAGGGACAGCAACCGATGCAGGACCCAAGACTTTGTTAATCAGGCCAACTGAGGGCAACCTGCCAGCAGATTAACCAAATGTAATGACTGCAACAGTAAATACACTCAAACATCTACATTTATGGTAAGTGTACACAACTGTACTTTATTTTGGAGACGTGTGATTGCTTTCATTTAATTTATGTGTTCAGTGATTGTGAAGTGATTTGTTGGAGTATTAAAGCATTTGGTTTTGTTTTCATTAATTTGTGATTATTTTTGCTTGGTGTTCAGGTGCAAGTTATCTGTTGATTTGTTCAGTTAATGATAGGTTGTCTTGTTTTCAGTATTGTTAACTTTAATTTCATGTATAGATGCACACCAGTTCTGAGAGCATACTAACGATCGAAAACAGTGAAAAAATTAGGAAAATGTAACATTTGATTTCTTGCTGGTCTCCACTATGACTGGCTGCCGGCAGTCTTCCTGTTTGGTCATTCTGACTGTCATCCAGTTGAGTGATTTAACCAGCTGTGTGTTGTCTGGATTCTACTGCCTAACCAGTGTCATTTGTGTATAGGCCATATTCTGAATAACTTATGTCTGTCTAGTTGAAAATCTTAAATTCGACTATAGAGCTCTATAATCACTTTTACAAATTGCTGTGATTCAGTCATCATCATGACAGCTTTATGTCTTTAAACAGCTATTTTCTTCAGTGTGTAACTTCTTGTAAGCATTTTGTTAAGACATTTTATACCAGAAATTTTTCCTTGGTTCTTTGGGCACACTAGTCAGACTTTTTTTAGTAAACAAAGTTAAATAAGTAAGTGCATACTTATTGTTTTTTTAACTATTGTTGTGCACAGAGGTATTGTATCCTGCATTGTCTTAATAGATCTACGAAGTCAAAGACAAGGCTGTCTTAAGTGCACTGATCTGACTTGTTCCTCTTTGCCCCCCACTGCTTTTGTTGATCTTTTGTTCCTTCCCAGCCTATCTGCTCCTTTATTCCTCTTCACAGGGGTGAAGGTCATCCAAGGTGGTCCATCATTTAGAAAAACCATTGGGGTAGTTTGAGGTTTTTGCTTGCTGCCCATCCCTTTCATGTGCCAAGGAAGGGAAGCACAGTGGGCTGCAGCAAAGGGCATCTCATCCACAAGGAGCATTTCCCTGCAGGCAGTCCCCACCTGTTCTCTTGAAGCATAACTAATGGTTGGAGATCAAGCCAGCCTGTATGCCTCTTAAGTGTGCACATCCTTACCCACCCTCTGAGAGGCCATGCTGTTTTACTTTTGCCCTCCCTGCTCGACTCGTACACTACCAGAGCTGCTTATTGAACCTCAGCCATCCAGGTCACAGTCTGGACTCCATCCTCTGTGCTTCAGAGCCGGACTACTGGCCTGCCTTCTCAACACAGCTTATCAACCTACTTTGTGCCATTTTATGTATGGATTTAGTATCTGTAAAGAGCCTTCTTACAGTCTATCTGTTGGTGTCATTGAGAATGGAACAGACCTGCTTGTGTGATTGTACTGCTCTTACTTGAACATTGCTAGCTAAATCTCTGACATTTCTTTCCATTTGATTCTTTATCTTTTGCTGATAACTTTGTTGGTCTTAACTCCTTCTTATGATGTCAAAGTAATTGGTACTTTTTTTTATTCTCTTTTTTTTGCAGTTTGTAAAGAGCCTCCATACAAGGTGGAAGAATCGGGGTATGCTGGATTTATAATGTACATCGAAGTCTACTTCAAAAACAAGGTTGAGTATGCATTCAATCATCTTTTTATTGTTTTTCGTAGTGAAATGTACAGCAGTTAAATATTTGTGCATTTATAATGTGGTTTTGCTAGTTATAGAAATGTGCACAAGTGAGAATGGTAACTGGCAGACATCATTTGCTGTGACTTTTATGGTTAATGATATGATGATGAAGGATCAGACAGAAAACAAGGGGCAGATGTGCAAAGCATGCCCACTGCGGCTGCCTCTGTGCTCACCAACCCGTTGTTCATAGTATTACAGTAAAATCAGTACATCCTGCTGCTGCTATTGGAGTCTGGTAAATGGATGCATAAAGCAGGTAAATGTGCAGTAGAGATTGTCTTTCTGTTTGTCAGAAATGGAAATGCTTTTACCAGGACCTGGGGATCAGCTGAAACCAGTGGAGTTTGATAACATAGATGTTAGAATTTAAGATCCTAATTTTTCCAGGAAAAATTTACTAAACCAGATGTTTGGATATTGGGAGGGAAATGCCAAGAACTTAGCTCATGCCCCCCCCCCCCCTTTATGACCTAATCGTCTTGCTTGTGTGTATGTCCAAGCTGTAGTTGCACACAATGTCAGTGTTTTCTGGTGCATCCATGTGTTGTAACTATCTTACTCATCCTTTCGACGTGCAGGCTGCAGCATATTGGTTTGTATGTCTTGAGCTAACAAACTAGTTTTTATCTGGTGACATTGCTTTGGTGTGGGCCTACACTTTTTCACAGCAATAGGTGAACCAACTACTAAATGCTCAGTTTTGCTTCTGGCCAGCTCCTAAGGTATTAGGTGCACTATTTAAACACTTGTGTGCCTCATTGTTAGGGCTGACACCTGTATACTGATTGAACCAGCAATGTTTAAATTATTGTGAGACCTGGAAGGATTCACTGCACTTATAAAAAAGGCATGTAGGTAAAGTCAGGTAAGAACAACTTTGATGACTGCTAGACTCTCTTGACTAGAGGAAAACCCTATTAGGGATTTTAAGATACCTAAAACTGTTTCCTTTCTCCTGTGCCTGAGCTGTACTGTCATTCTTTCAATGGCACTTTGCTGAAGGTAGACAAAAATTCCTTTAATCCAAGTAATAAAAAATGGTAAGCGCTTGGCTGGTTCTTTGTTTTATAGTTTGGATGTTGTTTGTTTTTTTGGACTGGCCTTTATCCACTGATTTTGCTGTGTTTTTTTGTATACATTGGCACTTTGTTAGTCAGTGCTGGGTGGCCTGACACAATTACCCCAACCGAGTGCAAGCTGTGCTTAACTGGCATACCCATCTACATATGTTAGACAAAATGGGGAGTGGTCTCTGGGATGGGACTCCCTGCTGCAACTGTGAGACAGAAAGGGAAGCATTCTTTGAAATGAAGCTCGTTCCCACTGATGCATCTGTAAAGCAATGAAAGAAACATTCTGTTTATTCCCAAAACCCCTTCGTGCCAGGCTGTCTTCTTTTAATTCTTATTTGTATCTTATTCTGGAGGTGGAGGAGAAATCCAGTTCAGATGAGGATTCCTTAGCATACTCAATGCAGCTTAAATTTCCTGGGCAACTTGTTAAAGACTATGAAGACACTTCATCTTCTGACTCCCCCATGTGAGAAATTTCCTTTGGGAAATTATCTGTAAAATGATGCAGTATTTTGATTGAGAATCCAAATAAGTTTCTGGTTTCCAAAAAAGGATATTGCAGTTTGCTTGAGGTGGGGTCCCCTGAGCCCTCTCTTGTGCCTCTAATGTTAGTTTTTTCTGGATCATTTGCTTCCACTTCCAGTTTTCCTGATTCACAGCCCCCCAGTTCCCATAAAGACCTGACAGGTTCTGTAAGGTCCCTGAGAACATGAAATTTTGCTACAAAAATCCTGTAGCTGAATCCGCCACCTTTTATATTTCCACTGACAAATCCACTAAGCTTTTTTACCTGCAGCTAACGTGCTGTTTTTAGATAGATATAGTAAAGCCTTGGACAGATATAGAAAAAAGGTCTGTACGTCTGCCACCTTATCTTTCAGAGCCATGCGTTACCACCTCAGATGATAAAATAAACTTAGTGTAGGCCTTCCTGTCTGCCTAACCACTCCCAATGAGGAATTGCACACAGATGCATCATATCTAGCTTGAGGAGCATGGAGAGGCTGTATACGAGTGCAGGGCCCCTAGTCCCTAAATCAGATAAGGGAACACCTCATTGTGAAGACAGTGAGAGTCGTGATCCAAGCCCTGCAGGTGTTTTTCCACCTTTGGAACCCAGGGACTTTCAGGATTTTCACAGAGAACACCACAGTCATATGATACATCATCAAGTAGTGGGGACCAAAACCTACCAACTGTGCAGGCCACCTATTCTGACTTGGGACCTAGCCATAAAAGCAAAGCCCTAACTGGCAGTATTCATGAGTTTAGAAATTCCCAAGAGATATTTCTTCTCTTTTCTTGGATGATGTTTACTTTGGCTAAGCAATCCTTTACAAAGCAAAGCCCTAACTGGCAATATTCATGAGGTTAGAAATTCCCAAGAGATATTCCCTCTCTTTTCTTGGATGGTGTTTACTTTGGCTAAGCAGTCCTTTACCAAATGGATTGCCAAGTGCCTTGTGCTTTGCCGTCTGGTGATGGTGAAACACCCACTGGAAGATTCTGCTGTCAAATGTCACTTCTGAAAAGAGGGCGAAGGCTTTAGGCCCTCTTGTTTCATTCAGGTAAGTTGTCCGTGATTTGGTACATTCTTCATATAGTAGGTTATGCATTAAGTTCGCATGGCAGTTTTGTGTTTTTTTTAGCCTGCTTTTCTCTTGTTTGACTGTCAGTGTAGTCGACTGCAGTGCAGGTTTTAGGCCATTAAACCGTAGTTGCAGTTGTGTGTCAAAGTTGTGGTTTAATCATGCCTGATACAAAATGTATGTCTGTGTTTTTTTCTGAATTCTAGGCCCCAATCACAAATGCACCTTCATTGTTTTTACCTTTCTAATTGAAATACAGAATTTAATGCAGTCCACATCAGGGAGCAGGGAATGAAGTGCCCTTGCAGTATGCTTAGTCTAGTTTGAGTACAAGACAAAAAAAAAATGTTTGAAGAATCAGCATTGGTAAATAATGTGATTAACCACAGTGTTAATTGGCATATACGTGTACTGTCATAGGCAGGTGGAGTGTGCATGTATGAGAGAGAGAAAGACTAGAGGTAATTCTATCTGGTAGTAGACACATACAGGGACATTACCCTTTGAGCAGTTCATATCCTGATAGATGTGAATACTGAGGAAGGGTTGCCTGAGATTGAAGCTTCAGGCCTGTCCTGAAGCAGAGGGTTCAGAAAATCCTGATTGATCTGAGCCTTCAGCAGGTAGGGCTCCTGAGAGATCAACTTCTTTCCCTCTTGGCAGTTAACTGTGCAATAAAAATATGATGCCTTATTATGCCTTTGAACTTTACAGTATGCAGCAGTACATTTTCTTGGCCTTTTTGTTTTAGTATTACTTTATGGTACATGAATAAGTGCAAATGACTACTGCTTTCATTACCAATTCTATTAAAATCTGCAGATGTAGTGTTTCTGTCGAAAACATCTGTTTCATTTAATTAAAAAAGTAGATAAAATATTCTTTTGTAGTAACACAATATTTAGAATTTAGTACATGTACATTAAGTTGTGTTCTGCCTGTGTAAAACTTTATAAACTGTTTTGTTAAACAAAAATAAAAGAAATAAAAACTCTGAATATGTTCGAAATGTAAAATAGTTTTGTAAATTTATGTAGACTAAGAACAAATAGTGGATATAAAAAGTGTACGTACCTCTGTTAAAATGCCAGGTTTTTGTGATATAAAAAAAAGAGATCACAGTAAATCATTTCAGAACTTTTCCACCTTTAATGTGACCTATAACCTGTATAATTCAATTGAAAAACAAACAAATCTGTTAAGGGAAAAAGTATAAAAAACTTATAATAAGCTGGTTGCATAAGTGTGCACACCCCTAAACTAATACTTTATTGAAGCACCTTTTGATTTAATTACAGCAGTCTTCTTGGGTACACACCTGCCATCAATTAAGAGACCCTGATTAACACCAAATAAAGTTCAGCTGTCCTAGTAGGATTTTCCTGACATTTACTCAAGTTGCCTGCTACAACAAAAGCCATGGTTCGCAGAGAGCGTACAAAGCATCAGAGGGATCTCATTGTTGAAAGGTATCAGTCAGAAGAAGGGTACAAAAGAATTTCCACAACATTGGATATACCATGGAACACAGTGAAGGCAGTCATCAAAAAGTGGAGAAAATATGGGACAACAGTGACGTTGCAAAGAACTGGACTTCCCTCCAATATTGATGAAAAGACTAGACAAAAACTGGTCAGGGAGGCTGCCAAAAGACCTACAGCAACACTGAAGGAGCTGCAGGAATTTTTGGCAAGTACTGGTTGTATACTACATGTAACAGCAATCTCCCGTATTCTCTATATGTCTGGACTATGGGGTAGGGTTGCAAGACAGAAGCCTTTTCTTATGCAGAAAAACATTCAGGCCTGGCTAAAATTTGCAAAACGGTACGTCAAGTCTCCCAAAAGCATGTGGGAAAATGTGTTCTGATCTGATGAGACCAAGGTTACACTTTTTGGCCACAATTCCAAAAGGTACTTTTGGCACAAAAAACAGCACTTCGCATCACCAAAAGAACACCATCCCCACAGTGAAGCATGGTGGTGGCAGTATCATCTTTTGGGGTTGCTTTTCTTCAGCTGGAGCTGGGACTTTAGTCAAGGTGGAGGGAATTATGAACAGTTCCAATTACCAGTCACTTTTGGACCAAAACATTCGGGCGTCAAGCTGAAGATGAAGAGGAATTTCACCTTTCAACACGACAATGACCCCAAGCATATATCCAGATCAACAAAAGAATGGCTTCACCAGAAGAAAATTAAAGTTTTGGAATGGCTCAGCCAGAGCCCAGACCTAAATCTAATAGAAAATCTGTGGGGTGACCTGAAGAGGGCTGTGCACAAGGGATGCCCTCGCAATCTGACAGATTTGGAGTGCTTTTGCGAGGAAGAGTGGGCAAATATTGCCAAGTCAAGATGTACCATGCTGATAAGACTCCTACCCAAGAAGACTGAATGCTGTAATTAAATCAAAAGGTGCTTCAACAAAGTATTAGTTTAAGGGTGTGGTACTCTTGTGCAACCAGCTTATTGTACGTTTTTTTATTTTTTATATTTTTCTCCCCCTAACAGATTTGTTTTTCAATTGAATTGTACAGGTTGTAAGTCACATTAATGGTGGGAAAAGTTTTGAAATGATTAATTGTGGTCTCCTTTTTTATATCACAAAATCCTGGCATTTTAACAGGGGTATGTATACTTTTTATATCCACTGTACCATTTTGGTATCAACTTCTGTAAAGTGAAGGCAAGGATTTTTATTTATTTATTTTTTTTATATTGAGTGCTCAATCCCATTCTGGTTTGAATCAGCATTTGTCTTTTACATATATTTTAAAAGGAAAGTATAATAGACAAAATAGCTAGTCTATTGTATTCATTAATTTATCATGTGTTTATTTATAGTAGGTGGGTATGTTGTTTGCTTTCATTGTGATGAAGGTCTTTGTACAGGGAACAAAAGCACTAAATAAATTGTGTTTTTTTCTACATTTCCTAAAGAGTGGTCTTTTTTGTTGGTTTTGTATAAATCACCAACCCCTCCACATGTGTGTTTTTTGGTGTGTCGATACACAAATACATGCACATAGTTCTCTTATTATTTTTCCAAGACCTGCACTTGAGGCCCAGAAATAAAAAAAAAAACAACCCCCCCCCACGAATCTAGAGGAGAGCACTGAATATTGAAAATCATTGTTTTCCTTTAAAGTTGCTTTTTTGTAGGGGCAAGTTCCCTGCACCTCTGCATCCCATGTGCCACTGCATACTAACACCAAGATCACTGTACACTGGAGAAAGGGGACACTGTGACACTTTGAGGCATAGCAATCTCGAACTTGGTATATGCAAGTCTGTTTTCTGTACATTCATTCTTACTGTTCCGTGACTTGTACTTCTAAGTCTTGAAATTTAAAACAGTTACCTATGTACAAATAGAGGAAAAATAGTACAGGTGTGTGTGCGGGTGTGTGTGCAGGTGTGTGTGCACGTGTCCGCGTGTGTTTGTCTCCTCTCACTACAAAGTACAGTTTAGCTGATAATTCAAGAAAACACGCAACCCAGTAGTGTTAGGTCAGTTATTCATTCATAGTGTTTTATGAATGAATGACGTTTAGTCAGTAACTGTTCAGGAATTTCCAGATAAATTATAACAAAAAAAAAATGATTGTTGTACAGCCCTACATCTCATCATTTTCAGAACCATTAAAGCAGCATCTGATCCTTGCAGGAAGCACAAGAACAACAGTATGAAATACCACTTAATTTATAAAAAATGTCAAGGACGAAAAGCCAGTAAATCGAACGGCTCATTCAATAATTATTACTAAATAAATGAATAATTCTCTTTCAAAATTATGTATTTTTGCAGGCCATGACTTTCCTAGAGTGTCTGCTACATTGCTTTTCTGTAATTTAGCTGCCAGTCACTTTGTGAATGGAATGGCAATGCGTGTAATTTATTCTTCATTCAGTTTTGTGTAAGTGAAAGAATGATGTTTTTTTTTTTTTTTTTTTTTTAGTAAGATTTATGTGGTTTTATTTCCAGTGAGCTAGTCTGTCTGTTTACATGCATTTATTTCCTTTGGGAGGGGGGTGTTATTCTTGAGTCTGTGGCGCACTTTATGCATTTTCTGTTTGTGTAGTAAGCTGCTCATACAACAAAGAAGGGGAACGTCATGGAAAAATCTGTGCCATTTGAGACCTAAGATGCTGCCTTACTTTCCTGTACACCTGGTCCAGTTCACTATTTTAAGAAGACATTCTGTAGGTTTATACAGTAATAACGTTGGGACAAATTTAGTACTGAGAAAGTTATGAGGTACTAACAAGCTTCTTCCATTGTCCTAGGTTTGCGTTCTTCGGTCTCTTTTTGTTTGCTGTTCAACTCTGACCAACTCATTTAACCAGGCAGTGCTCCTGGGATACCCCTGAAAAGATGAACTTGTCGGTTGACCTCAAAAACTACACTAAAATGTGCAAAATTGATGTAGTGTTTATGAATTGTTTCAGGATTTAGCTATCCCTGTATGGTGAATATTGTATTTTCTTGACCATATTTCCATGTTTTAAGATTTGCCAGTGTTCATTTTTTGTAAGGCTTTATTTTATGCATATTTATCCTGCAGGTGATAGAAATCTTGACATGCTTAGAGTCCTGCACTGCTGCACATGTAATTTAACTTTTTTGTAGTCTAAACTGTGTGTAATCTTAATATGGAACTTATCTGTAATAGAATCTAAAAGGGATTGCTTGACAGTTTGTATTTCGTAGTGTACTTCTCTGCAACTTTCTATCCCTCTGGCTGTTAGAGTGCTTCAGATTTTTTGCTGGATGTGAAAAAAAGTTGTATTTATCAATGGGCTGTGTATGAGCAGCAATAAGAAAGAGTCATAAAGTAACTGGAGAGAGCTTGCCGGATTCTTTTCTTTGACTTCCCAGTAGATGTTCTTCGTGTTTCACTGTTGCAGCCATCACATTTGGGTTATCCCTGCCAGGGTAGCCCTCGGCCAGCCTGAATACCAGAGGCTTAGTATTTCTGCGTC
Organism: Protopterus annectens; assembly: GCF_019279795.1. Lineage (NCBI taxonomy): Eukaryota > Metazoa > Chordata > Ceratodontiformes > Protopteridae > Protopterus > Protopterus annectens. The sequence goes on along the minus strand of NC_056747.1, from coordinate 186,730,514 downwards.
TGTTGCTGTCACTTCAGGACTAATGTCAGGTCATCAGTAGTATAAAGTAAGGCAGCCGACGCCATTACACCAGTCTTTCTTGCCATGGAGCCTGAAGCAGAAGCAGTTTGCACGAGTGCCGGTCGGCAGCTACCCGAGTTTCGTCTTCTGATTTGAAGCTGAAGTCTTCTAAAGCCAAGTACCCCGTTTGGGCTACTTTTTTATTGCACTAACAGATGTCAGAAAAAGTTAACAATTGTCTTGCCTGTGGAAAGCAAATACCACACCGAGACTTTCATTCCTACTGCGTCACTTGTTTAGCCCAGACCACAACGTCCACCGCTGTCACTTCTGTGCTTTGTTCAATGGCAGAACTGTCCATCATCGGGCCCTCATTGTTGCGAGATATTTTCACTTACAGTCCTTGAACTCTGATATGGCTTCGGTAAGCCATCCCACAACAGATCTTCCGATAAAATGTCAAGATAAAGACAGAGACAAACTGCAGAGGTCAAAACCTACCGATAGTGCTTCCATTAAGGTAGTCATCAGTTCTCCTGTACTCAGTGAGGTACTTTTGCAGCCCCTGATGCCTGCTTCTGTGGATTCACAGGCTGCTACTGAGACCCTTTCGGAGTCCAGTATGGCGCAAAACTCTTCTTTGACTAATGACCCTGCAGTCGTCTCTACCTTGGATGGGTCCGGAGCCGCTGAGCAGGCACTGGCTTCCGGGGAAGTCCTTCGCACTACCAATTCTCAACACAAACCGACATCTTCTTTCACAACTAACATTCTTTCGAAAACTGCTGAGTTTCTTATGCCCAGGGTACGAACCACACCCAAGAAACCGATGATCCAATCTCAGGCACCTGCTTCATTGCCTCAGTCTCAAATATTTAAAGTGGTGGAAGACCTTGTCATGCTGATCAGGGGAAGCCAAGCTGCCCCCTTTAAAAGGAAAAGTGATCTGTCCTCTGTAGTTTTGTCTGAACAAGATTCTGATGACTCTGATGCATCTGAATATGAAGACAGCAACCCCTCTGTACTTATGAGGTTTATGATGCAGAGGATTCCATCCCTTCTGCCTGTCCCCCAGAGGATTTTTCCTTTCGGGAAACCCTTCATACCTTAAGGGAGCATTTCCAGTGGGAGAGTCAGGACTACCCTCAGTCTAAAAAGAGACTCAGGGAATTTGTAGATCTTCCACAGCACAGACCCTTGACCCATCCCCCCCAGACCTGGATGTTGTGGAGGATGTTTTCCTGGAATCCAGCTTGAGTCGTGTCACCTTCCCTCCGGCACCCAGAAAACCAGATGGGTACTGTAGAGTCCCTGACTCATACAAATTTCTTTTTAAAAATCCAACTGCTAACCCTGAGGTAATTTCTCAAGGACCTAAAAGGAGTAAAGCAACCTCTGCCAAGAATCCTACCCCCTCAGATAGGGATTCCCAAGCACTAGACAAATGAGGTAAAAAAGTATACACTTCAGCTACTCTTGCTATCAGGGCACTTAATTGTCAGTTCCATATGCTAAAATTTCAGCAACATACCCTGGAACTCCTCAAACAAAAAATGCCTTCTTTTCCTGCTTGTGCAGACTCTAAAGAGTTACAAGAATTAATGCATTGTGCAAGTCAAGCAAATAAACACACCTGGCACTGTAGTTTTGACATCCTAGAAGCTTCTTGCAGGGCAGCAGTCACCAGATCTGTCATTAGAAGGCATGCATGGCTTAAGGAACAGCCCTTGCCAGGCCATGTCAAATCTAAACTGTTGGATGCCCCCTTGCACAAAGACAACTTATTTGGCACTAAGGCAGAAGAGGTCTTAAAAAAGATGGAAGAAAAAGCAAAATCTTTGCAGACCGTTAAGGCTTTCTTACAGGTCCATCCACCCGGGTTCAGCAGGCATTATCCCACCAAGGACTGGTCCTTTGCTGCTAACCCCAGGGAACTAGAACCCCCAGACAGCAGGGAATGCAGAGATCTAAGCATTGGACTACCGCCACTTAAAAAGCAGGGAGTTCTAAGCCATCCCCTTATGGTAAGAATGCACAATGACTCACCTCCCCCACCCCCTCCCTCTGTCCACCTTCACTTACCCCTAGGAGGAAAACTCTCCTTTCACGCAAGCACCTGGGCCACCATTACCAATGACCGCTGGGTTCTCAACATAGTGCCCCAGGGATACAAATTTTCTTTCCACACCCTTCCTACCCCAAAAGGGTTCCCAGATCTACCTCCAAACCAGTGGGCAGAGGTGCAAAAGCAAGTCCTTTCCCTGCTCTCAGTGAGAGCAGTAGAGCATGTTCCTGCAGAACAGAGAGGCCATGGTTTCTACTCCAGACTTTTTCTGGTACCCAGAAAAGAGGGCACCTGGCACCCCATCCCCGATCTATCCATTCTAAACACCTTCCTGGTGATCCCAAAATTCAAAATGCTCACCCTCCAGCAGCTGCTACCCATGCTCTCCAAGGATGTTTGGCTAGCCACCCTAGATGTAAAAGAGGCCTACCTCCATATTCCTATCAGGGAGTCATGCAGGAAATGTCTCCATTTCAGGGCAGGATCTCAGCACTTTCAGTTCTCTGCGCTTCCCTTTTGCTTTCTACTGCTCCCAGAGTTTTCACAAAATGTCTGGCTCCGGCCATTGCCTTTTGCAGACAAAGGAATATCCAGATTTACCTATACTTAGACGACTGCCTAATTCAGGCAGACAGCCAGGAAAAGCTGCTTAAGCACCTGGCCTTTATAAAGTCCCTACTAACCACCCTAGGGTACACAGTCAGTGAAAAGAAATCGAAACAGGTACCCATCCAAAGGATTATATTCCTGGGAGCAAGCCTGGACACAGCATCCCAGATGGCATTCCTTACACCAGAAACGCAAAATTTCCTGACAGCCTACTTCTCTCAACTAGCCACCAAATCCCAGCTATCTGCAAGGAAGATCTTGCAAGCTCTCGGGTTCATGGCATCTTGCATACTACTCATTCCATATGCCAGACTACATATAAGGAAACTTCAGTGGTACCTAAAACGTCTTTGGTGTCAACACTCTCAAGACCTGGAGACTCTTATACCTATAATTCCTTGCCTCAGAAAAGATTTTCTTTGGGCAACAGCATGCTCTCACAACAGGGAACCACCTTTCTCACCAGCCCCCCGCTGCCCAGACCCTCATCACAGACGCATCAGACTATGCCTGGGGTGCACACCTGGATGGCAGGTGCATACAGGCCAATGGAGCCCACAGCAAATCTCTCTGCACATCAAACAAAAAGAGTTGATGGCTGTCCAGCATGCCTTGACAGCTTTCAAGCACTTTCTCTCCCCAGGGGCTCTTCTGACCAAAACAGACAGCACCACTGTCATGTGGTACATCAGCAAGCAGGGAGGGACTCACGCCTACCCTCTATGCAAGCTGGCCATGACCCCTTTGGCACACAGCCTCTGCCATGCAACCACATGTTAGCACAATTCTACCAGGTTCTCTCATGTCTCTGGCAGACCAGTTAAGCAGAAATCTTCTGGACCCACATGAGTGGCAACTCAACAGAAGAACCTTCACCCTAATAACTCAGAAATTGGGGCACCCTGAAGGTCGACCTCTTTGCCTCCCACACCAACTATCAGCTCAGCAAATTCTGCACCAGAGAGCATCACTGCATGGCTTGGAAAGTGGGTCCCCTGTCCTTCCCCTGGATCAATCTATCGGTCTGTACCTTTCCTCCACTACCTCTCATCCCCAGGGTACTGCTCAAAATAAGGGAGGAAAAACCAAGGACAATTGTTGTAGCTCCAGACTGGCCTCTTGCTGCGCAGCCTGTCTCCACTGCCACCTTGGCATCTTCCTCAGAATCCAAACCTCCTGACCCAGAGGGTAGGGGAATTCATGCATCCCCCAATTGCAGACACTTAATTTGGCAGCTTGGCTTATTCCCTAACTCACAATCAGTCTGCCATCCTCAGTAAACAGGTTCTAGATGTTATATGTGAGGCCAGACGCTCTAGCATTAGAAAGCCTTATGCTGACAAATGGAAAAGAATGTTCTTCATGTTTCACTGTTGCAGTCATTACATTTGGGTTATCTGCCTGCAGGTAGCCCTCAGCTGGCCTGAATATCAAAATCTTGGATTCCTGCATCGGATGTTGTTTCTTCTTCCATGACGTCAGGTCATCAGGGTATAAAACATGCAGCCGATGCCTTTACATCAGTCTTTCTTGCCGCGCGGTGACCGAAGCAGAAGCAGTTCGCAAGTGCCGGTCGGCTGACTCCTGATATTTTTGTTTTCGAGTTTCAGAACCGAAGTCTTCAAAAAAAAAAAGCTAAGTACCCCATTGGGGATCCATTTTCTTGCTCTTAACCAATGTCAGTAAAAGTTAACAATTGTATTATCTGCGGAAAACAAATACCTCACGTTACTTGCTTAGGCCCAGACCACAACGTCCCTCGCTGTCGGTTTTGTGCTTTATTCAACCCCTGGACTATTTTGCAGCAAATTATTTCGGTACTCTGTTTAACTATCCAGAAATGGTTTCGGTAAGCCATCCGACTACCGACATTCCGAAAAAATGTAACGATAAAGACAGAGACAGACTGCATAGGTCCAAAGCTGCCGATGACGCTTCCGTTAAGCTAGTCGCCAGTTCGCCGGTACTCAGTGAGGCGCGTTCGGAGCCCCTGATACCCGCTACTTCAGATTTGCAGTCCTCTACTGAGACCCATTGATGCTTCTTTGACTATGGAAACTGCAGATGTCTCTACCTTGGATGGGTCTGGAGCCGTTGTGCAGGCACCAGCTTCTGAGGGTGTATTCAGGCCTACTGACTTGCATTTCAAACCGACACCATCTATGTCTTCAAGGCCTAAAAATCGACCCACGCCTAGAAGACCGATGTCCAAACCGCATGGTCAGGCCCATATGCCTAAAAAACAAATAAGAATGGCTGAAGACCTTATTACTTTAATTTGGGGAAGACGGCCTTCACCCTCTGAGACCTAGAACTAATTTCTGTTTCTTCTGATTACCAGGATTTGCCCTCATCTACCTATGAGGATTCTGATGCAGAGGATTCCATTCCCTCTGCTTCCCCTCCAGAGAATTTCCGTTGGGAAAGCCAGGGTTACTCTGACTCCAAAAAGAGCTTAGGGAATTCTTACTCTTCCCTCAACACAGGCCTTTAGCTATCCCTCCGGTCCTGGATATTGTAGATGATGCTTTCTTGGAATCTAGCCTGGCCCCAGACACTTTACCTCCAGCTCCCAGGAAGCCTGACTGGTATTACAGAGTACCTGACTCTCACAAGTTCCTCTTCAAGAATCCTACTGCTGACCCAGAGACCATTTCTCAAGGACCTAAAGTCATTAAGGCTACTACTGCCAAAAACCTTACCCCCTCTGATAGAGATTCCAGGGCCTTGGACAGATGGGGTAAGAAGGTATACACTTCTGCTACTTTGGCCATTCGGGCCTTAAACTGCCAGTTTCATATGTTAAAGTGTCAGCAGCCTATTATGGGACTACTTAAACAGAAAATTATTTTGATTCCTGACTGTGCTGAAAATAGAGTTACAGGATTTAAAGCATTCTGCTGAACAAGTTGATAAACATACTTTGCAATGTGGTTTTCAGTTCTTTAGAAAGCATCTTGCAGGGCTGCTGTCACTGGGTCTGTGCTGAGAAAGCATGCCTGGCTTAAGGAGCAAAATTTGCCAGATCATGTTAAAGCTAAATTACTGGATGCTTCCTTAAACCAAGACTGCCTGTTTGGACACAAAGCAGAAGTCCTTAAAAAGATAAGAGGAAAAAGCTAAATCTATGGAAACTGTTAAAAAAAAAGTTTCACAGCCTACTTCAAGCTACTGGCCACAAAGACCCAGCTGTCTGCAAGGAAAATCCTGCAAGCCCTGGGGTTCATGGCCTCTTGCATTCTACTAATTCCATCTGCAAGGCTGCATTTGAGGAAACTACAATGGTATCTAAAAAGCCTGTGGTGTCAACAGTCTCAGGACCTGGAATCGATGATGCCTATCATTCTTTGTATAAAGACAGAGTTCCTTTGGTGGGTAGAGACCTGCTACCACAACAAGGGGCTCCCATTCAATCTACCCCCTGCCGCCCAAACCCTAACAACACACGCATCAGACTATGCATGGGGGGGGCTCGCTTGGCAGGGCAGTGCATTCAGGGCAAATGGAACCCGAGTCAGATGCACCTGCACATCAATCAAAAAGAAATGTTAGCTGTACAGAATCCCCTGACAGCCTTCAAGGACCACATTCTTCCAGGACAATTATTGGTAAAGACAAACAACACCACTGTTATGTGGTACATAAACAAGCAGCGGGGAACCCACTCATACCCTCTCTGCAGACTAGCCATGGCTTTGTGGAACACAGCCTTGAGCTGCCAAGTGCACCTACATGCGCAATTCCTGCCAGGCAAGCAAAATTCACTGGCAGACTACCTAAGCAGAAATATCATGGACCCACACGAGTGGAAACTGGAACCAAAGATATTCAAACTTTTGAGAAACAAATGGGAGAATCCAGAGATAGACCTGTTTGCCTCCTCTCAGAACTACCAATTGGACAAATTCTGCACAAGGACTTCCCACAGTCAAGCTTGGAAAATGGATGCCTTGTCCTTCACCTGGGAAAGCCTCTCAGTTTATGCCTTTCCCCCTCTTCCTCTCCTCTTGAAAGTTCTGCTAAAGATCAAACAGGACAAGCCAAGGACAATACTGATTGCACCAGACTGGCCACGCCAGCACTGGTACCCCCTCTCGCGCAGTATGTCACTGCTGGAACCATGGCACCTGCCTCAGACTCCTTCATTGCTGTCCCAGGAGGAGGGCCAGATTCTGCACCCTCAACTTCAAATCCTGAATCTTGCAGCCTGGCTAATTCCTTGAGCTCTCCAATAACATCCCTCAGTAAGCAGGTGCTAGATGTCATTCTGGGGGTAAGGATGCCTAGTACCATAAAATCCTATGCTGAAAAGTGGAAAAGATACTGTTCCTGGAGGCAGACGCAGGGGATGGGCATAACGGTGCCCAGCTTACCGCATATTCTTCAGTACTTAACATATGTAGCATTTGAGAAATTTGACTGTATGTCATCAGGGGTTGTATACATTTTAGGATGTGATTGTACTATACCCTTATGGTACATAGGACAAACTGCCAGGAGGGTTAAGGTTCGTATTTTGGAACACTTAGGGGACATCAGAAGGAGTAATATGGAAAGTCCTGTGACCTCCCATTTTGTAACTACACACAATGGTAATACTGGTGGGTTTATCTTCAGTGTTTTAGCTAGACCTCATTTTCAAGCAGGAAATTTCAAAGCTCAATTAAGCAGGCTGGAATGTAGAATGATTTTCAACTACCACACTTTACATCCTAGGGGGATGAATTTGGATGGTGGCTTTACAAATTGAATGTTTGTTTGTTTGGTTGTATTTAAAGTATTTAAATACTGATATGCATCAATTTCAAGTTGTTGTTTGGAGTTATTTATTTTGTTCAGCACAATAAGTAATATTTAACATTTAATATTTATTACTTAGTTTAGTAGTAAGAATCAAAAATGTTTGTGGTATATTAGGACTGTTTCAAGAGAATTTCTGTGCATTAGCACTTTAAATATGTGAATTCACAGCCAATTTATGGCTAATGAGATAACTGATGTGACTTTAAATATAGGATGTTTATGTATGATTAGCTGTTCCACTGAAGGCGAATTGCCGAGGTACCAGAACGTGAAATTAAATGGAAAAATATTCATCCTAGTGTTTGATGTTTCCTTCTTACTGGATTTGGTGTTTTTCTTGAGATTTGGTATTGTGAATTTTGGAAACCCATTCCTACCCACTCTGCAGGTTAGCAATGGCCCTGTGGACCATGGCCTTGGACATTCCAAGTCCATCTACAAGCTCAATTCCTGCCAAGCAAACAAAACTCACTGGCAGACAACTTAAGCAGAAATCTCCCAGATCCACATGAGTGGAAATTGGAGCCCAGCACCATCAACCTTCTAATTTAGAAATGGGGCACCCAAGAGGTGGATCTCTCTACCTCCCCCTACAACCACCAGCTCAGCAAATTCTGCACCAGGAGTCCTCACAACAGGGCCTGGAAAGTGGATGCCTTATTTTTTCAATGGGAAAACCTATCAATCTATGCCTTTCCCCCTCTGTCCCTTCTCTTAAGAGTATTACTCAAGATAAAACAGGACAGGCCGAGGACAATTCTGATTGCCCCGGACTGGCCGCACCAGCACTGGTAACCACTCCTGCTCAGCATGACAACGGTGCCATCCTGGCACCTACACCAGACTCCAACCGTGCTCTCTCAGCAGGAGGGACAGATCTTGCATCCACAATTGCAAATGCTAAATCTTGCAGCATGGCTTATTTCTTGAATACCTCACCAGCAACCCTAAGCAAACAGGTGCTGGATGTCATCTTTGAAGCCAGAAGGACCAGTACAAGGAAAATCCTATGCTGATAAGTGGAAAATGTATTGTTCTTGGATTCAGTCGAAAACTGCCCTCCTTACCTCCAATCCTGGATTATCTAGTAGAACTACTCCACAGAGGCCTGTCCTTCTCCTCCATTAAGATCCATGCCTCTGCCATCTTGGCTCATTACAACACTAAGCCACCTCAGTTCTCTCACCCTCTCATCAAACAGTTCCTGAGAGGGGCAAACAACTTAGGCCACCCAGGAGAGCACCCACCCCTGCTTGGGACCTTAACTTTGTACTGGAAAAGCTCACGCTTCCCCCCTTTGAACCTGCTGCTTCAGCAGAGTTAAAATTCCTCTCCTGGAAAACAGCCTTGCTAATAGCCATCACTTCAGCTAGAAGAGTGTCTGAGCTACAAGCACTGATGGCTATTTTACCCTTCATTATTTTCCATGCTGACAGGGTCACCCTCAGGACTAACCCTTCATTTATGCCTAAAGGGGTGTCCAGTGTGGCTCTAACCAATCCATCCATTTGCCAACCTTCTTCCCTAATCCTCAAAATAAAGGGGAAAGGATCCTGAACTCTTTGGATGTGCACAGAAAGCTCAGATTCTACCTTGATAGGACTAAGCCCTTCAGAAAATCTGACCAGTTACTAGTCAGCTTTGCAAAAGGGGCAGAGGGCAAGGCCATTTCAAAACAAACCATTTCCAAATGGATAGCGCACTGCATCCATTTCTGCTACAAGCACCATGGAAAACCAACCCCTCAGGGAGATGAGAACACATTCCACTAGGGCAACATCTGTCTCTACAGCATTTCTCAGGGGAGTCCCCTACCAGGGACATCCTGGAAGCTGCTACCTGGAGTTCTGTACACACCTTCACCAAGCGTTATCACTTGCCTAGCGTTATCACTTGCCTATCTTTTTCAAATTCAGGGCAGGTTTTGCTACAGCAGTCTTGCAAGACCTACTAACTAGCCCTAACTCTTCTTGACTGCCTCCACCCTTCCTCAGCTTTGGGAATCCACCCAACTGTGTTGACTGCAACAGTGAAACACGAAGAACATAGTACAGTTGTGTACACTTACCATAAATGTAGATGTTCAAGTGTATTCACTGTTGCAGCCCCCCCCCCCCCAATGTTCTTCGTGTTTCACTGTTGCAGTCATCATATTTGGGTTATCTGCCTGCAGGTAGCCCTCAGCCGGCCTGAATACGAGAGTCTTGGATTCCTGCTTCGGATGTGTTTTCTTCTTCCATGACGTCCGCTATAAAACATGCAGCCGACACCATTACATCAGTCTTTCTTGCCGTGCGGTACTCTAAGCAGAAACAGTTCTCAAGTGCCGGTTGTCCAACTCCTGAAATTTTCGTTTTCGAGTTTCAGAACCAAAGTCTTCAAAAAAGCTAAGTACCCCATTGGGGATCCTTTTTCTTGCTCTAACCGATGTCAGTAAAGGTTAACAATTGTCTTACCTGTGGGAAGCAAATACCTCATAAAGATTTTCATTCGTACTGCATTCCTCGCTTAAGCCCAGACCACGACATCCCTCGCTGTCGGTTTTTTGCCTTGTTTAACCCCTGAACTATTTGTCGTCAGGCTATATTTGCAGCAAATTATTTTGGTACTCTGTATAACTATCCAGAAATGGCTTCAGTAAGCCATCCAACTACCGATATTCTGTAAAAAACGTAAGGATAAAGACAGAAACAGACCGCATAGGTCCAAAACTGCCGACGACACTTGCGTTAAGCTAGTCGCCAATACTCAGTGAGGCGCTTTTGCAGCCCCTGATACCCGCTACTTCAGATTCGCAGGCCTCTACTGAGACCCATTTGGAGTCTGGTATGCCGCAAGATGCTTCTTCGACTATGGAACCTGCGGATGTCTCTACCTTGGATGGGTCCGGAGCTGCTGTGCAGGCACCAGCTTCTGAGGGTGTATTCAGGCCTACAGACTTGCATGTTAAACCAATGCCATCTTCTTCATCCAGACCTAAAACTCGCAGCATGCCTAGAAAACTGACTTCCAAACCGCATGGTTAGGCCTATATGCCTAAAAAACAAATGCTTAGAATGGCTGAAGACCTTATTACCTTAATTAGGGGAAGCCAGCCTTCCCCCTCTAAGAGACCTAGAACTGATTGTCTTACTGATTTTCCTGATCAGGAATCTGATATTTCTTTTTCTTCTGATTACCAGGATTTGCCCTCATCTACCTCTGAAGATTCTGATGCAGAGGATTCCATTCCCTCTGCTTCCCCTGCAGAAGATTTTTCTTTTGGTGAAACCTTACATTCTCTTAGGGAGCATTTCCGCTGGGAAAGCTACGATTACTCTGACTCCAAAAAGCGGTTTAGGGAATTCTTACTCATTCCTAAACACAGGTCTTTAGCTATCCCTCCTGTTCTGGACATTGTAGATGATGCTTTCCTGGAATCTAGCCTTTCCCCAGACACTTTGCCTCCAGCTGCCAGTAAACCTGACAGGTATTAAAGAGTACCTGACTCTCACAAGTTCCTCTTCAAGAATCCTACTGCGGATCCAGAGACCATTTCCCAAGGAACAAACGGCATTAAGTCTACTGCTGCCAAACATCCTACCCCTTCTGATAGATCTAGAGCCTTGGACAGATTGGGTAAGAAGGTATACACATCTGCTGCTTTGGCCATTAGGGCTTTAAATTGCCAGTTTCATATGTTAAAAGTACCAGAAGCATATTATGGGACTACTTAAACAGAAAATTATGTTGATTCCTGACTGTGCTGAACACAAAGAATTACAGGATTTAATGCATTATGCAGAACAAGTTGGTATTCATACTTTGCAATGTGGTTTTGACTCTTTAGAAGCATCTTGCAGGGCTGCTGTTACTGGGTCTGTACTTAGAAGGCATGCTTGGCTGAAAGAGCAAAACTTGCCAGATCATATTTTTATTTTATTTATTTTACATTTGTTGACCGGGCTGGTCTGACTGGATTTATGTCCATTTTCAGTAGAGGCCCGGGGAGAAAAGCTCCAAGCATCGGCAGTGACGAAGCATACAATATATATTAATAGTAAAATGAGTTCTAGTACATTGTTTAAATTGTAGGTACGATAAGCTTGTACAGAGTTCTTTAGTGTGTTTAAGCCAAGATCAAATACAGAGAAACAAACATTTGAGAGCTAAAAAAAAATCTATATGGAGATTCCAAAAAATTAACAATTATATAATATATATATATATATATATATATATATATATATATATATATAATTATTTATTTATTTATTTATTTTAAGAAATCTTTATTTCAGTTAGGCAACATAGAACAATGGAGTAGAGAAACAAAGGGAGAGCAAGAAGGGGAAATGAGATATCAGTCAGGGTTAGAGCAGGGACAGAGCCAGTGAGTTTTAAGATATTCTGTAAGATGTTTTTTTTTAAAAAGCAGCGTGGAAGCAAGGGTAGAAAGTTCACTAGGAAGCTGGTTCCAGGTTTTTCCCACTGTGTTGGTGAAAAATGAGTCCCCAGCTTTGTTGTTGGATTTAATAGTGGAATCTAGAAGCTTATTAGCTGAGCGTAGTGTTGCAAGATATTTATAGGGGGAATCAGGTTAGTGAGGATAGGGGTATTATTAGGGTGGTAAAGGATCTTTTGAGTGATAAGAAGTTGTTGACAAAGTAGTTGGTTCTGCAATTCTAACCATCCCAGTTGTTTTAGGTTGTGACAGTGGTGAACTCTAAAGGGGGTGCCAGTGGCAAATCGGGCTATGCTATTGTAACTGGTTGTTTTTAGAGAGATTGGTATATATAGCAGAAGCATAGAACAGGGTAGAGATCAGGTGGGGTCTGGGCAATAGTGGTTCTGGCTATAGGGGTAAGGAAGGGTTTGATTCTATAAAGGGCGCCTAGCTTTTTGTTGACAGACTTTACAGTAGTATTAATATGGTCATCATAGCGAGGTTGTCAATTGTTATTCCCAGGAGTCGAGTTGTAGTGTCAGGGGATATATTAGTTCCATTGTTAGAGGTTACTGTGAAGTGAAGTTGTGATGACTTTTGAGTAGGAGCAAACAGCAATAATTTTGTTTTTTTGGGGTTCAGCAGGAGGTAGTGTTGCGTGAACCAATTTTCAACAGTATTAAATACTGTTTGGGTGAGGGTCTTGAGTGAAGTAATGGACTTGGCTGAACATATTAAGGTAGAGTCGTCTGTATATTGTATGCAGGTGGCTTGAGGAACTTTTGCATGTAGATCATTAATAAACAGTGAAAAGAGAAGTGGGCCTAAAATAGAGCCTTGTGGAACTCCTATGTTCATAGGGAAGAGTGTAGAAAGATTTTTATCCCAAAGTACTGCTTGTTGTCTGTTTTCTAAATAAGATTTAAACCAGCGTACTGCTTGTGGGTTTAGTGATTGGGCTTTTAGTACATCAGTAAGCATGTGATGGTTAACCATATCAAAGGCTTTTGAAAGGTTAATAAATAGTGCTGAGGAAAGAGTTATTGTTACGATTTTTGTTTATATAGTCAGAAAAGGATAGCAGGGCAGTTGTTGTGCTATGGAAAGGTCTAAAGCCATTTTGGCAGTTGGCAAGTAAATTTTTGGAGAAGATGGTCAAGCAGTTGTCTGTGGATGCATTTTTTCCATTATTTTAGCTATTGGAGAGAGTAAGGCGATTGGACGAAAGTTGGAAAGGTCAGTAGATGTCCCACCTTTATGTAGTGGGATGATATGGAAGACTTTCCATATGGAAGGGATTGTGCTTTCCAAAATTGTTGTATTTATAAGGATGGAGATGGGATGGGCAATGACTTTAGCTGCGATTTGTAGGTATTCAGCTGGAAGACAGTCAGCAGAAGGGGTGCATGGTTTGAGTTTTTGAAGGAAGTTGCAAATGAGGGATGTAGGTACAGGTTGTATATGAAAGGTTGGAGCCGGACAATTCATGGTGTTTAATGGGGAGGTGGTAGTAGGTGGTAATGTATTAGCTAGGTTTTGAATGGCTTCAGTAAAATAGTTATTAAAGGCATTGGGAATTTGATTAGAGTTATTATGGTTGAATCCAGATGGTGCAGGAGATTTTGAATGGCCTGGCTGAAGTAGTTTGTTGATGCCTGACCAGAACTTTTGTGGTTTTTGTTGGTGGGTTTGTTGGAGGTGAAGGTAGTAGTTTTTTTTGTCTTGTAGAATGTCTTTTTTGGTGGCATTTCTTAACTGTTTAAAGGTGATCTGATGGACTTTTAGAGGCTCTCCATTTGGACCACATTTTATTTCTTAAGAGGATTTTTTGCCTAGTTTGTTTTGTGAGTCATGGGGCAATTTTGGTACTTTTTCGGGAAGAGCGGTAGGGGCATGGTAATCTAGATTTGTAGGAATTTAGTATTAAAGTAGGTCACTGCTTCATCAAGTTGAAGATGGTACAATGGTGACCAGTCACATGCTTTCAGTTCATTTTGGAAGGTTACCAGTTTGAAGTTTTTTTTTAGAACGGGAGGTTTTAAAAATATTAGTATTAGGGCTATGAACTCTTTGTTTTAAAAAGTATAGGTTAGAGCATGGTCACTGATATCGTCTGGAAGGATTCCTGGTTTATAAATATCAAGATGGCTGTTTAGAAGGATACAGTCTAGGGTGGTTTCCTTGTTGCTTGGTTTATGGATTCTAGTAGGTGTGGTTATTATTTGCGAGAATCCATAAAGATTTATATGATTGATAGGATTAGGGGAGCTACAGGTTGTCCAGTCTATATTAAAGTCACCTAGCACAATGGTTTCCTGAGGTAGATGAGTAGAGAGGCAACTAAGTATGTTTTCAAGAGTATTAATATTGTTTCCAGGGGGAAGATAGGAACAAATTAGGTAGACAGCTGTGGAGTTGTTGATTTGAAATTTGGCAGTTAGTATTTATGCATTAGTATTTGAGGGTAGGAGCGCATTGAAGAGTGAAACTTGGAGTTCTGATTTATACAAAATGGCTACACCTCCACCCTTTTTGGTTTTGCGGTCGCATCTCAGGATGTTATACCCAGGAGGGGTAACTTCATGGTCCTGAGTTGAGGGTTTTAGCCATGTCTCTGTAATACATACATATGAATATCAAATGCATGCACTTCAAAGAGTGCATGAAGGTGGGTAATTTTATTGTTAACACTACAAATGTTGAGGTGAGCTATTAAGAGGGAGTTAGATGGTCTTTTTGGGGGTAATGGTAGCATGAGATGTTAGGTTGTTTGTGTAACTGGGAACATTTGTATTGGGGCCAGGGTTTCGATGAATGTCACCATCCAGTAGCGGGTTTTTTGAGGATATTGTATTAACTTTAGGATTTTGTAGTAATTGTGTGGGGCTTTTTTGGCATGGAAGTAAGTAACATGGGTAGATCTGTGGTACTTTGGAAGTATGTAGATAGAAGTGAAGGTTATATTAATGTGGTTGAGGGAATGTATGTGAGAAACTGGTAGAGTTTGCTGGTAGGGGTGGTGGTGTTGAGGAAGTGAAAAATGTTCAAAGAAGGTTAGTGTGTATGGAAGAGTAAGAGACACTAGAATAGTAGTTAAGAGTGGTAGGTATGTGTGAATAAAATTGTGTGTTAGGGCCATTTGGATGTGAAGATAAGGTGA
Organism: Protopterus annectens; assembly: GCF_019279795.1. Taxonomy (NCBI): domain Eukaryota; kingdom Metazoa; phylum Chordata; order Ceratodontiformes; family Protopteridae; genus Protopterus; species Protopterus annectens. The sequence continues at coordinate 186,715,451 of NC_056747.1, read as the reverse complement.
TAAGAGTACGTTGAGGTAAGGTGTCTAGTAAATGATAAAAATAGAGGTGGTAGATAGGAGAGAGTGCTGTAAGAGGTAGAGCTGGTTAAGAGAAGACGTGTGTAATACAGTACAATAGAGGTGGGTGTAGGAGAAAAGGCTGTATAATGTTAGCTATACTGGAATGAAGTAGAGTGGAGAGGTTAAGATGTGGACTTAAAAGGTCAGAATTGATAAAGGAAATTGAGGTAGGGAGTGGGGTTGTTGTTAAAGCTAAATTACTGGATGCTCCCTTAAGTCAAGACCGCCTGTTTGGCAACAAAGCAGAAGTCGTCATCAAAAATATGGAGGAAAAAGCTAAATCTATGCAAACTGTTAAAGATTTCCTGCAAGTACAGCCTCCCAGATTTTAGTAGGCATTGGCCTTCAAAGAATTGGTCCTTTCCAGTCTCTTCCAGGCCCTCTCAGTCCAAAGCCAGGAACAGCAGACCACCTAGGTTACATTCTGAGGCACAGGCCTAAGCAGTGGGCGGCTCCTACTTCCAAAGCAGGGAGTAGTAAGGCACCCCATATGGAAAAATGGCACAATGACTTAACCTTAACCCTTCCAAGCCCTGCTCAACTGCCTGCTCCCTTAGGAGGAAAGCTCGCCCTGCATGCAAAGAACTGGGAACTCCTTACCCAGGATAAATGGATTTTGACTATAGTTTCCCAAGGATACAGATTCTTCTTCCATACCCTACCAACGCCAAATGGTTGGCCAGACCTACCCTCAAATCAGTGGGCAGAGGCCCAACAGCAGGATGTCCTTCAAGAATGCAACTGCAGTCATAACATATGGGTTGTCCTGCCTCAGGCAGCCCTCGGTCGGCCGGATTCCAAAGTCTGGGTCCGGCGTCGGCTGGTGTCGCCTCCTCTCCGACGTCAGAATGGCTGGAGTATAAAGGCATCGGCCGACGCCATCTTCTTCAGTCTTTCTTGCCGCGCGGTGCCCGAAGCAGAAGCAGTTCGCAAGTGCCGGTCGGTCAGCTCCTGTGTTTTCAGTACCGAAGTCATCTAAAAGCTAAGTACCCCGTTGGGGAACATTTTTTCTTGCCTCAGCCGATGTCAGAACAAATTGAGAAAGTTAATAATTGTTTGTCTTGTGGTAAACAAATACCTCATAAGGACTTCCATTCTTATTGCCTACCTTGCCTGGACCCAGACCACGACGTCTCGGCCTGTGCTGCCTGTGCTTGCTTTAATAAGCGCACTCTCAGGCGCCGGGCAGAATTTGCCGAAGACTTTTTCGGCGAATCTTTCGCTTATATCATGCCGTCGGAACAACCGACTACTCAATCTTCCCAAAAACGAAAGGACCGGGACCGACATCCTCGGCCCGCGTCCTCCACCGATACTCCTCCTAAACCCTCCGCAAGTGCTTTAGTCCCTTCGGAAGCGGTAATTCAACCGCTCCAGGCCGACGACACAGCGTTAACTCGTCCTTCGGTCTCTGAGTCTACACCGGTGCCGGTTGTTGACTTTCCTCCAGAAACTGAAGTTCTGGATCTACCCGACACCATTCCTGTGGACAAGGTTACTCCTGCACGTGGGGCAGCTAGGCCTCCTGTATCCATGTCCATCAAGGCCTTTGCACGTGCTAAGGCCGCCAGCCAGGCCAAGGCCCATCCTAAACCTACTGCCCAGGCCCCTTCTTCTGATAAACAGATCCTGTCTCTTGCTGCAGACCTTATTTCTCTTATCAGGGGGTCTCAGCCTCATCCAGACAGAGGTTCTCAGCCGCCTGCAGAGAAAAGGCCCAGAACTGAGCAGGCCGACAACCTCTCTTCAGATGAAGCCTCTGGGGATTCTGAGCCTTCAGATACCAAAGAAGAATCCTTCCAGGCCTATGAGGACTCTGATGCTGAGGAATCAATTCCCTCTGCCTCTCCTCCAGAGGATTTTTCCTTCGGTGAAGTCTTACATTCTATGAGGGAGCATTTTAAATGGCAGGGTCAGGAATTCTCTGATTCCAGGAAAAGGCTACGTACCTTCCTTAAGCTACCCCAGCACAGGCCTTTAGCTATCCCTCCTGTTATGGATGTCCTGGATGATGTTTTCTCCGACTCCAGTGCTAACTCTGATTCTCTCCCTCCAGCTCCTGTCAAGCCAGACAGATATTATAGGGTCCCTGACACCCACAAACATCTCTTTAAGGCCCATTCTGTGGATCTAGAAACTATTTCACAGGGCCCCAAGGGAGTGGCTACTTCCACAGCCAAGAATCCACTGCCAGCGGATAGGGAAGCTAGGTCCCTGGAGAGTTGGGGTAAAAAAGTTTATACCTCTACCACCCTGGCCATGAGGTCACTTAACTGCCTTTTTCATATGTTTCAGTACCAGGATTTTTTACTGGATGATTTACAGAAAAAGCTAGCCTCTCCAGAGCCTATTGATAGAAAGGCATTGCAGGATCTAGTACATAACACTCAGCAGGTTAGCAATCATTTTCTTCAGTGTGGTTATGGTGCATTGGAGGCTTCATGTAGGGCAGCTATGACTGGGGCTGTTATACGTAGACATGCTTGGTTAAAAGAACAGCCACTACCAGACCATGTTAAAGTAAAGTTACTTGATGCACCTCTGGAAAAACAGAAGCTTTTTGGTGCTAATGCACGAGATGTATTGAAGTCCATTGAGGAAAAAGCAAAATCAGTACAGACAGTCAAAGATTTCCTCCAGGTTCAGCCAGCCAGATTCAGCAGGAATTGGCCTTCAAAGAATTGGTCCTTTCCAGACACTGACAAGTTTCAAAGGGGAAAAAACAGGCGTGCCCGAGGTAGAGGGCAATACCGAGGCTCCTACAGGGGCCGCCAATGGCAACCACCAAATCAAAGAAGTGGCGCAGGCAGCCCAGCTGCACCACAAGGACAACCACAATGACTCGACTTTCATACCGCCTACAAAGGCTCAAAGAGAAGCTCCTTTGGGCGGAAAATTATCCTTATTCTCAAAAAACTGGCATATCTTAACCAAGGACAACTGGATTCTGGATTTAATAGACAAAGGTTACAGATTCCACTTCCATACTTTACCAATAAGACAAGGCATGCCAAACCTGCCACTTCATCAAAGGGCAGAGGCACTCATTCAAGTTTCAAAGCTGTTAAATATAAAAGCAATAGAAAAGGTCCCTCCACTGGAACAAGGCCAGGGATTTTATTCAAGACTGTTCCTTGTTCCAAGAAAGGAAAACAAATGGAGACCTATACTGGACTTGTCTACTCTAAATACTTATCTCATTGTGCCAAAGTTCAAAATGCTGACGTTGCAGCAACTCCTTCCCATGCTGGGCAAGGGGTCTTGGCTGGTCACTCTGGACCTCAAGGAGGCATACCTGCATGTCCCAATCAGACAAAGCTGCAGAAGATACCTCAGATCTCTTGCAGGGACAGAGCATTATCAATTCTCAGCATTGCCGTTTGGCTTATCTACTGTGTCGAGAGTGTTCACGAAATGCCTGGCATCAGTAGTGGCACACTGCAGACTCCAGGGGATTCAAATATACCCTTACCTGGACGACTGCCTCATACAAGCAGACAACAAGCAAACCTTGATAACAAACTTGGACTACATCATTCAGTTACTACAGGCCTTGGGATACACAGTCAACATTCAGAAATCAAGACTTCTGCCATCCCAACAGATTATTTTCCTAGGAGCCAAACTGGACACAAAAACACAGATGGCTTATCTCACAGAGGAAAAACAACAGCAGTTACCAGAGTACTTCAAAAGCCTAGCAAAGCTCTCCCAGCTGACTGCAAGGAAAATCCTGCAGGCCCTGGGATTCATGGTATCTTGCATTCTCCTGATACCTTTAGCAAGACTTCATATGAGAAAGCTGCAATGGTATTTAAAAAGCTTATGGTCCCAACACAGCCAAAGCCTAGAGGACGTAATCCCACTCATTCCATGTCTGCAAAGAGAATTTTTGTGGTGGGCTCAAGCAAGTCAGTTAAACAAAGGCATGTCTTTCAACAAACCTCAAGCAGGTCAAACGATTACAACAGACACCTCAGACCATGGATGGGGGGCGCACATGGAGGGCAGATGCATTCAAGGCCAATGGACACCAAGGGAAAGGCATCTGCACATAAACCAAAAAGAGATGTTGGCAGTGATACATGCAATCGAGACTTTCGAAAAATCACTTCAACAAGGACAATTGCTAATAAGGACAGACAACACCACTGTTATGTGGTATATAAACAAGCAGGGAGGCACTCGTTCTTATCCCCTCTGCAGACTAACAATGATTCTCTGGGAAAAATCCCTAAGTCTGAAGATACATCTGCAATCCCAGTTTGTGCCAGGCAAGGACAATATACTGGCGGACAAGCTGAGCAGAAATTTCTTGGATCCACACGAATGGATGCTGCATCCTCACATTTTCTCACAAATAACAAGGACATGGGGAAGACCGGACATAGATCTCTTTGCTTCTCACATGAATCATCACCTGGAAAAGTTCTGTACAAGGACCCACCATCCTCTAGCCTGGAAAACGGATGCTCTCTCCTTCAGCTGGAAGTCCCTAACAGTTTATGCATTTCCTCCTCTACCACTGCTGTCCAAGGTGATACTGAAGATCAAAGCAGAACAACCAACAGGCATTTTGATAGCTCCAGACTGGCCAAGGCAGCACTGGTACCCATTGCTGTTGAGCATAACTCGGACCAAACCGTGGCCTCTGCCCCTATGGCCTCTGCTTCTAACACAACACAATTACAGGACGGTTCATCAAAACCTGAAAACATCGCATCTGACAGCCTGGAGGTTACCATAACTCCTTCCGATATCTCTCTTTCCAAAAATGTTCAAGAGATCTTACTGGAAGCACGCAGACCTTTCACCAGAAAAACCTATTCAGCCAAGTGGAAGAGATTCATCATCTGGAATGCTAGCAGGGGTCAGGATACAGCAGTATTGAGTATACCTCAGATATTGGAATACTTGGCAGAAATGTTTCATACTGGTCTCTCATATTCTTCCATAAAGATTCATGCCTCAGCAATTTCAGCAAAATACAATTGTGATCCACCTGTGTTTTCACATCCTTTGCTAAGACAGTTCCTAAGGGGGATAAAGAATATCAAACCTCCCAGGAAACCGCTAGTACCTGCATGGGACCTCAACTTCGTCTTGGAAAAATTAACTCTTCCTCCCTTTGAACCAGCAGCAACTTCAGAAATGCAATTTCTCTCATGGAGAACGGTTTTCCTATTGGCAATCACATCAGCAAGAAGAGTATCGGAGATACAGGCACTCATGGCAGTACCTCCTTTTCTCATTTTTCATCAGGACAGAGTCTCTCTAAGAACCAATCCTTCATTAATGCCAAAAGTAATTTCCAGGGTGTTTCTAAATCAAGCCATTCACCTGCCTACTTTCTTCCCCAATCCTCAAAACAGGGGGGAAGCACTGCTGCATACTTTGGACATACACAGGCAACTACGCTACTACTTGGACAGAACTAAGGCCACCAGAAAGTCTGACCAACTGCTTGTAGCCTGTGCTGCTGGAGTACAGGGAAAAGCAATCTCCAAGCAAACAATTTCAAAATGGATTGGACATTGCATCAGATTCTGCTATTCCTTTCATGGAAAAGGTGTGCCAGCCAATATTAGGCCACACTCCACCAGAGCTATAGCCACATCCACAGCTTTCCTAAGGGGAGTGGCTACAAAGGACATTCTAGAGGCTGCTACATGGAGCTCCGTGCATACATTCACCAAGCACTACAACCTGCCTTTATACTAAATATCCAGAGTAGGCTTTGCTTCGGCAGTCCTGCAGGGCATTTTAGCTACACCATCACTTTCTTAGTTCCAACCACCCCCAGCTTGGCTATGGTATTCAACCCATATGTTATGACTGCAGTTGCATTCTTGAAGGACATAGTACAGTTTTGTACCTACCATAAATGTAGATGTCCGATAGATATGCAACTGCAGTCGGATTCTCCCACCCTCCTACCCCTCTGCAACCTTTTTTATGGGTCCACTACCCATATTCCTATTAGCTGGGGGTATCTCTATGGTGTATCTGTTTATTACTGTTGTGCATGTCTGGAATTGTTTATCCATTCACCAAATTTAGCCTTCCTAGGAGGGCACCTGGCATCTGGGGCAAGAAACACTGAAGAAGATGGCGTTAGCCGATGCCTTTATACTCCAGCCGTTCTGACGTTGGAGAGGAGGCGACACCAGCCGACGCCGGACACAGACTTTGGAATCCGGCCGACCGAGGGCTGCCTGAGGCAGGACAACCCATGTGTTATGACTGCAGTTGCATATCTATCGGACATCTACATTTATGGTAGGTACAAAACTGTACTTTCTCTCTCTTCTAAGTATCAGGGCTATTCAACCTGTCCCAGCAGAAGAAAGGGGACAAGGTTTTTATTCAAGACTTTTCCTGGTACCCAGAAAAGAGAGCTCCTGGCATCCTATCCTGGATCTCTCCATTCTAAACACCTTTTTGGTAATACCAAAATTCAAAACGCTAACACTTCAACAGCTGCTTCCTGTGCTAGGCAAAGATGCCTGGCTGGCAACCTTAGACTTAAAGGAAGCTTACCTGCACATTCCAGTAAGGGAATCTTGCAGGAAATACCTACGCTTCAGGGCAGGCTCCATGCACTATCAGTTCTCTGCACTTCCCTTTGGCTTATCTAGTGCGCCCAGGGTATTCACAAAGTGTCTAGCTCCAGCCATTGCATTTTGTAGGCAGAGAAAAATTCAAATATACCCATACTTGGACGATTGTCTGATTCAGGCAGAAAGCCAGGATTTGCTATTAAAACATCTGGCATTCGTAAAGAAACTTCTAACCTCTCTGGGGTACACCATAAATGAAAAGAAATCTCACCTAATACCCTGCCAACAGATTGTATTCCTGGGAGCAAGATTGAACACAACTTCCCAGATGGTTTTCCTCACTCCAGAGAAACAAGTTTATTTGACAACCTACTTCAAACTACTTGCCACAAAGACCCAGCTATCTGCAAGCCTTAGGGTTCATGGCCTCTTGCATTCTACTAATTCTATATGCAAGACTGCATATGAGGAAACTACAATGGTAGCTAAAAAGCCTATGGTGCCAACATTCTCAGGACCTGGAATCAATGATTCCTATCATTCCTTGTATAAAGACAGAGTTCCTTTGGTGGCAGAGGCCTGCTACCACAACTAGGGCTCCCTTTCATTGTACCCCCTGCCGCCCAAACCCTAACAACAGACTATGCATGGGGGGGGGGGGCTCACTTGGCAGGGCAGTGCATTCAGGACAAATGGAACCAGATACAGATGCACCTGCATATCAACCAAAATGAAATGTTAGCTGTACAGAATTCTGTGAGAGCCTTCAAGGACCACATTCTTCCAGGGCAATTATTGGTAAAGACAGACAACACCACAGTTATGTGGTATATAAACAAGCAGGGGGAACCCACTCGTACCCTCTCTGCAGACTAGTCATGGCTCTGTGGAACACAACCTTGAGCTATCAAGTGCACCTGCAAGCTCTGTTTCTGCCAGGCAAGCTAAATTCACTGGCAGACAATCTAAGCAGAAATATCATGGACCCACACTAATGGAAACTGGAACCAAAAATATTCAACCTCTTGAGAAACAAATGGGGGACTCGAGAAGTAGACCTGTTTGCCTCCCCTCAGAACTACCAATTGGACAAATTCTGCACAAGGACTTCCCACAGTCAAGCCTGGAAAGTGGATGCCCTCTCCTTTACCTGGGAAAGCCTCTCAGTTTATGCCTTTCCCCCTCTGCCTCTCCTTTTGAAGGTTCTGCAAAAGATTAAGCAGGACAAGCCAAGGACAATACTGATTGCGCCAGACTGGCCACGCCAGCACTGGTACCCCCTCTTGCACAGTATGACACTACTGGAACCATGGCACCTGCCTCAGACCCCCTCCCTGCTGTCCCAGCAGGTGGGCCAGATTCTGCACCCTCAGCTTCAAATCCTGAACCTTGCAGCCTGGCTAATTCCTTGAGCTCACCAGTAGCATCCCTCAGTAAGTAAGCAGGTGCTAGATGTCATTCTGGAGGCAAGGAGGCCAAGTGCTAGAAATTCCTATGCTGAAAAGTGGAAAAGATATTGTTCCTCGAGCCAGACTAAGGGGATGGACACCACCGGTGCCCAGTTTACCTCATATTCTTCAGTACTTAACAGAAATGTCAACAAGGGCCTACCTTTCTCATCAATTAAAATTCATGCCTCTGCCATTTCAGCACATTGTAATAGTGAGCCACCTCTATTTTCTCACCCCCTGCTAAAGCAATTCCTTAGAGGGGCCAAAAATGTAAGACCCCCCAGGAGAGCCCCTACTCCAGCCTGGTACCTCAACTTTGTATTGGAAAAGCTCACTTTCCCTCCCTTTGAGCCAGCTGCAACTGCAGAGTTGAAATTCCTTTCTTGGAAAACAGCCTTCCTTCTAGCCATCACTTCAGCTAGATGAGTGTCTGAATTACAGGCCCTTATGGCAGTGGAACCCTTCGTTATCTTCCATGCAGACAGGGTTTCTCTCAGGACCTATCCTTTCTTTGTGCCAAAGGTGGTGTCTAGTGTGGTCCTAAATCGATCCATTCATTTGCCTACTTTTTTCCCTAATCCACAAAACAAAGGAGAACGAATACTGCACTCTCTGGACGTGCACAGACAACTTAGATTTTATTTGGACAGGACTAAGCCTCTCAGAAAATCTGAACAGCTGCTAGTTGGCTTTGCTGCAGGGGCAGAGGGGAAGGCCATTTCAGAGCAAACAATTTCTAAATGGATAGCCCATTGCATTCATTTTTGCTATAAGCAGCATGGAAAACCTACACCACAGGGGATAAGACCACATTCCACCAGGGCTGCATCTACCTCTACAGCCTTTCTCTGAGGAGTCCCTACCAGGGACATCCTATAAGCTGCTACCTGGAGCTCTGTACATACCTTCACCAAGCCATGGTCTCAAGCTAAATGCAAAAAAATGCGTAGTAATCCCCTCTGGAAAAAATAAGAGTACCTGCAAGCTACAATATAGGAGGTAGTCCCCTGAAATCTGAAGAAGAAATAAGGGATCTAGGGACCCAAGTAGATAGCCAGCTTTCCTTTGATAACCAAGTTGCCAAAGTGGTTAGAAAATCCTTCTATGTGACCCATCTGATCATGAAAGGGTTTGCATCAAGATCTAAGGATGCAATGATGCCCCTCTACTCTTCCCTCATCAGACCCATTATTGAGTACAATGCACCAATTGGAATGTACCTGGCTAGACATCTCCAGCAGCTGGAGAGACCACAGAGGTACCTAACCAAGAGAATTACTGGCCTCAAACAGTTGCCCTATGCAGCACGATTGAAAAAGCGAAGACTGTTCTCTGTTGCATACCGCTTTCTCAGAGGCGATCTATGTTTAACGTACAGAGCCATGTCCAACCCAGAATTGTTGAACATGCTCCATCTTAGCAAAACCAAATCTACTCGAGCTACACGCTCAAGGGATATAAACCTCAACACAACAATGAATTGAACATGCTGGAGGGATAGATTCCCTTCGCAGAGACTTCCCTTACTGTGGAACAGGGTCCCGATCTACATAAGACAGAGCCCCTCACTATCACTCTTCAAGAGGAACCTTGATGAGTGGATGGGTAACAGAAAGTTCACACCGGGGATCACACCAACAGCACTACTAGATAGGGGCCAAGAGTACTAGCTGCTAGTACAAGGGTCTAGGGAACTACTAAAGGGGCGGTGAATACCGCACAACGTGGCTGGGCTAATATATGCGTTTGGGCAGATAGCTCAGTACCAACCTATGAACCTATTACCACATGCCTATTTTTTCTAAATCTACAGCTGGTTTTGCCACTGCAGTCTTGCAGGGCTTAATTACTGGCCATAATGCTCTTTAACTTCCTCCTCCCTTACTTAGCTTTGGGAGTCAACCCAAATGTGATTACTGCAACAGTGAAACATGAAGAACATAGTACAGTTGTGTACACTTACCATCAATGTAGATGTTCGAGTGTATTTAATGTTGCAGTCCTGGTTACCCTCCCTCCCTCCAGCCCACTGACTTCTCTTGGCTATACCTTTCCTTCTTGTTTGGTGTATTTAAGGTTTCTGGTGTATTTGCTTTTTGATGGAGGTGTACCATAGCATACAATTGCTTCCCATTGTGGGGGCACCTGACATCTGGGGCAAGAAAAACTGATGTAATGGCGTCGGCTGCATGTTTTATACCCCTGACGACCTGACGTCATGGAAGAAGAGACAGCATCCGACGCAGGAATCCAAGACTCTGATATTCAGGCCAGCTGAGGGCTACCTGCAGGCAGATAACCCAAATGTGATGACTGCAACAGTGAATACACTCGAACATCTGCATTTATGCAAGTGTACACAACTGTACTTTTTTTCTCTCTCTCTCTCTCTCTCTCTCTCTATGGCTATTTCTACTAAGTATTGGTATTTACTTTTTAATGGTGGTGTTTCCCCAACATAACCTAGCTCCCTATTTGGGGGCTGCTGACATTTGGGGCAAGGAAAACTGATGTAATGGCGTCGGCTGCCTGTTTTTATACCCCTGACGACCTAACATCAGTCCTGGAGCGACAGTATCTGACGCAGAAATAGTAAGTGTCTGGTATTCGGGCAGACTGAGGGCTATCTGCAAGGCAGATAACCCAAGTGTGATGAATGCAACAGTGAATACACTCGAATATCTATATTTATGGTAGATGTACACAACTGTACTTTCTTAAGAGGGGCTAGCAACTTGAGGCCACCCAGAAGAGCACAGACCCTAGCTTGGGACCTTAACTTTGTGTTGGAAAAGCTCACCCTGCCCCCCCCCCCCCTTCAAGCCAGCTTCTTTTGCAGAGCTAACATTTCTGTTCTGGAAGACAGCTGTCCTTCAGGCCATCACTTCAGCCAGAAGAGTCTCCGAGCTGCAAGCACTCATGGCTGTGGAACTGTTCATCATCTTCCATGCTGAGAATGTATCCCTCAGGACTAACCCATCCTTCATGCCCAAGGTGGTGTCCAGTGTTGGTGTCAACTAATCCATTCATTTGCCCACCTTTTTTCCTAATCCCCAGAACAAGGGAGAAAGGATTGTGCGCTCTCTAGATGTGCACAGACAGCTCAGATTCTACCTAGACAGGGCTGAATCCTTCAGAAAGTCTGATCAATTGCTGGTTAGCATTGCTACAGGGGCAGAAGGCAAAGCCATCTCCAAACAGACTATTTCCAAATGGATAGCACACTGCATCCATTTCTGCTACAAACAAAATGGAAAGCCTCTCCCCAAGGGGGTCAGGACTCACTCCACCAGAGCAGCCTCCACCTCTGCAGCTTTCCTCAGAGGAGTCCCCACCAGGGACATCCTAGAGGCTGCTACCTGGATATCTGTTCACAATTTTACCACCTGCCTCTCTTCAAATCCAGGGCAGGGTGCCTCTGCAGTCTTGCAAGGCATCCTAGCCAGTCCTTAGTTTCCTTGACTGCCTCCACCCATTTCCTCAGCTTTGGGAATCAACCCAGATGTGATGATTGCAACAGTGAAACATGAAAAACATAGTACAGTTGTTCACACTTACCATAAATGTAAACGTTCGAGTGAATTCACTGTTGCAGTCCTGGTTTCCCTCTCTTCACCCCCCCTTTTTCTTCTAATTCCTTACAAGAAACATATTGTTATTTACTTTCTTCTGTTGGGGTTCTTCCACCCGAACCTGGCTCCTGCTTGGGGGCTCCTGACAGGTTAGGGCAAGAAAAACTGATGTAATGGGGTCAGCTGCCTTACTTTATACTACTGACGACCTGACGTCACTCCTGAAGCGACAGCAACTGACGCAGAAATACTAAGCCTCTGGTATTTTGGCTGGCCGAGGGCTACCCTGGCAGGGATAATGCAAATGTGATGACTGCAACAGTGAATACACGCTAACATCTACATTTATGGTAAGTGTATACAACTGTACTTTATCAGTCACCATAGACGTACTTGGAACATCAGTCTTGATTTTAGATTACATTTGTTTGGTGGCATGCAGACCTTTTCTTTTTTTTTTTTTTTTAAATGCAAGCCCCAATGCAAGCCCCAGTAGAAGTGCTCTATACTAAAAGCAAGATATTTCTTTGTGCTATGCAGTCGTATTACTGACCTGTGAAGAAAGTTTTGAGCTGCCATGTGTTTGTTTGAAAGATGCTTGGTTCCTGTGCATATTAAATGCATTCCCAAGTCCCAACGTGTAACTGTTATAGTCCCTCTGTTATTAGAGTATGAACCCTGGCAACATAATTTTTTATTTTTATTGTTTGCATTGCACATAGAAAGCATGAAATGTTTTTTGGTGCGTTTGCCGTAGAACACACAAGAATTGGAGTTGTGTTTTTGGAGTGCTTGCCGTAAAACAACCCCCCCCCCCCCCCCACACACACACACACGTATATATTCACACTGCTTCTGTACTCCCAGAATTCCATATAAATTGTTGAAAGTGCTCAAGTTGCATCAACCAGCCCAGTGTAAGAATCATCCAGGACTAATCTCCCTGTGTAGAATGTAATGAAACAACCAAATATATTTTATTGTCATTATGTATAACTGGAATTGTGTCACAAGATGCTAAACTTGAAAATAGAAGAACCTCATCTGTTTCTAAGGTTAATTTCTGTTTCCTAAAAAAAATTGGTTATGTGGTATCCCTATAAAATGGTAAACTCTTACTACTTCGCGCTTAATGCATATCAGTTTATTATTAAATTGCTTATGTCCTCCTTTCCATACTACCTTTTCTGTCTTCTACTAGTTCTGCCACCCTTCTGTTGGATTCATCTCTCCTACCTTGAATTTTTCTCTTTGTCCTCCTTTCTTTTTGTTTTTATTGAACTTGATTCCTCCATTCTTAAGTTTCAGCTGTCTCCGTCATGTGTCCACTTGGTTTCAGAGATAACAGTTTCTGCATTACTGCCTCTGTCACTATGAATGTCATGCTCTAACTTTATGCAGATAGGTTTTAATCCTGTAATTGTATTCTCAAGTTCTGTATAATAATTTATTTTTCTCTGTAGTGATTAGTGACCCAACCTTATTCTGAGCTGTTGGTACACTGAAAATGGACATATATCCAGCTAGACTAGCCCGGTTAACAAATGTAAAATAAAAATAAAATAAAAAATTTTTTGGTCCCCCTTTACTTCATTTTTTTTCTAGCTCCTACATTGTTACGTCCATTGTTGGGTTTACCAGCCTCTCAGGCTCTCCAACTACTACTAACTATCTTTCTTCTAAAGCTGGGGCCAGCACAGAACCTAAGGGTGTTCGGGGGGAGGGGCATGCCACTGACTGCTTTCACTGGAGGATTTATTTATTTTGGTATCCCCATCCTTTGTGTTCTTGTGTTACATGTAAGGACTGCTCTCTATGGCCATGTGTTCCCTCCAGGAACACTTTAACAAATGCCCATCCCCCATACCAGAACCCTATACTCCTGAGCTGCTAATTGAATCTGGGTCACCTGGGCTGTAGTTAGGGCTTTATCCCTCTGCGCAGGCCTTTGTACCTTGTGTATTGTACCGCCTGGGCTGTAGTTAATGCTTTAGCCCTCTGCGCAGGCCATAGTACGTTGTATATTGTACTGTCTGGAGTGTAGTTAGGCTTTATCCCTGTGTGCAGGCCTTAGCACATTCTATATTGTACATAATCTACAATTTAATTTTACTTAGAAGCTGTTCTTTCCAGGCCATTTATGTGGATACAGTTGTTATCATTATTAATAAAGGAATTGAGTATAATAAAGTACCCACCTGATCATTCTGGTAAACAAAACATACATAATTAAAAAAATAAGCAGAGTCATTTTGGTAAACAGAACATCAAGTAAATGAAATAAGCAGACTACCAAATGCTGTTGTGACCTGGGTTCTGTTAAATGTCAGAGAAAGTACAAACAACCTTGCTTATTTTAATGACAGCCTATAGTAAACGAATGTTTTTATTCTGCCAACAAACAGTTGTGGTAAAGTCTGTTAACGCAGTCTAAATAATACTTTTGCAAGGTAAAGTAAGAAACTTGTCAGAGAGAGACCGTATTTGCTGTACTTTAGATGTTTTAATTACGTTTTACTGTTAATGATGAGTATTTTCATTTTGAGTTAATTCAGAAAAGTGTGTGTATAATGTAAAGGCTGTGTGCTAATTGTAGAGGCAGTGAAGAAAGGGAAATTGAGCTGTAATGGGACTTCATTTCTGTTTTTTTGATGTGGTTTGTGACCTTTGTGACTGAGCATACATTAGAGATTAATGCAGTCATGTGATGTGCTTCATCCAGTAAGTCATTATTTTGGGTGCTCACTTTATATATTGCTGTACAGTTATATTCCACACTTCTTGTTACACATTAGTTATTTATGTAATGCTAGTTTCTGTCTTTGAGCAGTGTATGTAAATTATTTCTAGGCTTACAGTACAATAGTCTAGTACCTCATTTAAACCTTCTCTTTTAGGTGCCCCATACAGATATTCTCTCTTTCCTTCATTTGATGCAACAACCTTGAGTTTTCTGCTTGGGTACAGTCATCAGTCTGTTCCTATTCCTGCCCCAGGGCATTATAGTTATGTTTTTGTATTAAGGCGAACAAATCTCCAGCATTCAAAAAGGATAGACCTGCTCAAAGGTTAATTCAGTGCACTTGCCCCAAAATTCTTTAATGAGACTGTTTCCTGAACACATCCATTATGTTAAAAATCAAAGAGAACTCCAGGCAAGGGATACTTAGCTCAAACAAGTTTTAATAAAGCGCTTTTCGTCATTCACATTAGGATGACTTCTTCAGATAAAATACATGTCTCAGTCAATACTGTTTATACAAATTCTTCCTCAATTAACCAATTAACTAACCAACTCAATTGGTTGTTGGGTGCAGCGTTAAAGGAGCATATGATATACACCCAAGTTATAAAGCCCTAATCTACAACCCCTATTATTAAAAACATCCATTTATAAAAATAAATTTTATATATATGTATTTCCACAATCTAATGTATATAACAATGATTCTAAATTGTATAAAAGCAGGTACTAAGCACAAATGATCCTATATAAGTTATCACAGACAAGAAAAAAGTGTGTAAAATAAAATAAAACAGTTGTCTACATTTATCTATTCAAGCTTCTAAGCTTTAAGAGACATGAAATATTACATTGCTCATTCAGTCCTGGTTCTAGGAAAGCATTGGTTCTTAGTTGTCAGGATAGTTCGCGTTCTTCTAAGAGTAAGTTAAAGGGGCCTCTTCTACTATCAGGTTGCACTTAGTCTAACCCTACAAATTTGAAATTATGATTTGGGAAGGATGAGATGTGTTTTACCAAGGCATTTTCAATCTTCATTTTAGAGATAGCATTAGTGTGTTCATAGATTCTATCACAGAGCCTCCTTTCCGTCTTCCCAATATAAAAACTTATACAGTTTAAACACAATGCACAATACAACACCAGTTTAGAGTTACAATTTAATTTGTGATTAAGCACATATGCCCTGTTGTTTGTGTGCTTGCTGCCTGTCTTAATGTATTTACAGTAATTGCAGCTTCCACAACCAAAAGTCCCCTTTTCTTTCTCTTTATTTATTGTAGATCTACTTTCTAATAATGATTTAAGATTTTTACCTTTCCTAAAGGTTACTTTGGGTAAATTACCAAAAGTTATAGAACACTTTTTATCATATTAAAGTGTAGTCCAATTTTTGTGCAGAATGTTTCTTGTAATATTACTTTCTAGACTGAATGTTATGATGTATCTAATACTGGAGTCCTTTTTGGTCCTGGTGCTTAAGTCGTTCGTGTTCAAATTACTCACGTTATATTCAATAAGGCTAGAATCCATACTAAGGTTCGTGCCCCTATGTGGTTGGGTGGTTACTGTTACTTCAGGAATACTTGTATAGTTTCTCTCCTTCAAAAGAGGGAGGATAACACCATTTTCTCTTTTTATACTAACTTTAACTATACTAACTTTTATACTAACATCCATTATGTTGTAGGACTCGAGCCACTTTGCTTTCATGCATTGTAAATGTTTTTTTTCTTTTTAATTCTCATACTTGGGGTGTGCAGCATCACTGCACAGTATTTTGGAGCATGGTATAGTCGTAATTATGATTTTTGGAGGTTGGCGGAAGAACAGTGCAGCACACTGTGGTAAAGTTTAGTACTCATTGTTGAAATTACCAGTTTTTGTGATTGAAAATGTTTCATTTGAAATTGATACTTTCCTTGATGAGCTGTTCAACTAGTCAGTCAACTGCACATTTAGTGGCACTTCTGTTTTTCAAGGTAGTGTTCATAAATCTGTTGTTGAAGCAAAATGTCATTGAGTTTCCAAGTATTTTCCATGCTCTAATATGTGTTGCTGTTTATAGGAGGAGCCAAAGAAAGTATGCTTTAAATATGATCTCTTCTTGAACCTGGAAGGTAACCCACCTGTGAACCACCTACGCTGTGAGAAACTAACTTTTAACAACCCTACCAAGGAATTCCTACGCAAACTCATCAAGGCTGGAGGGGTGAGTTCAGAACCTTTTATTTAATTGATCATTTTTGGCATTTGGAATGAAAATCCAGCAGCTTGTTGAAGCCCTGTATCAGTTCTGGTTGCATACAGGGGGCCATTTTAGGCAAGGAACAAAGTTGCAGTTAATAGAGTATATTGCACCACTGATCCTTGGGACTTGTGAAGGGTGCTGTACATGAAACTCGAGAGAGAAATACTGTAAACCGAGGTACTTGTGTGGTGATTGGTACAGTAAAATACCAGTGCAAAGTATATTCTGATAGACAGAAGTAAGTAGCAGCCATTGCATCTTTAAGGTACTGTAGTAGAAGCTGCATTTTTAAAGAGGTTTGCAATACTGCAGCACTCTCCTTTTGTTGTAGAGGCTGCTGTAGTATTACTGTAATATTTTTATTTTAAATGAACCCTAGAAATTTCTTGCCTTTGCCAGTTCATTGACATGGAAATTTAAAACCCTTACAGTGAACCAGACACTCCAGAACTAACTGGCAGTCCAGGCACTGGAAGAGCCTTCCAAGGAGGGAGAGAATCGTGACCTATTGTCCTGGGTTAAAAGAGTCAGTCCAACATTCTGCATGACTAATATCCAGCAAAAATGGGTGTTGGTGTACTGCAATACATAACAAAATTGTGCACATCTCCCAGGCGGTACATTCATAGAATTGCTGCAATTTAACCCATATCCAGAAACATCCATGAGTCACAGGGCAGCATTGTAGGAATCCTTTGCAGGTCAGACTGCCTTGCAGGCAGTAGACATGAGACTGAGTAATAACCCTGATAGCTGCTTGGATGACAGCTTCTGATTACTGGCTTTCCCTCACATGCAGTAAATGGGTGGGTCATGTCACTGGAAAAAAATAAGACATAAAAAAAAAAAAATTCAAATTTGTTTGAGGGTGGTGAAGTTGGCATCTCCTTGTCTGTAAACATACCATTGCAAATTATTCTTGGAATCATAAAAATATTTGTCTGAAATTACTTCTGCTATGAATAAAATTTCATGTTTTCTTGTGTTTTAGGTACCAGTGATGCCGGAAGGAGCTGAAGCAGTCTCTAGGCCAAGTCCAGACTACCCCATGTTGCCCACAATTCCACTTTCTGCATTCTCTGATCCTAAGAAGAGCAAACCAACTCATGGGTCGAAGGTTGGTGTAATTTATCTTTGTGCATTTGATTTAGCAGGATGTGCTTATAATTAAACTGTAATGCACTAGGGCAGTATGGAAATATTTCTATCCAGACGTTGTACTGTGTTCTGTGGAGCCTTCCTAGTGTGTCTGGAATTATGTTTACATTGTGAAGGAGTAGTTTGCCCTTTAATCATTTCATATTTTCCCCACTACTGCAGATGGAGTCTTTATGGGCTGTTCTGGTCCTCTGAACTAGGATAAGTAGTACTCACGCCAACCTTTACTTCCCATCATAATTGATGAAACATCATTCTTGATATTTTTCATTACTTTTTGTGATGTATGAAGCAAACCGTCAAGTAAAATGGAAATATGTTCTATTTTATTGGCATCCAAAGCCAGAGTTTTGACTGTAGCAGAGTTTCTAAGTATACTTAAAGGTTTAACAAGAAGAAACTTAGAGCCGTTGAAGCTGTGCTTCAGAAAGTTGTTTGAAAAAGCAGAAAACCAAAAGGGCAGGCATATTCTGACTGGGATTATCATGGAGAGTGATTCACCATGTGTGAATTACCTGTAGTTCTTTCTTACTCAATTCATATTATAGTTTATAATAGAAGTACTTGCCACACGATTATCTTGTATATTTGGTAGCTGTCTGGTGAAAAGTTAATTTTTTTAAATACCTTTATTGAATTATCAGTTAAGACATAGACATCTGATTCAATGTTGTCTTCTCCATCTGGCTTCAGCCTATGGGCTCTCAGATCCAAATCGTAACTGATGCCAGCCAAATCCTCCAGAATTCAACTCATTGGGCTCTGTCTCCCGTTCCCACAATCCCCCACTTCCCAACAGATACCCCAGATTAAGTTTTGCCATTCCTGCAGCTCGATTTGTGGCTCTGTGAAAACATATCCTTTTGGTGCTTTTTGTGTAGGCTTTTTGTTATGTATTTCTTCCCCTACCCTTTAGAGATGGTGGATTTTAGGTTAGTTTTAGTATATGTTAGTTAGATTAGCTAGGTTTAGGTTTAGATTTGTTATTCTCACTTTGTTTATAGTTAGCAGTTGGCTTTTGTCTTCTCTGAGTTTGTTGTTTGAAGTGCTGTTCTCCTTTCTCCAGGTGTAGTTAGCATAGTGTTTTTTCTTCTGTGTAGTGTGTTGTGTTGTTACAGGTTCTACCTTGTCCATGGATAAGGGATTCAAAAAATCTATTGCCTGTGGCATAAGCTGCACTCACAGGATGCACACAATAAGTGTGTATATTGTTTTTGGGCTGCCCATCTTGATTCCCCCTTGTCAATCTGCAAGGAGTTCAGGTCTAGGGCAGTGAATGAGAGATGGGCAGAGTTAGTGCTTAGGGGCCTCCTTCCAGCAGGTGGTTCATTGGTGCCAAAGGACGAATCTAGGAAACCTTACCACACTTCCAAGGAATCCCAAGACCTCTAAAGGGGGTTGTAAGGGGTCTTCCTCTGTCTCCACTCTTGGACTGTCTTCTGGCTTGCCAGACCCAAAGGTCCCAAGGCCTTCCAGTGCTTTGGTGGCCTTGACACTGGCATCATTTCAACTACTTGCAGCCAATCACCCTTAGTGCTGACTATAAGCAAAGTTATATTTCCAGTCCTCGGTGTACCAAGTCCCTTTTTAGTCAAAGGGGCTCCATCAGGTTGGGTAGCTTGCCCCTTCTCCCCATCCACTCTACTGCAGATGTTGCTGGAGTCTTTTCCTTCCCTGCCCTGGTTCTAAGACTTTGTAGCTCAGATCTGGGAGATGAGTTCTTTGTCTTCCAAGTGGTCATCCAAGTCTTCATCTGTGACATCGTCCGCTCAGTCATCGAGTTCGGTGAGCGGTTTCACAGAGTCAGTTTTAGAGCAGCTGATGAGCTCCTTTTTGAAAACTCAGATGCAATTGAGTCTTATCCCTTTCGGTCTGGGACCTCTTCCCAGAACTTCAGCTTTGTCACCCTGATTTCCTCCCTCAGTCACTGTGGATCCAAGGTCCTCGGGCCTGGCTGTATTCCCACCTTTGGGGTCAGATCTGATGGTTTGGTTATCTTCGGCTCCAGCTCCCACGTTGGTTTAGTCAACTCTGGCTGTGTTGCAGCCAAGTGGACCTCTGAGTCATGGAGTTGAGGCTGGCACTTCTGGGTTAAGTTCAACCATCCCAGTTTTGGGTTCTTCGCTCCAAGTTGAAGGTTTAGCCTTTGACAGCTCGGGTTCGGTCTCATCATTGGGGCAAGGTGTGGCTCCCCCATATTCTGGTATCTTCAGATACTGTGACTCAAGTTTCCTGGAGGTTAGCATCCATCTCCACCTTTGATGTTGTGGAAAGGATGTTCTCCATTCAGGAGATGGGTCAGTCTTCCTCAGCCGGTGTTCCATCCCCATTTGTACCTGTGACCAGTCATTAGGCTATTCCTGGACAGCCCATGCTGGTTAGTCTCCAGTTCGCTCTCTTGGCAGGGCTTCCTGCCTCTTTCCCTTCTCCTTCAACTTCGCTAGAGTAGGAGGTCTCCGGAAAGAAGCGATGCAAGGAGAGGCACCTTGACTTCCCTGAAGAGTTTCTTACTAAGCATCCTGACCTCGAAGGAGGAGAGAGGGGTCCCCTAAGTCACTGTGGGGTGACTCCTTCTTTGATAACCTCTTGGAGCTTCTTTGCCAGCTCAGGGGCTGGACCACCAATACCCCCTGTATGGAGCAGTTGGTACTTTTGGAGGCCTTTGGTGTGGGCACATCCACACCTTGGATGATGCCGCCTCAGGATGCACTCACAAACCTAGTGTCTCAGAGAGCATGGAAGGAACTGGACATGGTGGAGCTGATTCCTAAGAAGCCTGACAAAATTATTGCTTTTCCCAACGATTGGCCACATTGGAGTAATGGCCAGCCATGAATGCAGTTATGGTGGCGGCAGCCGCCAGGAAGAAAATCTCTGTGGATAGTTCCTCAGTCCATCCCCAGAACAGAGAATCTCAGGCTTTGAACCATGTAGGAAGTTGACCTTATGCCTCAGAGGCATTTGCTCTGAGGGCACTCAACTACTTTTCTCATTGGACAAAGCTTCAGCATGCTCTTGTGACTGAAGTGTTGAGGAACGTTAAGATGCAGAAGTCAGTGGCAGTTCAGAAGGCACTGGAGACTCTGCTGTCTACATTTCAATATATTGCACTGTTTCTATGACGCTCATTTTGAATGCAGCCTGCGAGTATCCCAAGCAGTTGGCACCAGCATTGCTATGTAATGCCACATTTGGATGTGACTGAGCAGCATTGTGGATTGCTTCAAGGCGTCCTTTGTTAATGCCCCTTTCGATGGCAGTTCTTTGTTTGGGCCTATGATTAAAGATATTCTTACTAGGATCAAACAAGAAGGGAAGATTCTGTCTCCCATAGAAGTATGTTTTACTACTCCTTAGCAAACCTTCTCAAGGAATTAGAAGGGGGAACAAATATCTCTTCTTTTAGAAAGTCGCAGTAGCCTTCCCAGGATGCTCCTTCTGAGGGTTCTGCCCATGGCTTGAGGGACCATAATGAGCACTGTCCGCAGGGCAGGGGTGGTCTGCAAAGCCAGGGCTTCAGCAGTTCCTTCTCTGATGGGCCCTTTTAGCAGTCCTGAAGATTACCTGACTGTCCTGCTCTGGAGGCAGTCAATGGGCACTTGGCTCTTCACGCAAAAGCTTTGGGAGGTCATCACCTCGGGTGTGTGGGTGTTAGGAGTCATATCCAGAGGTTATACCATTTTTTTTTTTTAAGAAATTACTAAGTTTAATCACAAATGTCTCGAAGACATTCCACCCTGCCGGAGACTGCAGACAGAGGTAGAGATTCTGAAGCTGCTGGCGAATCGAGTCATCCAAGAGGTCCCACCAGACCAACGAGGATCTGGAGTTTAATCAATCTTTTTGGTACCAAAGAAGGAACAAGGACCTCAAGACTCATCTTGATTTGAGCAAATTGAATCCCTTCATGAAACCAAATTCTGGATGATCATTATGCAGTCCATTCTACATCTGATGCAGAAGGATTATTGGATGTGCTCAGTAGACCTTAAGGATGCCTGCCATCATATCAAGATAAGAGAGTCCGTCTAGGAGCTTTCTGCACTTCCAGCTGGGGGTTAGTTTTTACCAATTCAGAGCTCTGCCTTTCGGTCTTATCACAGCCCCTGGGTGTTCACCAGGTGCATGGCAGTGGTTGCAGCCTGGCTCTGGCTGCAGGGATTTCAGGTCTTTCCATCACTGGACGATTGGCTCCTTACTGCCCTCACGAGAGCGTCTCTGATTGTAGCCAGTGATGTCGTACTCCAGTTGTGCAGTCAGTTATCTAAAGCTAAGCATATAACCTGTTCAGACAAAATTCATAGGTTGCCACTTGGATACTGTCACTCAAATTGCCAAGCTCCAGAGTGATCGACCTTCATTCCCAGGCAGGATCTTTGGGTGCCCTGGCAAAGCCTCCAACTCATGTGATTTTTTTTTTTATTTAAACTCTTATGCCACATGACAGCTTCAATAGGGTTGATCCCCTTAGCAAAGACATGAGGGCTCTGCAGTGGATTCTTGCAGTGCAATGGTCATACTTGACCCATATAGCGGACTTTCCAGTAAGATTGACAAAGGTGTGTAGCGATCATATTTGGTGGTGGTTGTGGTATCCCTTAATGACCGATGGGAGATTACTGTTCCCCATACTTTGGCCACAAGCACCTCACTTATTGGGTGGGTGGGAGGCATTTCGAAGAGATGATGGTTCAAGGGTCCTGGTGTTATGTGGAGGCCAACAATTCTCAACACTGTCCTGGCAATGAAGGCTGTCCTCCTTACATTGTAGACCTTTCAGGATACCGTGCTGACTGGTTGTATTTTGATACAGGTGGACAATATGTCTGTTGTCTGGTGTCTCAACAAGCAGGGGGGGGGGCATGTTTTTATCCTCTTTGTGGAGAAGCCATGAGGGTGTGACAAGGGGGCGATCTCATCTCAGTGGTTTATGGTTGCAATGCATGCTTTGCTGGAAAAGCTCACCCAGCCTCTGACACAACTTGCTGTCAGAGAAAGGTTGGTTTGCTTTCTTGTACTTTGAATTACTTTATTGCTTCCTTTTGTTTTGTGTACTCTGATTTGTTTTCTTTACACTGTTTCACTTGTATTTTGCTTTTAATTGCATATTAAAACCAAAAAAGAGAGTTGCACAGAGATTAGAACAGATCAGTTAAGGAGTCACGTAGAAGTTAGAACAGGTCAGTTAAGGTTAATTATCTGTGAACTGAGGGTGGCGCTAGGAACTAAACCTTCTGTTTAAGGGGTAATATAAAACGTTTCAAAGCTTTACTGGAAAAGCTCACCCAGACTCTGTCACAACATGATATAAGGAAAAGGTTAATTTGCTGTTACTTTCTTGTACTTTGTATTACTTTGCTTTCTTCTATTTTGTATACTGTGATTTGTTTTCTTTACACTGTGTTTTACTTGTACTCTGCTTTTAATTGCATATTAAAACTAGGAAAGAGACCACAGCTGTCTCTCTTGCGAGTCGCACAATTTTTCCCAGACATCCCACCCTGGCACTTTTGTGTTCTTAAACACAACTGTCTTTCTAGTTACCTGCCCCTCTTTTAATTTGACCACATATCGCCTTCCCTCTCCCCTTTCATTGGCTGTCGTGAGTAAGCACAAAATTATCATTTTGTGAAATCACTCCCCTTCAACTATTTAAATGTATCTGCCATCCCACTGTATTCCTTAGAACCAGAATACCCCACCCCCTTTCTATCTATCTTGCTCTTTTAAAATTAGTGGCTCTTCACTTACACCACTAAATTTTAAGTTATGTCCTCTTTCATATCTAACTGCTTAGTGCACACTGCAGTGCTTAGGATATTAACCCATTTTTTAACTTACCTTTAAAGTCAGCAACAGCTAGTTTAAGACCACCAATTATTGGAGAGCCCATGTTCTGCCTCTCAGTAGTCATCTTGGGATTAGTGTTTCTGTTCTGTCCTGGTAAGAGAAGGAACAAGGGAAATTATTTCCTGGAGACTACTAGCCACCAGAAATCCTAATAACTGCTTCATAGGTGACGGTTTTGAATGTGTGCTTATATTCTGCTCCTGGTGAGAGAAGGAGCAGAGGGCATTGATTCCTGACTTTTTCTGGTTGGACAGTGAGTGTCTGTGCTTATTGTTCCTGATTGGTCTGGTTGCTATTCAAGGCATCTACCAAGAAAAGGCTACAGTGAGCCTACAGACCCTTGCATCATTTGGGACAAAACTGTGAATCACTAAACAAGCTGTGGCCTGCTTCCCATCTTGGAATTGGTGTTAATGTTCTGCTTCTGGTGAGAGAAGAAGCAAAGAAGTGTTGTAGCCCAGCAGAGTGAAGATGTGGTGAGACCAGCACTAGTAGTAGACAGGCAGTAGCCATTCAAGCGACTCGCCTCTTTTCATCATTCTTGACAAGCTAATTCCTTTTTTTTTCAGTAAGTACTACTTGATTTGTTTCTAACTTCAGAATATCTGCCTAAATACTTCATCCTTAAATTTTCAGGGTCTGCTTATTCATTTCCCCTCAAATATTTGGCAGTGCCATGTATATACACAGACACCTTGAGTGACATTTTTCCTGTAAAAGCATGACTGAAATTTCTCCAATACGTAGTTGCACACAGTAGAACTAGTTTGCAGTGACGAGCACTGTCCCCAGAATTACAAACTGGATACTGTTAACATTGCTTTATATTCTCACCCCAACTGTCTAATCAATAAAAAAGGTCTGTTGCCATGGATATGAACTTTTCTACTGTCTCCATTACAAGCTTGGTGGATATGGGCATCCTGAGGCAATGTAGGAATTGCCTCATGTTTACTGATAGCCAATTAATTCTCAAACAAACTGGTGCGGTATATGAGAGATGTATTTACACAATGTCACTGGAGGCAAAACCCTCACATAAAAGCACTCCTGATTTCAATAAGGTTGTCAGTAGTGCACCCACTGCACCCATCACACACAATACAAAGCGGACACACAGACTCACATATGCTGAGGCACTTAAATGTAACCTTCCTAAACTCCAGAGACCTCCTAGATGAAGTACACATAACAAATACCCTCAGCAGTCATATGAATGGTTTCAAAACAACACCCACATCAGCACATACAGCCACATCTCATGGAGCTTCTACTTATAAGCCCATAAGGCAAGCTGCCACACAGTCCAACATTCTGGTCATTGGAGACTCCATTGTGAGACACACTGGTGTCCCTCTCACCAGGCTGAGAAAGGAGAAAGTTACCATCAGTTGCTTAACAGGGGCTAGGATCCGCCACATTATGCATGCACTCAGGTCATTGGTCCACAAGTACCAGTGTGACTCGGATGTAGTCCATGTGGGTGTAAATGACCTGTGACGTACCTCCCTAGACTGCATGAAGAGAGACATCATGGAGCTCTCAGACTGTGTCCCATGCTGTTATGAGCCTAGCATTGAGCAGCATTTTACCTACTCCATGGATGATGCCGCAATACAAACAAAAGATAACTGACTTCAATAATTGGATTAGTTTCTGGTGTCATTCTAAGGGGGTGCAATATTTGTCAGTATGGAAGGAGATGGTGAACAGACCACACTGCTTTGCCAGGTATAGTCTGCATCTTTTCCCTCTAGGCTTTCAAATATTAGCTGAAACATTGTCTTCCCCCATAGTGCCTTTTTTAGGCAATGCCAAACTGAAAGTACTTCCGGCATAGCAAATCATAACCAAGAAAATGTAAAGGTATTACTGCTCAATGCTAGGAGCTTAAACAAAAAAAATCCACTCCTTAGAAGCTCTCTTCACTCTAGAAAATGCTGACATCTGTGCAGTCACTGAGACATGGTTTAAAGCCGCAGAGAGCACACCAGCAGTGCAAGGTTGTAATGCTGTAATGCCGTCCACACACTTAGACTAGCTACTACACAGATGGGGACTAAAGGTGGAAGTGTCTGAATTTACATCAAAAATAAATATACTTCAAGGCTGTTCAAACAGGACAGTGAACTTCAGCTGCGCCATGTTCAAATCACCACAGGCAAAATCCAATATCAATTCCTTGCAAGCTATAGGTCTCCCTCTATGACCTAGAAAACCCTTATACCATGTATTTAAACTTATTGGAAACACTCGCCATCCAATCCAATACCATATTCATGGGTGACTTGAGTTACCCCACTATTAACTGGGAATCCTAAAGAACACCAAACTTACAGGCACAGGGATTCCTAGATTTTGTAATCCCAAACTCCCTGGACCAGATTGTCAGTACACCAACCAGGGGTGCAACCATACTGGATCTGGTCCTCCGTAATATGGGAGAGTGCTGCATACCCCCTAGTGTAATATCTTCCATGGTAAGGTCAGACCACAAAATGGTCTCCTTTGATGTGAAAGTAAAACCTGGACTCCCAGCTAAACCTTGACTATTCAGGAACTACTGTAAGGCTAACTTCTTCCTATTAAATGGAAACCTGGCAAAATTTCAAGCACCCTGAGAACACTGCTGCCTATGCAGAACTGTTCACAGAAATCCTATACAAGCTTGTTAATAGCTGCATAGAGGCAGCTGTACCACCAGGAAGAGGTACAGAACTAACTCAAAAAAATAAGCTTAGCTGCTGGAATCACAAAATCAATAGGCTGTATAACAGGAGGAAGAAAATCATGGCAAAAATTAGGAGGTGCAGCATCCAGCAGGATAAAAGCACTCTCACCAAACTAAACAAACAACTCCGAGGACAAATAATCTACCATAGCCAAATTTGAGGTAAATCTGGCCTCCCAGGCCAAGGACAGTCACAAGGCATTCTTTAGCTATGTCTGCAGCCTCAAAGGCAATACACAGTTATGTGCAGAGCTAATTGTAAATGGAGCCACCTATCCTCAGTCAGAAGATAAAGCAAACCCACTGGCAAATTCAGCTCCAACTTTACCCCTCTCTCCCCCTTAGCTTTCTCTCAGGAAATACCATCAAGTATAACTCACCCTGCTATCCCTAGGAAACAGGTCATTAATGCCTCTCTAAGGCCAAGAACACTGCATCAGTGGGCCTAGGCAGTATCCCAGAATGCCGTCCAAATAGCATGAAACACGACCTTTCAGGGCCTCTGGAATTGCTATTTAATTGTAGCCTCCAAACAGGATTTGTGCCTCATGAATGGAGAACAACAACAGTCATCCCTCTACAGAAAGCTGGGCCATTTACAGACCCATAAGTCTCACTAGTCTTATATGTAAAGCCATGGAAAGAATTATCATGGACATGATAAATAATGATATCGGAAACCTCCAGACACTGGACCTAACCCGGATTGGTTTTGAAAAGGGCAGAGGCAGTTCATGCCTACTCAACCTGGTGTACTTCTTTTAAAAGGTCACCAAAGCAATGGATGAGGGCAGAATGGTTCCCACTACTTAACCTTGACCTGGCCAAGGCATTTGACAGAATACCCCACTTGGGCATTATTGACAAACTCAAGAGGTTGGATACAAACCCATATTTCACCCGGTGGATATCCAACTGACTCATAAGACAGGACCCAAGAAGTTAGAATTGGGGAGTCCACCTCTGCAAAAGGCCAGTCATAAGTACAGTCCCTCAGGGAACAGTTCTTGGGCCACTCCTTTTGGCATTTACTTATCTGAAGTCAAGGCCAATGTCAGTGGTCTCTGACTGACTAAATTTGCAGATGATTGCAAATTACAAGCTGTCATTGAATTCCACACTGACACATATGTTTTCCAGGAAGGGCTGACACAGGGTAGCAACTGGTGTCAGAGCCATGAACTAAAACTAAATGCCAAGAAATGGATAATAGTATACTTCAGGAAGTCATCACCCATGGTAACTGTTAAATTGACAACACACCCCTTAAGAGTTGACCCAGTAGACGGGGACTTAGGGACACACACAGACCGTAATGAAGCCTTTGACCATCATGTGTCTACAGTACTGAGGAAATCATTCTATATCGGGCAACTTACAAAGGTGTGGCATGTAGGACCAAGGAAGTCATTGTTCCACTGTATTTAGCATTCATGAGACCCATCAGGGAGTACAATGCCCCTTGTGGCATGTACCTAACTAGGCATATCCAACAACTGGAAAATCCTAAGAAGTTCCTCACTAAAAGAATACAGGGCATAAGTAAAATGTCCTATGCAGACTGCCTCAAGGCCTTGTCTCCCAATCTCCTACAGGCTGTTGAGGGGAGATCTATGCATGGCATACAGGGTATTGTTAGATCCCACTCTGATGGACCTCCAGTATCTAAACAAAAGAAATGGCACCAGAATTACCACTTCTAAAGATTTAAACCTTCCTGTGATATAAATAGGACGTGATGGAGAGACAGGTATGTATCCCAGAGACTACCTCATCTCCGGAACAGGCTCCCCATCCATGTGAAGCAGAGTTCCTCCTTAACCCAATTCAAGTGCAACTTGGACAGTTGGATGGGGAACAGGAAATTCATCCCTGGTTTGGCATGTATATCTCCAATGGACACAGGTAACCTCTAAATGGTTAATTTCCCAGGACCCTGCTTGTAAATGTTTAATTTCCCAAGCCCCTGCTTACAGATATCAAGGGTACCAAGACTTGTGGTTGTTAGCCTGTTAAACACCTGTGCACCAATGAACATTCTGGGAAGGTCAAACATTCTGTCTGTCAGCTTAAGCAGGAATATTCTTCTTCCTCATGAGTAGTCTCTTTTATCAGAGTGTGACAGTTCCAATCTCCCAGCGCTGGGGCACTCCGTGTGTGACTTGTTTGCTTCCCCTGTCAACAGCAAATGCAACAGCTGATGTTCTTTGTGTTTCACTGTTGCAATCATCACATTTGGGTTATCCCTGCCAGGGTAGCCCCTGGCTGGCCCGAATACCAGAGGCTTAGTATTTCTGCATCGCTTGCTGATGCTTCATGACTGACGTCGGATCGTCAGTAGTGTAAAGTAAGGCAGCTGACTCCATGATGTCTTTCCTGCCGTGGAGCCCGAAGCAGAAGCAGTTTGCACGAGTGCTGGTCAGCCGCTACTTGTGTGTCGTTTACCGATTTGAAGCCGAAGTCTTCTAAAGCTAAGTACCCCTTTCCTTTTTTCTTGCACTAACCGATGTCAGAAAAAGTTAACAATTGTCTCGCCTGTGGAAAGCAAATACCACACAGAGACTTTCATTCTTACTGCATCACTTGTTTAGGCCCAGACCACAACGTCCCCCTCTGTCGCTTCTGTACTTTGTTCAATGCCAGAACTATCTGTCATCGGGCCCTTATTGTAGCTAGATATTTTCGCTTACAGTCCTCAAACTCCAATATGGCTTCAGTCAGCCATCCGACAGCAGATCTTCCAAAAAAACGTAACGGTAAAGACAGAGACAGACAGCACAGGTCCAAACCTACCAACAAAGCTTCCGTTAAGCTAGTCGTCAGTTCTCTGGTCATCAGTGAGGCACTTTTGATCCCCTGATGCCCACTTCTGTGGATTCGCAGGCCGCTACCAAGATCCTTTCGGAGTCTGGTATGCCGCAAAACTCTTCTTCGACTAAGAATCCTGCGGTCGTCTCTACCTTAGATGGCCCAGAGCCGCTGAGCAGGCATCGGCTTCCGAGGAAGTCCTTCGCATTACCAATTCTCAACACAAACCGACGTCTTCTTTTGCGATTACCATTCTTTCGAAAACTACTGAGTTTCTTAGGCCCTGGGTATGAACCACACCGAAGAAACCATCGACCCAATCTCAGGCACCTGCTTCCTTGCCTCAGTCTCAAATGCTTAAAATGGCAGAAGACCTTATCATGCTGATCAGGGGAAGCCAAGCTACCCCCTCCAAATGGAAAAGAGATCTGTCCCCTGTAGTTTTTCCTGAATAAGTGTCAGATGACTCTAATGCATCTGAATATGAAGACATGCAACCCCTCTGTACTTATGATGATTATGATGCAGATGATTCCATCCCTTCTGCCTCTCCCCCAGAGGATTTTTCCTTTTGGGAAACCCTTCATACCTTAAGGGAGCATTTCCAATAGGAGAGTCAGGACTACCCTCAGTCTAAAAAGAGACTCAGGGAATTCTTAGATCTTCCACAGCACAGATCATTGGCCATCCCCCCAGTCCTGGATGTTGTGGAGGATGTTTTCCTGGAGTCCAGCTTGACTCCTGCACCCAGAAAACCAGACAGGTACTATAGAGTCCGTGACTCACACAAATTTCTTTTTAAAAATCCAACTGCTGACCATGAGGTCATTTCTCAAGGGCCTAAAAGGATTAAAGCAACCTCTGCTAAGATTCCTACCCCTCAGATAAGGATTCCCGAGCACTAGACAGATGGGGTAAAAAAGTATAAACTTCAGCTACTCTTGCTATCAGGGCACTAAACTGTCAGTTCCATATGCTAAAATTTCAGCAGCATATCCTGGAACTCCTCAAACAAAAAATGTCTTCTTTTCCTGCTTGTGCACAGTCTAAAGAGTTACAAGAGTTAATGCATTCTGCAAGTCAAGTGAATAAACACATCTTGCACTGTGGTTTTGATGCCTTAGAAGCTTCTTGCAGGGCAGCAGTCACCGGATCTGTCATTAGAAGGCATGCATGGTTTAAGGAACAGCCCTTGCCAGACCACGTTGGATCTAAATTGTTGGATGCCCCCTTGCACAAAGACAACTTATTTGGCACTAAGGCAGAAGAGGTCTTAAAAAAGATGAAGAAAAAGCAAAATCTATTCAGACAGTTAAGGATTTTTTTACAAGTCCAGCCACCCGGGTTCAGCAGGCATTATCCCACCAAGCACTGGTCCTTTCATGCTCCCACTAAGCCAGTCCAGCCCGGATTTCAGGGAACCAGACCCCCCAGACAGCAGCCCCAGGGAATGCAGAGATCTAGGCAGTGGACTACCTCCACTTCAAAACCAGGGAGTTCTAAGCCACCCCCTTATTGTAAGAACTCAAAATGACTCACCTCCCCCACCCCCTCCCTCTGCTCACTTTCACTTACCCCTAGAAGGAAAACTCTCCTTTCCTTTCAAGCAAGCACCTGGGCCACCATTACCAATGCCCGCTGGGTTCTCAGCATAGTGTCCCAGGGATACAGATTTTCTTTCCACACCCTTCCTACCCCAAAGGGTTCCCAGTTCTACCTCCAAACCAGTGGGCAGAGGTGCAAAAGCAAGTCCTTTCCTTGCTCTGTATGAGGGCAGTAGAGCACGTTCCTGCAGAACAGAGGCACCAAGGTTTCTACTCCAGATTTTTTCTGGTACCCGAAAAAGAGGGCACCTGGTGCCCCATTCTTAATCTATCCATTCTAAACACCTTCCTGGTGATCCCAACATTCAAAATGCTCACCTTTCAGCAACTGCTACCCATGCTCTCCAAGGATGCTTGGCTAGCCACCCTAGATCTAAAAGAGGCCTACCTCAATATTTCCATCAGGGAATCATGCAGGAAATATCTCTGTTTCAGGGCAGGATCTCAGCACTTTCATTTCTCTGTGCTTCCCTTTTGCTTATCTACTGCTCCCAGAGTTTTCACAAAATGTCTGGCTCCGGCCATTGCCTTCTGCAGACAAAGGAATATCCAGATTTACCCATACTTAGATGACTGCCTTATTCTGGCAGAGAGCCAGGAAAAGCTGCTCAAGCACCTGCTCTTTGTAAAGTCCCTCCTAACCTCCCTAGGGTACACAATCAATGAAAAGAAATCCAAACAGGTGCCAACCCAAAAGATTATATTCCTGGGAGCAAGCCTGGACACAGCATCCCAGATGGCGTTCCTTACACCAGAAAAGTAAAATTTCCTGACAGCCTACTTCTCTCAACTAGCCATCAGACCCCAGCTATCTGCAAGGAAGATCCTGCAAGCTCTCGGGTTCATGGCATCTTGCATTCTACTCATTCCATATGGCAGACTGCATATGAGGAAACTTCAATGGTACCTTAAAAAGCCTTTGGTGCCAACACTCTCAAGATTTGGAGACTCTTATACCTATAATTCCTTGCTCAGAAAGGATTTTCTTTGGTGGGCAACAGCATGCTCCCACAACAAGGGACTACCTTTCTTACCACCCTCTGCCACCCAGACCCTCACTACAGATGCATCAGACTATGCCTGGGGTGCACACCTGGACGGCAGGTGCATACAGGGTCATTGGAGCCCACAGCAAATTCCTCTGCACATCAACCAAAAAGAGATGATGGCTGTCCAGCACGCCTTGATAGCTTTCAAGCTCCTTCTCTCCCCAGGGGTTCTCTTGATCACAATAGACACCACCACTGTAATTTGGTATATTAACAAGCAGGGAGGGACTCACTCCTACCCTCTATGCAGGCTGGCCGTGACCCATTGGCACACAGCCTCTGCCATGCAACTCCACCTGTTAGCACAATTCCTACCAGGTTCTTGCAACTCTCTGGCAGACCAATTAAGCAGAAGTCTTCTGGACCCACATGAGTGGCAGCTCAACAGAAGAACCTTCATCCTAATAACTCAGAAATAGGGCACCCCGATGGTCGACCTCTTTGCCCTCCCACACCAACCATAAGCTCAGCAAATTCTGCACCAGGGAGCATCACTGCATGGCTTGGAAAGTGGATGCCCTGCCCTTCTCCTGGTTCAATCTATTGGTCTATGCCTTTCCTCCACTACCTCTCATCCCCAGGGTACTGCTCAAAATAAAGGAGGAAAAACCAAGGACATTTCTTATAGCTCCAGACTGGCCTCACTAGCACTGATACCCCTTGCTCCGCAGCCTGTCCCCACTGCCACCATGGCATCTTCCTCAGATTCCAAACATCCTGACCCAGAGGGAAGAGGAATTCATGCAGCCCCAATTGCAGACACTCAGTTTGGCAGCTTGACTTATTCCCTAACCCCTGATTAATTTGCCATTCTCATTAAATGAGTTCTAGATTTTATACTTGAGGCCAGATGCCCTATCACTAGAACGTCTTATGCTGACAAATGGAAAAGGTTCTGCATCTGGATTCACACTAAGGGAGCCAATATGGCACAGCCCTTCCTTCCTCTCATCCTGGATTACTTAGCTGACCTACTACATAGTGGCCTATCTTTTTCCTCTATTAAAATTCATGCCTCTGTTATCTCTGCTCATTTTCCCACTGAGCAGCCCATTTTATCACACCCCTTGATCAGACAGTTCCTAAGAGGGGCTAACAACTTGAGGCCACCCAGAAGAGCACCAACCCCAACTTGGGACCTTAACTTTGTGTTGGAAAAGCTTACCCTGCCCCCCTTTGAACCAGCTTCTTATGCAGAGCTAAAATTTCTCTCCTGGAAGACAGCTTTCCTCCTGGCCATCACTTTAGCCAGAAGAGTCTCCGAGCTCCAAGCACTCATGGCTGTGGAACCCTTCGTCATCATCCATGCTGCTCACGACTAACCCATCCTTCATGCCCAATGTGGTGTCCAGTGTGGCTCTCAACCAATCCATTCATTTGCTCACATTTTTTCCTAATCCCCAGAACAAGGAGGAAAGGATCATGCACTCTCTAGATGTACGCAGACAACTCAGATTCTATCTAGACAGGACTGAATCCTTCAGAAAGTCTGATCAATTGCTGGTTAGCTTTGCTACAGGGGCAGAAGGCAAAGCCATCTCCAAACAAACCATTTCCAAATGGATAGCACACTGCATCCATTTCTGCTACAAACTACAGGGAAAGCCTCCCTGTAAAAGGGGGTCAGGACTCGCGCCACCAGAGCAGCCTCCACCTCTGTAGCTTTCTTCAGAGGAGTCCCCACCAGGGACATCTGGAGGATGCCACCTGGACATCTGTTTACACTTTTACCAAACATTACCACCCGTCTCTCTTCTCCAAATCCAGGGCAGGGTGTCTCTGCAGTCTTGCAAGGCATACTAGCCAGCCCCTAGTTTCCTTGACTGCCTCCACCCATTTCCTCAGCTTTGGGAATCAACCCAAATGTGATGAGTGCAACAGTGAAACACGAAGAACATAGTACAGTTGTGTACACTTACCATAAATGTAAATGTTTGAGTGTATTCACCGTTGCAGTCCTGGTTTCCCTCCCTCCATCCCCCTTTTTTCTTCTCTTCCCTTACAAGGGACATATTGGTATTTACTTTCTACTGGTGGGGTTCTTCCACCGGAACCTGGCTCCTGACAGGTTAGGGCAAGAAAAACTGAAATAATGGCGTTGGCTGCCTTACTTTATAATGCTGACGACCTGATGTCAGTCCTGAAGTGACAGCAGCCTACCATAGAAATACTAAGCCTCTGGTTTTCGGGCTAGCTGGGGGCTACCCTGGCAGGGATACCCCAAATGTGATGACTGTAACAGTGAATATACTCAAACATCTACATTTATGGTAAGTGTACACAACTGTACTTTATGCCTTAGTCCCTCCTTAGGGGCAGTCACCCGAGGCGCTGTTCTGTATGCTTGGCCCCCACATCACATGTACTGTTATCCCACAGTTCATCTGATTGCCAAGTTTCTTCAGAAGGCAGCCCAATGCAGAGCAACAGTGATTCTCATAGCTCCCTTCTGGCCTCGTTTGGTGTGGTTCCCCTTTCTGTGGCATCTTCTGCGATACTCTCCTTGGGTTCTCGATCCCACTCCGGATCTCATTTCTCATCCAGCAGTTCTGGATCCCTCCCAGTCTGCAGTTCCTTAAGCTAACTGAATGGCTTTTCCAGTTTCTTTGATGGCCAGGAATCATAAGCTGTTTGGAAGTGTTGTGCATGTTTTGTCCTGGTCCCAAAAGCTATCCACTTGGAAGGTGTATTCCAGTAAATGGAAAGAGTTTTGAGTTGTGGATGGAATCTCGAGGATTTGATCTGTTTTCTGCTCCCTTAGTCAGTTCTAGATTTTCTTGCCAAAATGTTTAAATCAGGCTCTAGTTTTTCTGTAATAGAAGTACAACTGGCAGCTGTTTCTAATTTTCATGTCAGTAGGGATAATGTTCCCATGGCAGCTCTGAAAATTTCCAAGGCATTTCTTAAGGGTACATTTCTTCTGCTTCCTCCCGTTCAGGATCCGGTCCCTCCCTGAGTTTTTTGTGTTGCAAGTCCTTGCAGGCCCTCCTTTTGAACCTTCTGCTCCTTCAGAGCCAAAGTTATCTTAGAAACTTTTTTCTGGTGGCCATTACATCGGCATGGAGAGTTTCAGAGCTACAAACTCTAGATTCTTCTCTTTATGTGCTTTACAAAGATAGGGTTTACCTTCCCACCAATCCTTTTTTTTCTGTTCAAAGTAGCCTCTTGAGAGTAATGTGAATAGCTCTGTTCACCTTCCTGTGTTTTCCTAATTTCTTGAACAGTGTTGAATATTTGCTGCAATTGAGATTTTACCTGGACAGGAAAAGAACTTTTGGAAAATCTAGCTAGCTGTTTATTTCTTTTTCAAAATCCAAATTGGACTTTTGATGACTTTGCTAAACTTTTGGTGGATTGAAAAGCATAATACCCCACTTTAACAGTTTCAACAGTTTGAAAAAAATGCACTGAAGCAAAATGCCAATCTAAACGTAGACTCCACTATAATAGTATAAGCCTTGGTGTTAACTTGAGTCAAAGGTGATGTTACCAAGTGGCTGGCTGTCAGATGTATTTCTTTCTGTTATGCCTTGAGAGGCAAGACTTGCATGGTAAACCTAAAGGTCACTCTACTAGAGCTATGGCTGCTTCTGTTGCTTTCTTTTCCAGAACTTTCATGGACGAGGTCTCTGCAGCAACGACTTGGGTGGGCCATCATACCTCTGTTGCTCATTGCAAGCAGTGCATTCAGTCTAGGTCCAGGGCTTCCTCTGACTCCACCGTGTCATGGAATAGCCTTCCTTAGATCCACTCAGGGATTTTTACTTGGCTGGGAACTCTGTCCCACAGGTTGAAGCCAGACAGAGAAGACAGCGTCTGATATCAAAGTTATGTACTTAGCATAACGATAGATCTGTGCTGTCTTTCTCTGTCTGGTTTAATCTTCCCCTCTCCTGCCCCTGTCCTTTTGGTAAGTTCCCTGGTCTAAGGTGACCAAGTGGTGAAGGTTCGATTTTCCTTCATTGTTGGAGTCCTTTGTACTCTTCCTTTATGTGAGAATTGTGTTAGAGCAATAGTAAGATGGGGCAGAGTTGATCTGAGGTGTCTGTTGAGGAGTGGGGTATTGTGGGTAGGGGAAGGGAGCCTGGTGTGTTGAAGTCTGGAGGATTTGGCCGGTATCGGATCTGATAACCCCATAGTTTGAACCAGATGGAGACGGGCAACAAGGATCTATTGCTATACGGTAAGTACCTAACTTTTGTTTTTATAAAAGAAAACAAACCATATTAACATTTTCCTACTTACAAACATTATACATCACATTTTTTGTGTAATTTTCATAACTTGCTTAATTCCTGCTGTCCCTTAAGTCTCACTCCTCTTCCAAAACATTATTCTGCATGTATTGTTTCCATAGTTTCCATTTTTTGTGTAATTTGCTCCTATAATTTTCTAAGGATTCTCACTTCCATTTATTTTATTTGTTACAATGTTCAGTACTGCAAATACATGTGGTTTAGACTTTGATTTCCATTTTCTAGTAATCGCTTTTTTGGCAGCCACCAGAATAACTTAGCAAGGCGTTATTATGTTTAGGGGAATTTAGATCCTGCATCCCATCTCAAAAAAAAAAATCCTTTGTTACATCTATTTACTCACCCAATATTTCTGGCAGAGTACTCTGTATGGAATGTTTGAAGTCTGCCATTTCATTATACTCCTAAAACATGTTCTCAGTTGCCTTTTTCTTCCCCATCACACCTCCAGCATTTGGCATCTACTTGAGGAAATTTTTTTGGAGTCTGCTAGGGGTAAAAAATGGTTTACCTTTAAAATGTTGAATGCTAAATGGTTGAAAATGAATTGGTTGAATGCACTATACTGAATGACTAAAATGTTGAAATAAAATTAGTCTAAACTCACAATGTCGAAATTATCGAATTTGCCCATTTCTGCACTGTAGTGCGATATCGGAGTTGGTATATTTAAGTAGGGGGGTGTGGGGGGCACAAAATAGTAGAGGTGATCTCATTGCTTTTTCAATTAAATGATTTTAGACATTTTGTTCATTCAGTGTTTTGGGTTTAGATGTTATTTTTCAACCAAATGAACTTTAGACATTATGGCATTCGACATTTTGAAGGTAAACCGTAAAAAATTTCTATGTAAATACTTCTGAACAAAAATCCTAAGTCTTGTAGACTTTGTTGCATACTTGGGGGCCATACATACTTCCTGCCATTGTTTTCTTTTGACTTGCTTATCCATTCTCTCTTCCCAATCTTTTCTAACCTCCTGTGATTGATTCTTATAGTTGCTCTGTAATATTTTATATGTCCTAATAATTATTCCTTTTTACCAGCAGCTTCTGTTCTAGATTCAACTAAAAACTCTACCAGAGTAGGTCTTTCACTTAGCATTCCTCCTGTACCTTTCTCTTTGCCTACACTCTGGTATCAACCTCTGACAGGGAAGGCTGTCTCTTGCCTAAATTCCAAATGTTTTCTTGGCCTCTTCCCATTCTTTTACCTTTCCCTCTCTCATGATTTGCTCCCAGTACCTTGATTCCTTTGCCAGTTTTCTCCAGTAAATTCCAACCCCCTCTTACCTGATGTTCATCGTGCATACAGCTGCAGTCATTACAGATGGGTTATCCTGCCGTCAGGCGGGTCCTCGGTCGGCCGAATTCCAAAGTCTAGGTCCGGCGTCGGTTGTCGTCGCTTCTTTCCTGACGTCAGTGCGGCAGGGGTATAAAAGAGGCAGCCAACACCATTTTCTTCAGTCTTTTCTTGCCGCGCGGTGCCCGAAGCAAAAGCAGTTCGCAAGTGCCGGTCGGCCAGCTCCTGAGATTTACGAAAGTATTTCAGCCGAAGTCTTCTTGAAAGCTAAGTACCCCGTTGGGGAAACTTTTCTTACCTCATACCGATGTCAGACAAAGTTAATAATTGCATTTCATGTGGGAAGCAAATACCGCATAAGGATTTCCACTCTTTCTGTATACCTTGCTTAGGCCCAGACCACGACGTCTCGGCCTGCCGTTTTTGTGCTAGATTCAACAAGTGCACTATTAAGCGCCGGGCGGAGTTCGCCCTTCACTATTTTGGCAAAAAAATTAATTATATTATGTCGTCGCATACTCCGACTCCAGTTTTGAGCAAAAGATGCAAAGATAAGGACCAACATATGAGGTCCGCACCGACTACTGAGACCATGCTAAGGCCGACTACCGGTTCTCCGGTGCTCAGCGAGGCGCCTACGCAGCCCCTGAGTACCGATGACACTACATTACCGGTGTCTTCAGTACCCGAGGTCGCAGGCTCCTCGGTCCCCATTCCTACTGCAGATACCGACGCCACTCTTGGCGGGGAAACTCAGAATTTAGACAGGCCTGCCATTTCTCAAGGTGTCTTCAGGCCTTCCTCCTTCTCTATTAAAGCTTTCACTAAATCTAAAGCAGCCATGAAAACCAAAAAACAGGGTCCTCAGACCCCCTCTCAAGGCCCCATGCCTAAAAAGCAGATGCTTAAAATGGCTGAGGATTTGATTACTCTTATCAGGGGTTCTCAACCCCCCTCTGACAAAAGGTCCAGATTAGAGGAAGACTATCCTTCCTCAGATCAAGCTTCTATTACCTCAGAACATTCTGAGGACCAGGATTATGCCTATTCTCCTTTCGAAGACTCTGATGCAGAGGAGTCTATTCCCTCGGTCTCCCCCCCTGAAGACTACTCTTTTGGGGAAACCCTGCATACATTGAGGGAACACTTTCACTGGGAAGGCCAAGATTACTCAGATTCCAAGAAAAGGCTCAGGGAATTTCTTCTGCTCCCCCAGCACAGGCCCCTGGCTATCCCTCCTGTTTTAGATATATTGGATGATGTGTACACAGAAGCCAGCCGTAATCCAGATTCTTTGCCTCCAGCTCCTGTTAAACCAGACAGGTATTACCGGGTTCCTGATTCTCACCAGTTCCTATATAAAAAGCCATACTGCTGACCCAGAAACTATTTCACAGGGTCCCAAGGGAATTGAGGCCTCTACTGCTAAAAACCCATTACCTTCAGAGAGAGATTCCAGAGCTTTAGAAAGGTGGGGGAAAAAGGTGTACACCTCGGCCACTTTAACCATGAGGGCATTAAACTGTCAGTTCCATATGTTAAAGTATCAACAGTTTTTGATATCTCAGTTGAAAAGCAAAATGACACAACCAGAACAACCAGATTTAAAAGAGTTGCAGGATTTGTTGCATGGTGCAGAGCAAGTGGGTAAGCATACCTTGCAGTGTGGTTTTGATGCTTTAGAGGCCTCATGTAGAGCTGCTGTTACGGGATCTGTTATACATAGGCATGCTTGGCTCAAAGAGCAAACCTTACCAAATCATGTCAAAGCTAAATTATTAGATGCACCTCTTCAAAAAGATGTATTGTTTGGTGTTAAAGCTGAGGAAGTACTAAAGAAAATGGAGGAAAAAGCGAAATCAATGCAAACAGTGAAAGATTTCTTGCAGGTACAACCTCCATGTTTCAGCAGAAACTGGCCTTCAAAAAATTGGTCCTTTCCAGCCACGGACAGACCTCAAAGGGGCAGATACAGACGCCCAAGGGGTAGAGGGCAACCTCAAGGATCTTACAGAGCCAGACAGTGGCAAGCACC
Organism: Protopterus annectens; assembly: GCF_019279795.1. Taxonomy (NCBI): domain Eukaryota; kingdom Metazoa; phylum Chordata; order Ceratodontiformes; family Protopteridae; genus Protopterus; species Protopterus annectens. The sequence continues at coordinate 186,676,021 of NC_056747.1, read as the reverse complement.
AACCCCAAGAGGTGGAGAAGATAGATCACAGTCATTTAGAAAACAGACACAATGACTTCCCCCTACTCCTGCCAAGCAAAGCTTTAATGGCAGCACCTTTGGGCGGAAAACTGGCATTATTCTAAAAAAATTGGCATATTGTTACAAAAGACAAATGGATTCTGGACATTATCGACAGAGGCTACAGGTTGCACTTTCACACCCTTCCAAAAATGAGAGGCATGCCGAACCTGCCACAAAATCAAAGGGCAGAGGCACAAAAACAAATTTCAGCTCTCATGGACATGAAAGCGATTCAAGAGGTACCTGCAAAAGAACAAGGTCAAGGGTTTTATTCCAGACTATTCCTGGTACCAAGGAAAGACAAACATTGGAGACCTATCTTAGACCTATCCATCCTAAACACATATCTACAGGTGCCAAAATTCAAGATGCTCACATTACTGCAGCTTCTTCCCATGCTGGGCAAGGAGTCTTGGCTGGTAACATTGGACCTCAAGGAGGCATACCTGCATGTCCCTATCAGACAAGATTGCAGAAGATACCTCCGATTTCTTGCAGGTTCAACCCATTACCAATTCTCTGCATTGCCCTTTGGCTTATCTACTGCGCCCAGAGTGTTTACGAAATGCCTGGCATCAGTAATCGCCTTATGCAGACTACAAGGAATACTAATCTACCCATATCTGGACGACTGCCTGATCCAAGCGGACAGCAAGGACATACTACTGCAGCACCTGGCGTTTGTAATAAAACTGTTGAACTTCCTGGGATACACATTCAATAAAAGGAAATCAAAACTAATACCCTCTCAACAAATAATTTTCCTGGGTGCCAGCTTGAATACAACCACCCAGATGGCCTACCTCACGCCAGACAAACAAGGGCAACTGTCTCAATACTTCAGCAAAATGGCAACTTTCACCAGGCTAACTGCAAGGAAAGTCCTGCAGGCTCTGGGATTCATGGCATCTTGCATCCTACTAATCCCATGTGCAAAGCTGCATATGAGGAAACTTCAATGGTACCTAAAAAACTTATGGTCTCAACACAGCCACAGCTTGGAAACAATTATACCACTCATTCCATGCCTTCAAAAGGAATTTTTGTGGTGGGCTCAGGCTTGCCAAAAGAAACACAGGTCTCCCTTTCTGTGTACCTCAAGCAACTCAAATCATCACAACAGACGCCTCAGACTACGCCTGGGGAGCACATATGACAGATCAATGCATTCAGGGAAAATGGTCCCAAAAAGAGAAGCACCTACACATCAACCAAAAGGAAATGCTAGCCGTGCAAAATGCTATTATGACCTTCAAAGACCTACTGCATCCAGGCCAACTATTGATAAGGACAGACAACACCACAGTGATGTGGTACATAAACAAACATGGGGGAACTCATTCATACCCCGTGTGCAGGCAAGCCATGACCCTATGGAACACAGCACTGGAATTACAAATTCAACTACAGGCACAATTCCTGCCAGGGAAGGAAAACACACTGGCAGACAACCTAAGCAGAAATATGACCGATCCACACGAATGGAAGTTGCATCCTCAAGTTTTCACAAAGATAACTCAGGCATGGGGACAGCCGGACATAGATCTCTTCGCTACCCACAGAAATTACCAGTTGAAAAAATGTTGTTCAAGGACCTATCATCCACAGGCCTGGAAAGTGGACGCACTTTATTTCAATTGGACAACATTAACAGTCTATGCCTTCCCGCCTCTTCCTCTGCTGCCCAAAGTTCTATTAAAAGCCAGAGCAGAGAGGCCGAAAATGATTCTCATTGCTCCAGACTGGCCAAGACAGCACTGGTATCCGCTCCTGAAGAGCCTGACACACTCCCCACCATGGATCCTACCTCTAGTCCCTCTTCTGTTGTCCCAGCACAACTACAAAACCCTTCACAGCCAGCTCAAAACCCTAAATCTAGCTGCATGAAGAATTCCTTGATTTCCCAACAGACTCTCCTCTCCAAGGAGGTGCAGGATGTCATCTTGGAGGCCAGAAGACCTTCTACTAGAAAAGCCTACTTTGCCAAATGGAAACGATTTTGTGCCTGGAGTCAAGAAAAGGGCCAGAATCCTTGGGTAGTAAATATACCTCAAATTTTACAGTACCTAGCTGAGATGTTAAACAGTGGACTTTCCTTCTCCTCCATCAAGATCCACGCTTCAGCCATTTCTGCACAATACAACACAGATCCTCCTTTATTCTCTCATCCTCTCTTAAGGCAGTTCCTCAGAGGGGCAAAGAATATAAAACCCCCAAGGAAACCACCAGTCCCTGCTTGGGATCTCAACTTCGTATTGGAAAAGCTAACCCTTCCTCCCTTCGAGCCAGCTTCTTCAACAGAACTACAATACTTGTCATGGAAAACAGCCTTTCTTCTGGCTATCATCTCAGCATGCAGGGTTTCTGAGCTACAGGCCCTCATGGCTGTGCAACCATTCATCATTTTCCATCAGGACAGAATTTCCTTACAAACAAACCCTACCTTTATGCCAAAGGTAGTATCCAGTGTAGCTTTGAATCATACTATCCACTTACCTACCTTTTATCCTAAACCACAAAACAAAGGGGAAAGACTACTACATTCCTTGGATATTCACAGACAACTTCGTTACTATTTGGACAGGACAAAGCCATTCAGGAAATCCGAGCAACTCTTTGTGTCCTATGCTACAGATGCTCAAGGAAAGGCTATTTCCAAACAGACAATTTCAAAATGGATAGCCCACTGCATACGCTTTTGTTACTCATTTCATGGAAAAACTGTGCCTGCATGCATCAGATCCCACTCCACCAGGGCCACAGCTACCTCTGCAGCCTTCCTCAGGGTGGTCCCTACCAAGGACATTTTGGAAGCAGCCACTTGGAGTTCACTTCACACTTTCTCCAAGCACTATCACCTTCCACTATACTCTAAATCTAGAGCGGGTTTTGCCACAGCAGTCTTGCAGGGCATCCTCGCTCCTCCTACTTCCACTTAGTGCCTCCCACCCCTACTTAGCTTTGGGATTCTTCCCATCTGTAATGACTGCAGCTGTATGCACGATGAACATAGTACAGTTTTGTACCTACCATAAATGTAGATGTTCGAGTGCTCATACAGCTGCAGTCCAGGTTACCCCCCCCTCTGTCCCCTCTTAGGACAGGCCTTATGACAAACACCTTATCAGACAACCTATTTGGGGTATTCTCTTATGGTGTATTTGCTTGCAACTACTGTTTTTTGATTATTCTACATTGCATGTTTGCATAAATTTATGTTTTGCCTTCCTTCTGGGGGCACCTGACATCTGGGGTAAGAAAAACTGAAGAAAATGGCGTCGGCTGCCTCTTTTATACCCCTGCCGCACTGACGTCAGGGAAGAAGCGACGACAACCGACGCCAGACCTAGACTTTGGAATTCGGCCGACCGAGGACCCGCCTGACGGCAGGATAACCCATCTGTAATGACTGCAGCTGTATGAGCACTCGAACATCTACATTTATGGTAGGTACAAAACTGTACTTTCTCTGTAACCCTAATTGCAGTCATCCTTACTGGCAAAATCTTCTTTCTCCATTCTCATGTTGGCTTAGTTCTTAGAATACTTTCTGCTACGTTATGAATGCAGTATTCTATTTTTCCTCTTAGGGATCTGCATCCAAAATCCCACTCTCCTTATTTCTTGAATTTCTCTCCTGTTTGATCATCATCCCTTTCCACTTTGATTTATAGCTTTCAGCTTGTGTTGCATATGTGAGCCTTAACTATGTATAGCTCTAAAATATCCCTTCATATCAAGTAATACTAAACCACCTTGTTCTTTTGGACAGATCAGCTTATCCCACGAGATCCTTGCCTTCTTCCCCTCTCTGATAAATTCCTTCAACACTTTGCTAATTATTTTTGAAAACAACTCCTATGGTTGATAAAATATGCCTGCTTGTATACAAAACTAAAAACATTTTTACTTTTTGTATCTTGTTATCCATATCCATAAACAAGAACTTCAGTTTCTCGGCTTTTGTATTACTTTTGTTTGGTCTCTTTCCACATATCCTTAGCAGCCATAACAAAATCCATTTTAATCCATACATTTAAATACTTATTGTGTCATGCCCCTATAAGTGCAGGTATTGTAGGACCAATTCATTTGTGGGTGCATAGGTTACAATTCTAGACTTTGTTTTATTTCCATTAATTTTATACACCAAAACTACTTGAAATTGCCTGAAGATATTCCATAATATTGAGGTGCCTTTTTCTGGCTTTATCAGGTACAAAATATCATCATCTGCATATGAAACCAAATTTTCTTGATTGCCATACCAGTTATGTGCTCGAATTTCCGAGTCCTTTATTTTATTATTATTATTATTATTATTTTTTGCTAATGCTCTAAATGTAAAGCAGATAACAAAGGGGGAAGAGGATACCCATACCTGGTTCCTCTGATCAGACCCAACTTGTCAGAGAGGAGCCCTCCCACTTGAATTTTTGCCTCTGATCCATCATATATCCTCACAATTAATCATAGTGCATCAGGAATGCAAATGCTCCCATTGCTGTGCTCATTAAAAAAACAGCTTACTTTGTTGAATGCTTTGTCTGCATTAAGACATAACAGTCCTTTTTTTCGTGTACTGTGCTCCCTTCTGGATGTTGTCAAGTGATTGCCTCTCCACCCAAAAAATAAATAAATAAATAAATAAAACACATTGAACTATATCTGTCAATTTTGGCAACACCTTTGCCATTCTTTTAGCTGTTATAGACATAAACACTTTATAGTTATGGTTTAAGATTGAAATGGGCCTGTATGAAGCTGGATCTAATGGGTGTTTCAGCCACCAAAGCTTTCTTCAAAGATGTTGGTGTTTCCCCTCATTGTAAAATACTGTTAAACAAAATCTTCCATATCTTTATCACTTTCTTCCCTGCTAGCTTCCAGATTTCCATAGGAATGCCATCTGTTGCTGGAGACTGTCCTGCATATTGATTGTATGTCACCGTCTTTATCACATCTCAGTCTGTCTTAACTGCTAATTGTTGAGCCTCATCTGCTTCTAACCTTGGCAAACTTAAGTCTTTTATAAATGTGTCCATTGTTCTCTTTCTTGATTTCCACATTTTTCTGCTTTAAACATCTTTTCATAAAATTTCCAAAATCTCTAATACTTCAACAGGATGACTGCTTATTTTTTTGTTATAGGCTGTCTAAATCTGGCAACAACCCTTTCTATTTTCTGTTGCCTGAGTCATTGTGTTAAAATGTTTTTGTTCTCTGGAATTATCTTCAAAATATTTGCTTTACAGCAATCTTTATAAACTTGTGTATTATCCAGATACTCACTTATTTTCTGTCTAGCACTCTGCAGTTGCACTTTTCATGTTCTGTGAGATTCCCCTTAGTCTACAATCCTTTAACCTTTGTCAACCCCTCTAAATGATTAGTTACTTCTTAACCATATCTCTCTTTTTTTATTTTTATCTTATTTTAAATTCCATTTTAATTTTATCCCACTCACTAGGTATAACTTCTGAAGAAAATTTTGTCCTTCTTAACACTCAAATAATTTCCACTACCCATTCCTTAAATTCCTGTCTATTTAACAGATAGATGGGGAAGCACCAGTGTCTCATTTTTACTACACTATCCTGCCATTTTATCTTGGCTGTTTTTGGAGCATGATCTGAAAATGTGTCAAAACTTTCAATTAAATGCTCGTTCCTGCGAAATATAATACTATAAATAAATATAATATCTAGTCTAGCCCAGTTATTGGACCTTTGTGAATAAAATGTAAATTCCCTCGGAGTTTCTACTAATGAATTCATGATTTCCACGCCAAATAAATTTCTTCTGAAATCTACCCATTTTTTGTGTTTTTTTCCCTTCTATGTCCCCCAGATGCATCCTCACGATTGCAAATCAAATTCCAGTCCCCACCTGTAAGTAATATTCCCTGCTGAAAGCTGATTATTTCTCACAAAAATTTCTTAAGCTCCATAATACCAGTTTTAGTTAGAATATAAATACATGGCAGTATAATCCTACTTCCTTGCCAGTTGCCCCTTGCTACCACAAATTTACCATTATCTTTTCCCCCCTCTGTCAGGATTGGAACTTCTCTAGCAATTAGAAAAGTGCTCCCCATTTTCTTTGTTCCTGATGCTCTGTTGAAATCCTCTTTATCAAATTCATATGCTCACTTCTTTAAAAATGTGCCTTCTGTAACATTGCTATTTGCAGTGTGCATTTCGTAATATAATTCAGTACGCTATACTTTTTGTCTGTATCTGTGAGACATGCTTGAATGGTTATTGTCACTATTATGATAAGGCGTTATTACCACCTGCTATATATGACTGCTTTTTCAGTGTCTATTTCAAGCTTTTGTGGTGCGTGCACCCACTAATGTTTGGCAAGGTGATCTTAGGTCATCTCCATTTGAACCTATGCCACAATTTACAGGAATTTTTGTTTTAATGAAAACCCTATAACAAAAAACTAAACACACTCCCAGATCACCTCAATAACATATCAGCTTAACACAAACACACAAAACTGTGTGCATCTTCATTTAGTGATGTTTCACCCTCCTGATAAGAACAGCTGTTCCAAAATCAGCAGATCCACACCCAGGAGTGATCTAACCTAAAATTAATGTTATTTATGCTAAGACAAATATTACAGCCTGTGCTCCTACTTTACACTAATTAATTGCTTATGCTTCCAGAAAACATTGCGTTTTAGCTTTAAAAAAGTGTTCTGACTTTTATTGCCTGCTCCTGTAGTCAGCTTGTCTCCATGGAAATGTAAGAACAAAATGTACAGCTGTCCCTCAGCTGCAGACATCTCAACTCATACAGAGCATTTATTTGCTAAGGGGAAAACTTTTCTGTGTTCTCTTGCTTATTTACTTACATGGTAAACTTGTTAGACTAAGCCAATAGCCTTAATCTAGACATTTGTCTATGTGTAAGTAAGGGAATGCATTTCAAATGTACATTTATTATGATCTGTACACTTTTACAACCCATACACCATCCCAACAACCCAAAATTACAGTTTATTAATTTAAACGTGCTTTTATCCAGCCTGTAATGCCTACATTTCTTAAACTAAAGAAGGAGGAAAAGAGACAGTTGTTTACTTTAATATCTTTATCACATACAACAATAACCAGAAATGTTTTGCTATATAACATGACATTTATATCATGCAATGTTTTATACAGATACTGTTAAGAACAATCATTGTTTTACTGTTACCTTTTTCTGTTTTCTTCCCCTCCTCTTAGTGTCCTTCCAAACAATGATATGAAGTGTCTGCAGGCAGGTTGTTGGGTTAAAAATGTACAGATTTAGTGAAGCATTTTTTGGATTTAAGTCACATTGTACAAGCAGAAAAGATAAGGGAGGTAAGGAGAAATTAGTAAAAACGTATTATGCAAATGCTAGGCATTTAAATAAAAATGGAGACTCTTGAATTAATTTGTGAGGGTATTAATTATGATGTGATGGTAGTAATAGAAATGTGGAATTTTACAGATGTCTTTTTACATGGATATAAATTGTATGACTGAGAGAAAAAAAAGGAATGGGGAGGTATAGGAGTTCTTGCATCTTGGATAAGTGCTAGAGTTCTAGTTGCTGACCATAGTAGGGAAATTGTACTTTTAGAGTTATTATTTGATACAGCGCCTATTCCAATACCTTTGATACAAGTTATGTTATCTGCAGTGGAACAGTACCTTTTATTGAGGAATTAAGTAAATATTTAGATTAAGACAGGTTAATTTTCCTTGGTGATTTTAACTTTCCTAGTATCAACTGAAAGGATGGGTTATCTGTGTTTGCCCTACAAGAATTATTTGTGGATCTTAGTGCACTGCATAACATATCTCAACTAACAAGCTTCTCTACAAAAGCAGAAGTATTCTTGATTTATTATTTACAAATATGTTCGATCAAGTTGTTGTTGTTTCTTTCGGCTTTTCCCGGTTAGGGGTCGCCACAGCAGAACTCCGGTCCGCTAATGATTGGCAGTAGATTTTTACGTGCCGAGTTGCCAGCCCTGACGCACAACCTTCAACGAAGGTACGCCCATTCAAGCACGTCTCCACACACAAGACGCTGTAGCTGAGAATCAAGCAGGACAACGTCTTACTGTGAGGTGACAACGCTACCGCAGCACCACCACCGCAGTATAGATCAAGTAGTAAGTATAAAACAGCTATGCCCCTTAATTTTTACCCCAGTGTCTTTGGGTTCACTGTAGTTACAAATTCACATTTAAAACATCAGGCTAAAATTATTATTTTTTTTGTTAAAACCAAATTATTTGATTTAAGTACAGCTGAGCTCATAAATGCATTGATGTGATTAGTATGAGGGATTCTTTTTAGCACACATGCTGCAAATATTTAAATCTGTGTAGGCAAGTTATAATCAGGAAGTATGAGACATACTCACCCCCCAACACATTCTAAATTGTTGGAGAAAAGGAAGAAGTTTAATATATGGCAAATATAAGACTGTTAGCTAAAAGAGCTTATAATTTAGTAAGGAAATTGAAGAGCTCATTACTGAATGTTAAATGTAAGTATGAAGAACATATTTTGTGTAATGACTTGACAAAGAAATTTTATTATTATGTTCAGAAATGTAAAGGTAAAAAAGATTGGGTGGGCCCTGTTATTGTGAATAAAAAAGTATTGTATGAAGGAGTAGAAATGCCTATGCTCACTAAACATTTTCTTGTGAGTGATTCCACTAATAAGGTCAGTAGTTGTGTTAGGGATACCTTAGAGGATGATATTTATGAATGACCATTTTTTTTTGAGTTTGGATACTATAAGAACATTTTTGGGCTGTATAAGACAGGATTGTTCTCTGGGTCCCAACAACTTAGCTTTGGGTTACTTACTGTAAATGTATATATATTTCTACAGTTATTGCATCCTTCTTTAATACAGTGTCATTTCATGGTTATGTCCCTTTAAGTTGGAAGTGTACAGATGTTATACCCATTCACAAGGGTGGTTTAGCAGATAATATCAGCAATTATAGGCCAATTAGTCTAACTCCCTTGGTCTGTAAGAACTTTAAGAGATGTTTACTTTCCATTTTTGACTACTGATTTAAATAATTGTCTGTTCGATCTGTCTCAACATGGTTTTACCTATAATAGATCAACATTTACTAATTTGATATTTTTTTAGGACCCAGTTACTTTAGCTTTGGATCAGGGTTTATCAGTTGTGGTATATGTGCAGTTCTTTTCAAGGCTTTTGACAGTATTTCACATAATGTAGTTATTGATATAATGCATGAAAAATAAATCCACTCATTATGTGTTTGGTCTCAAACTGGCTGAGTAGGAGGAAGCAGTGAGTTAGAATTCAGAGTTCTATGTCGAACTGGGCTGATGCGGTTAAATAGGTCCCAGAAGACTCAGTAATCGGCCCAGTGTTTTTTAATTCAGTTTTTTTCTCATATACCAAAACATTCCTTTATATGGATAACAAAATATGTTGATGGTATCAAAGTTGGACAAGTTATAACATTATCGAGGGATATAGAATAATTTAATCTGTACTTAAAGTAGCTTTTTTGGCTAAATTACAATTGGCTGAATATTAATAAAGATAAATGGGGGGGTCCTAGTTTGGATGTCAAGGTGAAATTAGGACCCACAGTTTTATATAATTTGTCAGACTATAAGGGTCATGGTCATTAGAATTTGTAATCATTTTAATTTTAGAGCACTATGTCCAAGTAATTGAAACTAAAACACTCAAGGTTGTAGTATTAAATTTTTAAGAACTTTGTTTCAAGGAATACAGAATTATTTAAAAAATATTTATTGCATACTTCTGACCTATTATTGAATATAATATGATATTTTGCACATATATCAAAGGGAATTTATTAATTTTGGAAGGAATACTGCAGAAATTTAGAAAGATAATTTCTGGGTTGAAAAGTCTTTCATGTCAAGCTAGATTGGAATTTTTAGATATTTTTTTCCATAAGTTATAGGTTTATGTGGGGAAAGTTGTGAATTGCTTATTGGGCTTTAAGTGATGAACATATCTGATTGTTACTAAACATTGAGCTTACAGATTATATTCAGATTACTAGGGGGTATAACTATTCATTTAAAATTGGAAGATGTAGAACTGTTGATAGAGCAAAGTGTCTGTCACATTCTATGGTATGTATGTATGCAAAATAAGTTCCCTATTAATTAGATGGTCTGAAACAATGTATCTATTTAAAAAATCTAGATAAATTGGGTTGATGCTAAGGATTTTACTGTTATAGTGAAGTCTGCTTTTTGATTGGCATTTTGCTTCATTGCATTTTCAAACAGTTGAAACTGTTAAAGTGGGGCATTATGATTTTCAGCCCCCCAGAAGTTTAGCAAAGTCATTAAAAGTCCAATCTTTCCACTTTTTCTTGTACAGCCATATTTCCTCAAAATGATTGATGCTTTATAATTTCCCATTTATTCATTAATTTCAGTGTTGATGGCATTCATCTTGTTCATCCCCATCTCCCAGCACCAAAGTCTGATCCAAGTCCAAGGTACTCCTGATTCTTGTATTCAACTCTTGTGCTTTTTTTTCTGCTTCTTGAGCATTTTCTTTGGAACATTGGAAATTATTTCACTGACAAAGTCTCCCTTTGAGCTTTATTGTCAGAAGAACAAGAAGCAGGGTCTCTTCTGTTTGACAGCTCACTGTTTGTTAGGTATTATTTTCATTTCCTGTTTATCCTGTCCTGCATCCAAAAATGTCTTTATTTATCCAGGAAAAAATATTCTGAAGATGGCTGATACAGCAGCTTGAATCTCACACCTGGCTTTCAACATTCTCTGATTGCTTGGTTAAATTTGCTTTGCCTGGTGTATATTCATCATTTTCTACAAATACTATGGTATCTCCAATTTTTAATACTTTTCCCTTCTGCCAGTTTTTTTTTCTATTATCAACTTATTCTGCTGGTGTAATTGTATTTTACTAGTGTACGTTTTGGCTCCTTTCTCTGGCCAGGTTTGGGGCACACACTCTATGCCCTTTCAATTAACAAATCCTGCTGTGGAGTACTAGTCCAGTTGCTCATTTGTGCTTTTAAAAATTAATACAATCTGTTCCTGCAGATTTCTCTGTTATACCAGAATATATTAGTTTCCTGTACACTCAGTCTTCTAACTACCATTTTTTGCAACAACCCTTCTTGAGAAGCCTCATACTCAGCCAGCCTTTTCTTCATTTTGACTTCTGATTCTTGCAGTTCTATCAGTTCATCCAAATAGCTGCTTCAAGCTTCTTATGTTTCCCAGTCTTTTGTAATTTTAGTTGATAAATTCCTTCAGTGTTTTACTTGTTTAATCACCTCTGAGTACATTTGATTTATTTTTTTCCTAAATTACTGAAAGCCAGCTCTTGTAACAAAGTGAAGCTTGAACTGCTTTTTGCTGAACACCTGCCGTCTTCTTCCCAGCTAGTGTTTTTTCTTCACCTTTTCTATTTGACTTTCTTTCTGGTTCTCTGAATTTATTGTTTGCTGGCCTACAGGCTGTGTACTTACTAGCCAGTAACTAAATTTTACCCAAAATGACAATTTCACTGGCTGTTATTTCTCAGTGTTTGCTTTTATACTGGGAGAGATGAAATTCAGTTGCTGATCAGTGTGCAGACATCTTGGAGTGGCATTGTCAGCTTTGATGTTTTTTAGAGGTGATTTTTATAGGTGATTTCAAGCTCAAATTTTGAGAGAGTGACTGACTGAAGTGATCACCTTGGTTATAATACAATCTACTAATACGCTGTTTTTATTTAGGTAAAGATCCAACAATAATTGCCAGCACAGAGGACTAAAGTTCTGACCTGCTAATTAGTTGCTTCGTGTGCTTCCTTCCACTTTCATTTTCTACTGTGTGATCTTGAGCAAGTTACTTAACCAGACAGTGCTTTGGGGTAGCTACGAGTTATGACTAGGCTCCTTAATGGTTTCCCGGACTCTGTGCATAGTTGCTGTATATATGAACCTATGAGCATGTTGATACTAAAAGCCTCTTGCTAGAAAGTCACTTCTGAGCTAATATGCTTTTTTCTTTATCTTGGTAAAGGTGACCAGCATGTTGCTGTTAAAAGCTTTCAAGAAGGAAGTCACATTTTTCTTTAATTTCACAAGGGAAGAGATGACACTGATGATATCTCTGAATGCAAAGATGGTCATATATGGAAGAAGATGGATTACAGCAGTGATTAATTTTGTGGGGGTTTCCATTGTTTTTCCAAACATCCAGTATGGGCCAAGCTTATCAGTGCATGGTTATGAAGCCATAATATTGAAGCAAGGATGCTGTTTTACAAGGGCATTGTTCCCTAGCCATCCTGTCACATGACCTGGCATGTCAAAATAAAGGTAAACAAGACGAGGTCATGAAATTATGTTTTCTTCATTCACATTTCTGTAACTGCAAGAAGGTCAGTTTTTGTGAATCCGAAATTAAACTTTTAGTTCATATTTATTGCAGAGAATCCTTGCAATCTTGAAACCAGTTTGGGACCCTGATCTCTGCTCTGTTCTTAGGGTTTTTACCATTTCTCCAGCGTAGTTTGGTCTGGTTCCAACTTCTTTATCCTTTTGTCTGTTATTCTGCTTGTAACATGTGTCACTGCATTGTTATTAGTGCAGAATCACTGTTTGTGCAAGGCTGCTTTGGATTATATTGAAAATTTTTTTCTCTTTTTTTCCACTGCTGTGCAATCTTGGAGTTGAAAACTTAATTAGTGGGTGTTGAGGGGAAACAATCCTACCCTTTCATCTCTGTTTTTAGTGAAACAGTTTCTGAAGGGAGTTTTACACCCTAGGCCTCCTCAAAAACAGGTGGCTACTTCCTGGGATGTTAACTTTGCGCTGGAAAAGTTAAATGTTCCCCATTTGAAACTGCTCATCAGGCAAACTTATGGTTCATTACATGTGTGAAGAAAATGAAAACACTCATCTTTGTTGGCATGTTTGGCAGGACATTTGTGTATATTCTCAGATTGACTTGTATGCCAGCATGTCTGATTGTTTAAATGTAAATAAGTTTTTTTTAATGTTGAGTATTTCCCTGATTAAACAGAATGTTTAAAGAATCTGTCAGTGTTTTGATACATTTCTAATTCCACATATTTGTGAGGGAGATTCTGAAATGCTGTAAAGAATCAGCTGAACACTGACTGATGTCATTAGAATGTTCCTGGTTGCTTGGTGATTTTTTTGAACAGCTGATTGACAGGAAAAAATAACTTTTTCAAACAGCTGACTTATTTTTTTAAAATAAGATGGTTGAGACTGTTAAGCTGTGCAGTTAGTCCAGTGGTGATTAGTTTGAGAGGAGCAGCTGTTAGTGAAGAGTTGCAGTCAGTGGACACCCATGAAAGAGAACTCGCCAAAAACTGTAAGCGTGCATTTGCCTTGCTGTTATGTTTTAGATTAGATTAGGGACAGTATTCTCTAGTTAGATTAGGAAATCTTAGTTATTTGGATAGTTTTTCTTCTAAAATGATGGATCTATCTTACAATTTAATTTTATATTTCTAGTGACTGAATTCTAGCGTTTATTGAAAGCTATTAATTTGCATTCATTTTACTTATTTTTAAATGTTTTTCATTACTTTACATTGTGGCTGGAAATCAGTGTGTTTTTTTAGAGTGTGCTTATACCTGTTTGATACTCACCAAGTCATCTCAAAGCCCTGGCCATGGCTATAATTTATTTTGATATTTAATTTTTAATAATTGATCACCCTTTGAAGGGCGTGTAGACCTGTCTGACTCTGGTGGCAGCCTTACCATTTGTATTGGGGAGGGGACACAGCTGGAAATCTGTGGCAGGCTTCCCATAAGTGTTTGTGTGTGAGATTTAAATTTAATTTGATTTCGAGTGAGTTAGAGGTCTTAAACTAGAACACATTGCTCTGAAGTGTATAATAAGGGAATACATTTGGGATGGACAGTGGTATATAGTCCAGTCTCAGGAAAATAGAGCGTGTTCCTGTTGTGCTCTTAAGGGAAATTGTGGAATTTCACTCTTGTATGTTTTGTGCTCTAGTGTTTTCTGTGGAACTCGCACACTGGAGTCAGTGGTGAGAATTGAGGCAACTTAATTACTGACTTGGGTTTTAAATGGGGGACATCACATTTTATTGCTGGCAGTCCAGTGGGGTATTGGCCGGATATCACAACATGGAAGACTGTACTCCTCATTGCTTTGACATCTGCAAGAAGAGTATCTGAATTGTAACCTCTGCTGGGTGAACGCTGACTGGTCTTCCAAAGAGAGCAGGTATAATTAAGAAAAAAATCCCTCACTTGCACACAGATTTGTTCAGTTTACCGTGAATCAAGCCATCAGTCTCCCAGTGTTATTTCCAGATCCCCAGAATCAGGGAAAAATGATTCCACATAATGTGGATGTACATGGCAGCCTAGGTGTTATCTTGACAGAGCCAAGTCCTTTTGAAAAATAGATCAGCTGTTTATTTCTTATAATGGGACAAAGAGACAACCCGTGTTAACTCGTGATTGACCTCAGCTATTACCTTCTGTTGTTTTCACTATGGTAAATCTATTCCAGGCAGTATCAAGGCACATTCCAATAGACCCTTTGCTTTTCTGATAGCATACTGGAAAGGGATGGACTCTAAGGATTCTAGAGGCAGCAACATGGTCCTCTGTACATTCGTTTACAAAGCATTTCAAAGGGATTCCTTCTCCAGGTCCATAGGTTCATAGGCAGGTACTAGGCTATCGGCCCTAAGGCCCATACAAGCTTAGCCAAAAAATGTACCCTGGCTTTCGCCACCCAAGAAAATTATTTTCCTGTGCCCCTGTTGAGCAGAGCCACAGAAGTGATCCCCGGGGTGAATTTCCCATTTCCCATCCAATCATCAAGATTTTTCTTGAAGAGTGCTAATGAGGAGCTCTGTTTGACATAGATAGGTGGTCTGTTCCAGAGTATGGGAAGTCTCTGGGACAGGAATCTATCCCTCCAAGACTGACTTAGCTAGGACCATTCACTTCGGTCCTTATCCTTTTTCCTCCCAGGCTGGATAGGCTTTGGTAATCAACCCATATAGCCTTAAAGCTATTGTAGCAGTTGGAATGATGTGCATAGTACAGTTGTGTAAGGTACACTTACCATAACGGTAGATGTTTGAATTCCACACTGTTACTATAGCCACTCTGTCTTCATCTCCCTACATTTGTATATAGTCTGCTACTATTGTATAAAGTTTTTGTTTCACCGCTATATCTTTTAGAGGTTCAGGATGAGTAAATTTGTCTCTGTTTATGAATGCGAAAGTCCTGAAGTTTTCTGCACCAACAGTGGATTTCCCTCCGGTGAGTTTAACCAATCAGCAGTCAGAATGTAGGTGTGAGGGGAGAGACAGAGCTTTGTGAAGCTGGCTGGTTGTGTATCCTAAGCTGGATACAACCCAAGTAACCAAAAGGCTACTGCTGCAGTGAGGAAATAGAACATTTACTTTTAAGATAACTGCGTTTTACTCCACTGTAATTTCTTTGACAATTAGTACTGACTTATAAGTAGATAAAATGTCTAATGTCATCTTATAGCAGCTTACAGGGTTCACGGACCACAGTTGCATAGTCACTGAAATTAACAAGTTTGCTACAGCAGAGAAAGGAAGCCTGTTTGTCTATTAGGCTGAACATCATTTGACTGTAGTTGAAGTCAGAATTGAATGATTATACCAAGACTGTCATGCAGATTATGTTGATTCAAACATTGAAAACAAAGGAGCAAAATTGGAGAAAGTCTGGCAGTGTAATCCTGAATCGTTTTGCCAAAATGCATTGTTCCACTGTAAAATATTGGATTATCCTGGATTTTGCTTGACTTTAAACAAACCAACAAAAACTACTTTGTGAGTGAAAGCTACCTAGCACAATAAGTGCTTTATCACAGCTTGTATGCATTGAACCATTTGCTAAACAGGCCAGGAATGCATGCCGTCTCTTTTTGTCAGACTGTGAGATTGGTTGCAGTCATACCATGAAAACTAGTTCAGACTTTGGCCAGAAGTCATATTGCATTCCAGCACTCATTTGACTTCTGATGAAAGTGTTCCTCTCACCGACGTTCAGACAGACTTAAGATTTGAATATATAAAATCATATAGAAAAAAATTAAGTAACTTAGAGAATGGTAAGAGAACTGTAATGCTGGTTTCAGTACTTGTGTAAGTGGAACCATTCTCTCTTGACATTCTGCACTCTTGTGGCAGAAGGCTAGAGAAAAGCCAATGTTGTGGCTAAATGGTTGGTTTTGAAGATTTAAAGACTTGGAAATTGGCAATCCATAAATGTTTTTTGGGCGGGACTGTTGGGTAGTAGTCTGTCTATAACAACTTAAATAGGCTGCTGAAGTGGCTGTTGAAACATGATCAGGATTTTCATGTCAGTGTTTCCTGCATATGCAGGATATGACAGACTAGGGTGTTCTGCTTTTGTCCTCTGACACCAGGCTACCATTCAGCAAATTTATGACCATGATGGTGGCTATCCTTTCCAGGCAACATATTTTTCTGGTAGACAGATAAAGATGACTAACTTAACCTGGTTTCCCAGGTTTTCTAAAATAGATGAAAGAAGTAGAAAACAGGGAAGTGGGCTACCATCTTCAAGGAGTGCCACCTTCCCATGCTTGCTGTTTAGTCTTACCATTGTGGCCATGAGGTTGTGGTAGTCACTCGGGGCAGTTTCATTCACTTCTCAGATGTGATGGTTAATCCAAGTCTTTTATTGGATAGTGAAGATGCACAGTATGGGTTTGGCTCAGAAAAGAAAAAAAACATGTTCTTCATGTTTCACTGTTGCAGTCATCACATTTGGGTTATCTACTTGCAGTAGCCCTCAGTCAGCCTGATTAACAAAGTCTTGGGTCCTGTGTTGGTTGCTGTCCTTTCTTCCATGACGTCAGGGGTATAAAACATGCAGCCGATGCCATTACATCAGTCTTTCTTGCCGTGCGGTGCCCGAAACAGAAGCAGTTCGCAAGTGCCGGTTGGCCGACTCCAGAAATTTTCGTTTTCAAGTTTCAGAACCGAAGTCTTCAACTAAAGCTAAGTACCCCATTGGGGAAACTTTTTCTTGCTCCTTACCGATGTCAGTAAAAGTTAATAATTACATTACTTGTGGAAAGCAAATACCTCATAAAGATTTTCATTTGTACTGTATTCCTTGCCTAGGCCCTGGCCACTTTGTATCTTGCTGTCGGTTTTGTGCTTTAATCAGCGCACTATCCGTTGTCGGTATATTTTTGCCTCTAAATATTTTGGTTCTCTGTTTGATTATCCAGAAATGTCGTCTGTTAGCCATCCGACTACTGGGATTTTGAAAAAACGCAAAGATAAATACAGAGACAGGCCGCTGAGGTCCAAAACTGCCAACGATGCTTCTCCTAAGCCAGCCGCCAGTTCGCCGGTACTCAGTGAGGTGTTTTTGCAGCCCCTGATACCTGCTACTTCTGATTTGCAGGCCTCTACTGAGACCCATTCGGAGTCCGGTATGCCGCGAGATGCTTCAACTATGGAACCTGCGGATGTCTCTACCTTGGATGGGTCCAGAGCCGCTGTGCAGGCACCTGCTTCTGAGGGTGTATTCAGACCTACAGACTTGCATATTAAACCAACGCCTCCTTCTTCATTTAGGCCTAAATCTCAAACCATGCCTAAAAAACTGACGCCCAGGCCGCATGCTCAGGCCTCTATGCCTAAAAACAAATGATAAGAATGGCTGAATATCTTATAACTCTAATCAGGGGAAGCCAACCTCCCCCTTCTAAGAGACCTAAGACTGAAGTTGTTTATGAATCTTCTGACCAGGATTCTGATTTTTCTGATTCTTCTTTTGTTGAAACCTTACATACTCTAAGGGAGCATTTCCACTGGGAAAGCCAGTATTTTTCTGATTCAAAAAAGAGGCTTAGGGATTTCTTCTCCTGCTTCAACATAGGCCTTTGGCTATTCCTCCTGTACTAGACATTGTTGATGATGCTTTTTTGAAGTCTAGTTTGGTCCCTGATTCTTTGCCTCCTGCTCCCATAAAACCTGACAGATACTACAGGGTCCCTGAGTCCCACAAGTTCCTTTTTAAAAATCCTATTGCGGATCCAGAGACTATTTCACAGGGACCCAAGGGCATTAAGGCTTCTACTGCTAAAAATCCTACTCCTTCTGATAGACACTCCAGGGCGCTGGATAGATGGGGTAAGAAGGTTTACACTTCTGCAACCTTGGCCATTATAGGTTCATAGGTAGGTACAAAGTTATCTGCCCGAAGGCATTTATAAGCCTAGCCGGAATGTGTTGGGTTTCGCCGCCCCCTTAGATTAGTTCCCTGTGCCTCTGAACAGCAGAGCCATTGAAGTGATCCCTGGGGTAAACTTCCTGTTTCCCATCCACTCGTCAAGGTTTCTCTTGAAGAGGGTTACCGAGGTGCTCTGCCTAATGTAGATTGGAATTTTGTTCCAGAGCATGGGAAGTCTCTGGGACAGGAATCTATCCCTCCAGCACGTCCTGTTTATTGTTGTGGTGAGGTTTAGATCCCTAGAGCGTGTGGCTCGAGGGGATATTTTTTTTAGGTGGAGCATGTCCATCAATTCTGGGTTGGACATGGCCTTGTATGTCAGGCAGAGATCACCTCTGAGTAGACTGTATGCAACCGAGTACAGCTGGAGTTTCTTCAGTCGAGCTGCGTAGGGCATCTGCTTGAGGTCAGTGATCCTCTTGGTGAGGTACTTCTGTGGTCTTTCCAGTTGTTGCAGGTGTCTTGTAAGGTACATCCCAAATGGGGCATTGTACTCTATGATGAGTCTGATGAGTGATGTATAGAGGGGCCCAATGACCTCTTTCGATCTGGATGCAAACCCTTTTGTGATTAGGTGGGCCACATAGAAGGATTTTCTAACCACTTTGGCAATGTGATTATCAAAGGAGAGGTTACTATCTACTTGGGTCCCCAGATCCCTTATTAAGTCTTCCATATTTAGGGGGCTACCAACTATGTGGTAGTTTGTGGGTACTTCATTTTTTCCAAAGGGGATGACTATGCACTTTTTTTTTTCGAGAGTCAATTATAGCCCCTAGTTTGC
This sequence comes from Protopterus annectens, assembly GCF_019279795.1. Classification (NCBI taxonomy): domain Eukaryota; kingdom Metazoa; phylum Chordata; order Ceratodontiformes; family Protopteridae; genus Protopterus; species Protopterus annectens. Next base: position 186,656,836 of record NC_056747.1, on the reverse strand, counting down.
AGTCGTCTGCGAACTTGGTCAGCCATAGTCCTCCTGTGCTTGCCTGTACCTCTGAGAAGTATATGCCGAACAGGAGGGGTCCTAGGACTGAGCTATGGGGAACGGCACTTGTAACTGGATTAGTCAGACCTAGCTCCCGCAACTCTTACCATGTGGGTTCTGTCTGTGAGCCAGTTGGCAACCCATCTCGTGACGTAGGAGTTTATGTTCAGGCTGGTGAGCTTGTCTATAATACCTGAGTGGGGAATCGTGTCGAAGGCCTTTGCAAGATCTAGGTAGGCTCTGTGGACCACATTTCCTTCATCTATAGCCTTGATAACTGTCTCAAAGAAGTCCACCAGGTTTAGGAGGCATGATCTGCCCTTAACAAAGCCGAACTGGGTAGGGTCCAATGTTTGGAGGTTTCCAGTGTCTCTCTTAATGAGATCCATGATGATGCGCTCCATAGCTTTGCAGACCAAGCTAGTCAGGCTTATAGGGCGATAGTTCCCTGGGTCTGTTGTGGCTCCACCTTTGTGAAGTGGAATAACCGTTGTTGTGCGCCACTCTGTGGGCACATAGTCTGTGGAGAGGCTGAGTTTAAACAGTGTATTTAGGTGAGGGGTTAGTTCATCTTTGAGCTCGTGTAGGACGCAGCCTGGGACACTGTCCGGTCCCATTGATGCTGTGTTTTTGGCTTTGGAGAGGGTTGTTTTAACCTGAGTGTCTGTGATTTCAGGGGCACTACATTCTTCTGGTATAGTTATGGGCCCTTTTGGGGGTGATGCACTGAACCTGTCTGCCAGGATGTTGGCTATATCGGTCGGTTCAGTGTATTTTGTGCCATTCTGCACTAACTCCACTAATTGCCACTTAGATTCTTGACATAGCTAAAGAATGCCTTGTGGTTATCTTTGGAGTCCATGGCAATTTTTCTTTCAAAGCTATCCTTGGATGATTTTGAGGGAACGTAGTTTCTTGCTGATACTGATCAGGGATGTCTTCCCTTCTTGGGATTTTACTCTTTTTCTGTACTAGTTTCCTCCTTCTATTGTATAGCTTGTTTATGGCAGGGGTCTACCAAACTGGTTTCCTTTTCTTGGAGGAGTGAGTCTTGGTTTTGTTTGGGATAGCACGATCCATGCATTCTGGTAGGTACCCGTAGAGTGCATTAGTAAAGAATTTTGCAGCTTGGGCAGCATTATCCTTTAGCATGGGGGCTTTGAAACTTCCCATCTCTGTCTTAAGTAACATGAAGTTTGCTTTTGAAAAGTTTTTCACGGTGGTTTCTTTGACCCGGGGGTAGTGGCGGAATGTGGATATCCAGAGTGATTAGTTTATGATCAGATCTAACCAGCGAGGGGTTGACCTCTGGTGTGGAACACCTGTCGCCCATGTTGGTGATGACCAGGCCCAATATGTTGTCACCTCTGGTGGGGGTGTTGACCAGTTGATCCAGGGCTTTTGAGCTTATAAATTCTAGGAAATGTTGGGCAAGGGAGTTTGTATTTGAGTAGTTCTCCCAGTTAATGTTTGGGTAATTGTAATCACCCAATATCAGGGTGTTTGGTAGGACCTTTTTGTTTCCCAGTGTTTCCAGGAATGCGGAGTGGGGGTCCTGGGACATGGTGGGTGATCTGTAGCAAGCTATAATTTGAATGGCAGTTTTGCCCATTGTTAGTTGCACTTGGATGATCTCTGAAGCATCATGCTGTGCCACTAACCTGGAGGTGTGGGTATCCTTGATGAATATGGATACTCCCCTGTCTTTTGTATTTCGGTCCGGGTTTTGTGGCAGAAATGTATGGTATGAGTTGTAGCGTGGTAGTGCTGGGGTGCTCTCTGGAGCCTTAAACCAGGTTTCTGTTACTGCACATATATCGATTTTCTCCATACTGAGGAGTGCCTCGAGTGCGTGCATTTTGAGGTTTAGACTTCTGGCATTGAGTAGCATTGCCCTCAGTTTTTTGTTACTTGTGCTATTTACAGTGGTGGGTTTGTCTTTTGAGCCGTGCCTAAAAATGACACTATGGGGGTGGCAAGAGCCTTGGCCAGTATTCGAATGCCTAAGGGTGACAGGTGCAAGCCGTCTCTAGCAAAGCAGCGGGGCTTGTCAAGCATGTCATCCCAGGCTGACAGGCACTGGATCCCCTTTGACTGACACCAGAAGCTTAGCCAATTGTTGAAATTGATCATTTTTTCTCTATACCGTGGTATCATTCTTGGTGAGGGCAGGGTACTACTCAGGGTCATACCGGCCTGGGCTATGTGATCAGAGAGCTCCTCCGTGTCTCTTTTCATGTAGTCCAGGGACATACGGCTCAGGTCATTCACACCAACATGGACAATGACAGAGTCATATTTGTACTTGTTCTGGAGTGACCTGAGTGCTTGTGTTATGTGGTGGATCCTGGCACCTGACAGGCAGCTAACAGTAACCTTCTTCTTGTTCAGCCTAGTGAGTGGGACGTCAGCTTGCCTGACTTTAGAGTCACCTATTACTTGGGTGTTGGTATGTTATTTTGCCTTAAGGGCTGTGATTGTGTGGCACACTGTTTTTTTTTTGAAGTATGTGTTTAATGGTTTGTGTTGGGGGGTGGAGGTTGCTTGGATGTCTGCTTTGGAGGTCTCTGTTGCTTCTGCAGATTTTTATTTAGAGCCTCTGAGTATGTTTTCGTGTATTTATGTGTGTTTTTTGCCAGTGCTGGTTTCATAGGTCTATGTGAGACTGGTGGTGTGATGCAGGTAATTCCCTTCTCCTCTTGACTGCCTTGTCCAGTCTTGGGTTGAGAGAGCTTAGCCTCCAGTTTGGCTGTATAATTACATCTCTCGCATGTATTAGTGTTTGGTGGAAGGAGGAGAGGGTTGTCTGTGTACATGAGGCAATTGTAACATTGCCTCAAAATGCCCAGATTCACCAGTTGGACCGGAGAGTACACCTGAAACTGCCCTTTGGACATAGCTGGATAGGTACAGTGAACTGTTGTACTGATTGGCTGGTAAGGTCGAATAGAGACCCTTGTCCTTCTCTACAGTATGGGGGGGGGGGGGTCTAGTGCTAAGGTTTATTAGTGCTTGCTATGAATTTTGAGCAAGTGTTGGTATGAGAAGTGAATGGTTTGAGTGCTTAAGTTGAAAGTTTGTCTAGTTCCAAGGGAAAATTTGAACAGTAGACTTTGTGGAGCCGGGAATACTTATACCCTAGCTAACTGGCGCTGCCCAGCATGCAAAACCACGCAAATGCGGGTTTTATAGCAGGGAAGTGAAAGAGAGAGAAATTAGCCTAAAATGGCCAATAAACTACTAATCTCTGGGCTGAAACCACAACTCCAGGGACAGATAGGCTGCTCGAAGCTCCCTCTCTCACAGTGAGCAGAGAAACTTCCATCTATCCAAGTAAGGTATGGGTAAACACAGAAACTTGTAACATAGCCCTGAATTCAGCACTAACCTGAAAACTGGACTATACTAGCTTAGAAAGGCGGGAAAACAAGTGTATATTATTTTGTTTTTTGTTTTTTTTTCAGAAAATAAAGCAGATACAATCAAAAAACACTTTAAATGCACAGAAATGGCTATCACACTTGAGTGTTTAGCCTACAACAGTTAAATAGTTAATTTAAACACAAAAACAACTTTGTTAAAGTGCAGGCAGTAAAATAAGTGCACTATGTAGCGGAAACAAGCTTTTTAAAATCACAGAAACTCTAGAAAATTGGCGTTTTAGGCAGAATTCACTAAAGGCAGCAAGAAAATGCAGAAAAATTATACTTAATCACTCCAAAGTCTCTCTTTTGTCTCTCTGCTGCTGTAGAACTCTGCAGGGCACCAGGCAGGAGCTTGCTGAGCTGTGTACTAGCACAAAAACCTTGCAAATGCGGGTTTTTATAGCAAGGATATGAAAGAGATAGAAATTAGCCCAAAATGGCCAATAAACTATTAATTTCTGGGCTGAAACCATTCCTCCAGCAACAGATAGGCTGCTCAAAGCTCCCTCTCCCACAGTGAACAGAGAAACCTCCTTCTATCCAAGTAAGGTATGGGCAAACACAGAAACTTGTAACACAGCCCTGAATTCAGTACTAACCTGAAAACTGGACTATAATAGCTTAGAAAGGTGGGAAAACAAGTATAGGGCTTTAAACTGCCAGTTTCATATATTAAAGTATCAGCAACATGTTACCGGATTTCTTAAACAGAAAATGATGTTGATTCCTGACTGTGCGGAAAATAAAGAATTACAGGATTTAATACATTCTGCTGAACAGGTTGGAAATCATACTTTGCAATGTGGATTTGATTCATTAGAGGCCTCTTGCAGGGCTGCTGTTACTGGGTCTGTGCTCAGAAGGCATGCTTGGCTTAAGGAGCAATCTTTGCCTGATCATGTTAAAGCTAAATTGTTGGATGCTCCCTTAAATCAGGACCGCCTGATTGGCAACAAGGCTGAGGAAGTTCTTAAAAAGATGGAAGATAAAGCTAAATCTATGCAAACTGTTAAAGATTTCTTACCAAGTTCAGCCTCCTAGATTTAGTAGGCACTGGCCCTCTAAGAATTGGTCCTTTCCATCCCCTTCCAGGTCTTCTCAAACCAAACCCAGACACAGCAGAAACCCCAGGTTTCAGTCCCAGGGGGACACATAAGACTAAGCAGTGGGGGGTTTCCGCACCTAAATCAGGGAGTAGTAAGACTCCTCCTATGGAAAACTGTCTCAATGACTTGCTTTTAAAACTTCCAAGCACTTCCCAACTGAATGCTCCTTTAGGCAGAAAGATTGGTCTGCAGGCCAGAAACTTGGGAGCTCATTACCCAGGAGAAATGGGTTTTAAATATAGTGTCCCTAGGATACAGATTTCACTTCCACACCTTACCAACACCAAGCGGGTGGCAAGACCTACCCCCAAATCAGTGGACAGAGGCCCAAAATCAAGTACTCTCTCTCTTAACCATGGGGGTTATTCATTTGGTACCAGAAGAGGAAAAGGGACAAGGTTTCTATTCGAGACTTTTTCTGGTACCCAGAAAAGGCAATACATGGCATCCTATCCTGGACCTTTTTACTCTAAATACCTTTCTGGTGATTCCAAAATTCAAGATGCTGACTCTTCACCAGTTGCTTCCCATGCTAGGCAAAGATGCATGGTTGGCAACACTAGACTTAAAAGAAGCATACCTGCACATCCCTGTCAGGGAGTCTTACAGAAGATACCTACGCTTCAAAGCAGGCTACATGCACTATCAGTTATCTGCACTGCCCTTTGGCTCATCTACTGCGCCCAGGGTATTCACAAAGTGCCTAGCTCCAGTCATTGCATTCTGCAGGCAAAGAAATATTCAAATATATCCATACTGGGACGATTGTCTAATTCAGGCAGAAAGCCAGGACATACTTTTGAATCATCTGGCCTTTGTTCAAAGGGTACTGACTTATTTTTGGGGTACACCATAAACAAAAAGAAATAATGCCTGGTACCCTATCAACAAATTATATTCCTGGGAGCAAGCTTGAATACAACTTCCCAGATGGCTTTCCTCACGCCAGAGAAACGGACTCATTTGGCAACCTACTTCAAACAAGTGGCCACAAAAACCCAGTTATCGGCAAGGCAAATGCTGCAAGCCTTGGGGTTCTTGGCCTCCTACATTCTTCTAATTCTATATGCAAGGCTGCGTATGAGGAAACTGCAATGGTATCTCAAAAGCCTATGGTGTCAAAATTCACAGGATCTAGAAGCTATGATTCCTGTTGTACCTTGCCTACTCCTAGAGTTCCTTTGGTGGGCAGAGGCCTGCCACCAAAACAAGGGGCTACCATTCACACTACTCCCTGTCGCCCAAACTTTAACAACAGATGCATCAGACTATGCATGGGGTGCTCACCTGGCAGGGAAGTGCATTCAGGGCAAATGGAACCCAAGTCAAATGCACCTACACATAAATCAAAAGGAAATGTTAGCTGTACAGAATGCTCTGACAGCCTTCACAGGACAACTAATGGTAAAGACGGACAACACCACGGTCATGTGGTACATAAACAAGCAGAGGGGTGCACACTCTTACCCCCTCTGCAGACTAGCCATGGCATTGTGGAACACAGCCTTGAGCTACCAAGTGTCTCTACAAGCTCAATTCCTGCCAGGAAAACTAAATACACTGGCAGATGGACTAAGAAACCTCATGGACCCACATGAGTGGAAACTGGAACCAAGGATTTTCAACATGTTGACAAGCAAATGGGGGAGCCCAGATAAAGGCTTGTTTGCCTCCCCCCAGAACCATCAGTTGGACAAATTTTGCACAAGGATTCCCCACAAACTAGCTTGGAAAGTGGATGCTCTATCACTCAGCTGGAAAAACCTATCAGTTTATGCCTTTCCTCCTCTGCCTCTGCTCTCCAAGGTACTACTAAAGATCAAACAGGACAAGCCAAGGATGATTTTAATTGCACCAGACTGGCCATGCCAGCACTGGTACCCCCTCCTGCGCAGTGTGTCACGCTTGGCCCCATGGCACCTGCCCCAGACTCCTTCCCTGTTGTCTCAGCAGGAGAACCAGATTCTGTACCCTCAGCTGCAAACCCTGAACCTAGCAGCTTGGCTAATTACCTAATCTCTCCTTTACCACCCCTCAGTAAATCAGTGATGGATATCATTTTAGAGGCTAGGAGGCCTAGTACTAGAAAATTTTATGCTGCAAAATGGAAAAGATTTTGTACTTGGAACCAATCTCAAGGGATGAGCGCATCAGTGCTCAATTTACCTCAGATTCTACAATATTTGACTGAGATGCTTCATAAGGGCTTGTCCTTTTCCTAAAATTCATGCCTCAGCCATTTCAGTTTATTATAGCACAGAGCCTCCCCTCTTCTCCCACCCACTGCTCAAGCAGTTCCTCAGAAGTTTAAGGCCACCGAGGAGAGCTCCAACTCCAGCCTGGGACCTTAACTTTGTCTTGGAGAAACTCACTCTACCTCCTTTCGAGCCAGCTGCTACTGCACATTAAAAATTCCTTTCCTGGAAAACAGCTTTCCTTTTAGCAATCATTTCTGCAAGAAGGGTATCTGAATTACAGGCCCTTATGGCAATGGAGCCTTTCATCATCTTTCATGCGGACAGGGTGTCCCTCAGAACCAGTTCCTCCTTCATGCCCAAGGTGGTATCCAGTGTGGCTCTTAATCAGTCCATTCATTTCCCTACCTTCTTTCCTAACCCACAGAACAAAGGGGAACGGATACTGCACTCCTTAGATGTGCACAGACAACTTAGATTCTGCTTGGACAGGACTGAACCTCAAAGGAAATCTGAACAGCTGCTGGTGGCATTTGCTGCAGGGACAGAGGGGAAAAGCTATTTCAAAGCAAACCATTTCAAAATGGATAGGCCACTGCATTCATTTCTGCTATAAGCACCATAGAAAACCGATCCCACAGGGCATCAGACCCCATTCAACCAGGGCTGCATCTACCTCTACAGCCTTTCTCAGGGGCGTCCCTACAAGGGACATCCTAGAAGCTGCTACCTGGAGTTCTGTGCATACTTTCACCAAGCATTATCATTTGCCAATTTTCTCTAAATCCAGAGCTTGTTTTGCCACTGCAGTCTTGCAGGGCCTTATAGCTGGTCCTAATTCTATTTAAATTCCTCCTCCCAACCTTAGCTTTGGGAATCTACCCAAGTGTAATGACTTGCAAAAGTGAAACATGAAGAACATAGTACAGTTGTGTACACTTATCATAAATGTAGATGTTCGAGTGTATTCACTGTTGCAGTCCTGGTTATCATCCATCCACAGCCCCCTTTCTTCATTTGGCTATACCTCTACTCTCACTATGCTCAAAAAGCTTTTTGGTGTATTTGTTTTCTTGTTGGAGGTATATCTTGTATTATAGATTTAATTGCTTCCCATTAGGGGGGCACCTGACATCTGGGGCAAGAAAAACTGATGTAATGGCGTTGGCTGCACGTTTTATACCCCTGATGACCTAACGACATGGAAGAAGGGACAGCAACCGACGCAGGACCCAAGACTTTGTTAATCAGGCCGACTGAGGGCTACTGCAAGCAGATAACCCAAATGTAATGACTGCAACAGTGAATACACTCGGAACATCTACATTTATGGTAAGTGTGCACAACTGTACTTTCTGTGTCACACTGAAGAAAGCTTTTTGAGTTGAAACCAGCCTGTTTTCACTCAACAGTATAAGACTTGAATTTATCATCATGTCTGAGTACTTGACTTTTTCAGTTTGGATTTTGCTTGAATTCTTGTCATTTACCCAACCTGTATCTTACTCTTGTACCATTCCAGAGAAGCGATCTTCCTTCTGGACAGGTTGACCCATTGTCTTCTGATGCATCACAACTGGCTTTTCAGTCCGTAAGTTGCCAGGCAGATATTATGCAGAGGAAGCAAGCCAGTATGTAAGCCTTTACATGTCCATTCCACACCAGATGTCTGAACTTCTCTATGATCTCTCCTCCAAGTGGTTGAATAAGGGAAGCCATGGCCCACCCACAGTCTCCTTTCCCATGTCTTATAATGATGAAGTTCATTCAAAAAGCTAGACTACACAATGTCAGTATGATGCTTAGGTTCCCTTTCAGCCCATGCGGATGTGATTCATACTTTGTCTCATTTCCTTTGTTAATTTGCCATTTAGCTCCTTCCCAACAAGGTTTTGTTGTCTTGTCCAGTCAGAGAAGAGGCATCCTACTTGTGCTGTTATGTTAAGTGCATGGTTTCTGCATTTCCAGTAAATATGAAGTGCTATGAATATTCAAACAGAATAGTCTCTATAATTTCTTCTTTTAAGAGACATTCCATTCAGGAGATCATTACAAAGAATTGAAAAGGAGTATTACAGCTGGGCTGTGAACCACGGGCTGAATATCCAAGGTACTACAGTAGTCTGTGTACCACGGGCTGAATATTCAAATATACTACAGTGGGCTGTGAACCATGGGCTGAATATCCAAGGTACTACAGTGGACTGTGAACCACAGGCTGAATATCCAAGGTACTACAGTGGGCTGTGAACCACGGGCTGAATATCCAAGGTACTACAGTGGTCTGTGTACCACGGGCTGAATATTCAAAAAATACTACAGTGGGCTGTGAACCACGGGCTGAATATCCAAGGTACTACAGTGGACTGTGAACTACGGGCTGAATATCCAAGTTACTACAGTGGGCTGTGAACCACGGGCTGAATACCCAAGGTACTACAGTGGTCTTGTGTACCACGGGCTGAATATTCAAATATACTACAGTGGGCTGTGAGCCACGGGCTGAATATCCAAGGTACTACAGTGGGCTGTGAACCACGGGCTGAATATCCAAGGTACTACAGTGGGCTGTGAACCACTGGCTGAATATCCAAGGTACTACAGTGGGCTGTGAATCACTGGCTGAATATCCAAGGTACTACAGTGTTTGTCAGAGATTTTTGATATAGATATCAATTATCTCACTGAGATGCAGCTGGCAAGTCTCCAACTTTTATGTCTGCGACAAATCCAAGTTCTTAGCTTTCCTGAAGATTTTTATTGAGGAGTGCCTTTATTCTCAATCCCCTCCATCGTGGGAGCCCCACTTCCTCCTTGGGATAGTTATTCATGCTGGAGTGGATAATCCCCCTTTTGAACCAGCAGATTCCACCAGTTTGTTTTTTTCCTGGATGAGCTTATTTTTAGTAGCTATTACTTCTGCTGAAAGGATTTCAGAGTTTCAGGGCATTTCTGTAGCACACCCCCTTACTTGATGTTCCAAAAGGAAAAGGTTCACCTGTGGCTGATTTACCCGTGTCTATATTACATAATCGAACTTTTAAAAGTTCGAACGTCATACGGTTGACACCGTATGATCAAACTTTTAAAAGTTCGAAAATGTAATTAAGAAAAATAAACCAAAGAAAGAAACTACCTGAACGGTTTAAGCAGGGGGCAAGCCCCCCTGCACACCCCACGTGGAGGACTGCGCCCACCACACCCCCCGCTCTTTAAATATACCAACTCCGAGATCGCACTACAGTGCAGAAAAGGGAAATCTTCCCATTCCGCACTGTACAGAGATCTCCGTTGAAACATTCAAACTTTTAAAAGTTCAATCATATGGTGTCGACCATATGACATTCGAACTTTTAAGAGTTCGACAACGTGATATAGACCCGTTTTACTCTTTGTGCTTAATACATCTTTGGAAGCCAGTTTGAAGTATGTCGATTTGCCCATTTCTTTCACAGTTTACCTACATGTTAATGCCGTCTTCCTTCATTTCATGGAATGTCCATAGGAAACTGCTGTACTTGCACTAGTAGGACCCATTCCCTGTGGAAGGATAACTATATATTTGTTTCCTTTACTAATTACTCATGAAATAGTCCCTCTCTGGTAGCTAGTTAATAGTTCAGTTTCCTCTTTTATAGTGTGCAAAATCCATATAGGCAGCAATGAACGTGCATTTCACTAGGCTTGTTCATCTTGTATAGCCTTCTTCACCTTGGATGACCTCTGTGTTGCTGGTCCTTGGTCCTTACTGCAAGTTGAACAGAAATTTCTAGGTCCTTTTCTTTGTTTGGAGTCACAGTTGTCTGGGGTATGTTCCTGTACACTTGTCACCCTGGAGGACTAGTTAGGAACTCTTGTCTTAAGTACATTTTCTGTTTCAGACACTGTATGTTCGATTTTCTAATATATCTCCATTATGATAGGTACCCATAACTTTCTTTTTATGCATTTTCAAATGATTCGTACATGCAGATGTAACCATACTAATGTTAAGTGGAGTTATAATTGCAAGAGTTACAACTGTGCTAACAGGGTGGGCTGTCTTGTTAGGTAGCCAGTAAATGTTTGAAAGAGAAGATAACAGTGGCATCAGGGGGCTCAATGAAAATTCACTGGGTACCAGCATATGTATGTATATAAAGCAGTAGTTTTAGTCTTACTACTAAATTTCTGACAGAATGGCTACTTCAGCAGCTGTAACAATTTTTTACAGACATGTACAGCAGAGTTTATTTCTGCCAATGGAGCAGTAAGAGGCAGGGTTGAACAAGAGGTGAAGAGCTTAGATAGATGCATGTAAGATGGTAGTGGTTAGTCTCAACAGGTCTGGGATTCAGTTGGGGGCTGGACAGAATGTCCTTTAAAACCGGTACTGATTATTTGAGTGAGTGAGTTGGTGGCACAAACCAATGATGTGCAAGACAACCTTTTATGTCTCTAATGCATGTTTTCAGTTACTGAAACTTTAGTGCCAAGAATTTACTGAAACAGTTTGCAGCACTGCAAAACAATCAGAAACCAGGACTTGGAAAATGAAAACTGTGAAGTGATTGGAAAATCTGGAATCTCTTAAATTGTGTTGCAGTACAGCTAAGCATTCTGTGTGTTAGTATTTTGTATGACTCTGTGTCAGTTTTTGGTTGTAGATGAACAGTTGGACTTGACACTGCTGCCAGCTGTAAATATAAGTACGCTCTAAAGCAGGTAGTAACGTTATAGAAATTACTAGAGATAATGTCAACTCACTGTGTAGTTAAAATTTACATATAGTTTTTGTATTTAATTTCTAGTGTGACTTGACGATTGCTAACTGGTTGGGTGTTTTATGCTGCTAAAAGTAACAGGCTGGAAAAGAAAGTCAACAGAAAATGTTTCTTTGGCACTTGGTGTTGCCATTGTCTTTTGTAGTACTTTGGTGCCAGAAAGTAGGGAATGCATATGCTATTTTGATGATTGAGTGCATCCTCAGCAAACAGGAATTGGGGGGGGGGTTGTCAAATTTAATTGCTCTTCTGTGATTTAAATGCTGCTGCCAACTGGCTTCCTCTACACAATTAGAAGTTCAGTGTGTCCTTCATACCAGACCCGTCTGGGGGGGTCCTATGGTTCAGATTTGTAATAGTGTAGGTCTTTTAAACATATTGATTAGTAGCAGATAGCAGTCAGGGTGGTGAGCCACCCTGAGCCTCATTCGTACTTTTGTGGTGGCCAGTTAGTTTTCATTTGTGTTCTGTATTACTGGGGCTTAAAGCAGTAAAGACATCCATTGGGAAATGTTGCTGTGAAAGTGTCTTGTGCTTAGGAATTAAATCTGCTACTATTAAAATTAATGCTGTAGTCCTCCGTTTCCAAGCCCATGCCTTGACCTTATGACTGTGGAGCTAGTGAACATACAGGAAGAGCTGGTTCTGTGGCACCAAGGGATAAAATCCTAAATGGGAACCATATCATGTTGGATAGATCAGCAACCAGGGTCAGGTGATGCCAGCTCACCCCTTGTGGGAGGGAGAGATGGTATTGCAGTCTTCTTTAAGGGTTACATCCACAGAAGGCAGGATATTCTGTCAGTGGAGCTTTAGAGCCAGAGCTGAGCACCATCCAAACAGCAGATATGTACTGTAGCAGGCATTGAGAGTTGGTTATCGGCAAGCATGCTAATGGGTGCTTGTTCAGTTCAGATCTGATCCTGGGAGACATTGGCCATAGCAAGTATGGAAAAAAAACATGAGTGGCTACCGCACTGACTGTTGTCCATGAGGAACAAGTGGGAAGGTCAGGTTAACAAGAAGGCTGATGGTGTATAGGCAGCTGGAGGGAAAAGAGTGGAAGAAATTTTTTACCCATGGTGCTTTGCTTTGAGTGACAGTGGTATTTCTGCAGGGAAAGGTTCATCAGGAGGAACCCATCTGCTGGCTTTAGCACTTCATTGAATTTTCAAATATAGCAGTCTTGATTTCAAGACCTATTTGAGGAGCCATTTCAGGGCTGCTACACAGACCAAGAAGAGTAACTTTTCATTACTAGTTTATTAACTGTGTTGAGATCCATTGTAGATTTTGTTAAGAAGGAGTTCACTTCAGGTTCATAGCTTAATCGGAAGATATTACAGAGTACAACACCACCATATCTTATTCCTTGTAACTGATGGAAAAGTCCCACTAGAATGAACTTAAAAGTGTAATATTTGGATCCCATCAGCAGCAGCTGTGTATGTGATCTGTCAGGTTCAGGAACTGATTTATCTTGACAGTGGGAGAGACAGGGGTGCATGTTGGGGAAGGGAGACTGATTCATCTGACTTCAGGAGGACTGTTTTCTTGACTGTGTAGCTATAGTTGGAGGATTTTTGCAGGTGATCTTGGGCACACAAGCTGTGTGGAGGGTGTGAATGCATATATGCTCACATAATTGCTTTATCTAAATGAAGTACCACAGTGGTAAAATAGATGGGAGGACCCAAACTTATCACAGTGACATTTTAATGGAGCTACACATACTTTCTGTTGAAACTGAGCACTGTGTAAGGATGCCAGTGTAATATAAAAGGGACCCATACTTGTATGCCATTATTAGAGTAGGAAGTGGATTTGGTGCATTGGAGTTGCGCTATGTGAAATAAAGGCTGACCTACATGGAAGATTGACAGTTAAACAGAAAATAGCATTTCTTCACATGGGACATATGTTTTATGCTTCAGACATATATATTTTTTTGTGTTGGTATGTATACTGAAAAAAGCAGTGTTAATTAGATAAAAATTGGTAGATATCTCATGGTAGAAATGTAAAGTAATATAAACAGAGTTGCTCTTGCTGGAATTCTATTTTTTCTTTTGTTAATAACTTTGTGAATTTATGTACGAATTCTAATTGTTTTTCATTAATACTGCGAATTTACACCTGGAAGTCAGTAATGTTCTTTTTCTTGACTGTAGGATGCGAGTAAAGAGAGCAGTAAGATATCCAAACCTCATAAAGTAACCAAGGAACACAGAGATAGGCCGCGGAAAGACTCTGAGAGCAAAAGTTCTTCCAAAGATGTAGAGAGAGAACAGAGCAAGTTGCCAAAGGAGTCTTCCCGAAAACCAACAGAAAGCAAGCCTTCCAGAGAAGAGAAGGTACCTCCCAAAGCAGCTTTCAAAGAGCCAAAATTGACTTTAAAAGAGCCGAAAACTGAGCCTGTGTCACCAAAGAGTGTCCCACAGTCAGAGTCGAAGCCTTCAAGCAAACGACCGCCCAGTGCAGAATCACCAAAGCCTGTTATTAAAAAACTGAAGAAAAGTAGCTCCAAGCCAGTAAAAAACTTTCCAGGGACTTCACCTCGAACTTCATCATCTTCCTCTTACTCTGAGAAACAAAAAATCAAAGCAAAAGTTGTAGTAAAAACAGAAAAGGAGAAAGTCAAACCTGAGAGTGAGGTGAAGGATATCAAGAAGCCTGTAGTTCCCGAAGAGTCTAATTCTGAAGATGAGGCTTCAGTGAAATCTGAGGTGAGTCCTAGTAAGCGGTTATTTTTGCACCCCCTCAATGTTACCAGTATCAAGACTTTATGCTCCAAGTTTTCTCTGTCTAACTTTTTCTTTAACAATTATCATGTAGAAAGGGAGTGTGTCTTTAAAATCACTGCAGTTCGATCATAGTTTATTAAAACCTCTGAATGTTTCTGTGTATTTATATGTATATTTTGGCCTACATTAACCCCACCACCGGTAAAGTCTTTATTTCCGTATTGACTCCTTCATTTCCTTCTTTCATGTAGCATCCTAAAACACTCTGGAAGAGGAAGTTAAGAGCCTGGGGTTTTGTATTTTTATATTGATAGGGGGTGTCAGGAGATTATTAACTATATATCTAACACCATTAGATGAAAAGTGCAGTTAAATGTGTACTGCGCTGAGACGGTGTGGGTGTACCCTCATCTGGTGGGCTTGCACTCCACACAAATCCCTGCTGCAGAAGCTACACTTCCAGGCCTTCTGAGAGACTTCAACAGTTCCCTATCTCCAACCCCTACCCCACAGTTTGCATTGTCCACTATCTCGCATTTCTGTGAGGCTGGCTCCATAACCCCAGCATGTAGGTCAATTCAGGTCATTTCCAGAGTAATTAGCACCAAAAATTCCATGCCACGGAGATGACCCTGTTAAAATGTTTTAACTGCATTTTGAAACTTGTTTGCACATGAGTCCATCTTTGTGAAGCTAACCGAACAGAAAACCACTCACTGTAACAGAGATCAGCATAAGGTAGAATATGCGCATGAGGGCCTAGGTAGTAAGTCTGTGGCTTTAGAGATTGTTGCTGTGTCAGATACTGACAGGAGAGTGGCTCAAAAGAACAGTAAGACTTAACAAAACAATGTACCCCTGAGAGTTGTTAGGCTGATTGTCTGTCTGGACATATTTTATAATGCTGTGGATCAGCAGTAGTAACTAAATTGGCCATTGCTGTGACATTAACTAGGCTGGAGGCATTGTTTGAAAATTCAGCTGTGCCAGCTTTCCTCCTTTTTGTTTGGATGATGATGGTAGTAAAGGAGATGTGATAATACCTATTCAAGTAACAGTATTTAATGACACATCCCAAACTATGTGGTGCGTAAACCTCAGTAGTCATGATTAGTGTGTGGTGCATGAACAAGGTCACTTGTTACATCTGGTATTCATAATCAGCAGGAATAGAAGTTAAGGATAGCTGTAACCACAATATCTGTATAGTGCCCTGTAGTGTAACAGGTGTGTACACAGTGCGACGTCTCTATGGTTAATGACAAAACTGAATAGCTGTGCTGTCAAAATGCATGCACCCCCCCCCCCCCCCCAAGGCATACAAACCAAAGACAGTGCCTGCACATCAAGACAATCATTTGTTATACATGACTTGGGCCATGACTCTAAAATGACGCTGTACTCTGCACGTACCCAGAAGTGATTCAAAACAGAAAGTACAAATTTGGCCATTGTGACAGTTCAGGGGTACAGCGTATTTTGCAGTGGTTCACTTGTTTGTGTGGATCTTCATCCACCTTTTGCTCCAGGGAGTTTAATATATCAGCCACTAGAGGACTCAACCCTAGTTGAGCTCCTTGCTTTCCCCATATTCCTTAGAGTTGAAAGGATCATCTGGGTTCAGTTGTTGGAGTGTTGTATGCATGCAGTTCAGTATGCATTTGTGTGAGTGAATGGCAACCTACCCACTTCTTCAATATATGTTTGATGAATTTAACTTGAAATCGATTAGCTGCTTAACTTAGGGCACTTCAGTTTTGAACCATGATCCAACCTTGTCATTGAAATAAGAAGTGCCGCCTTGCTGTTTTGCAGTAGATGTGGCGGCTTTAGTGTGGTAGAATGGCTTAGTCAGTCTTTCAGTGTAAATGTGGTGTCGTATTATGCACACTTCTGTCATTTGTGGCAGACAGGACATGTACATAATTGATGATAGTGTGTTGGAAGAGATGTTTATTACTTTTTGCATGATTCAGTCTTGGCAGAAAGAACGATTTGTAGAACTTACTGCTTCATTAACCAGGACTGCAGCCTAGGACTATTTTGTATAACGGCATAATGACAGGTAGAGCCTTTTGTAGGGGATTTCAGTTTGGTTGTGAATGTTTTTCAGCTGTACCTATAACAAGTTCTAATCAATTTCAAACTTTATTATTTCAATGATTCTTGTAAAGTGTAGTGTTGCCTACTATACCTGCTGCTTAAGAATGTTGTGCTGAGCAGGTCTTCATATTTCTAGGAAGACTGGGGAGAGATCTTCATCTTCCACTTGGTAGTGTGCAGTTAGCCCACCGTAAACATTCTACTTTACTTTTCTGTGTAGCACACATCAGCTACTTTATTTGTATATGTGCATACTTCATACGTGGACTCTTCCAAGTTCAAAGTAGGGAAAGTTAATGTTCATTTGTCTAGGGGTCTGCTTATAAATCATGCGGGGCTCTGCTATGCGGTTTACAAATGCACCAACCCTTCACAGCTGTGGGCAGTGTGTGAATCCTGTCCCAAGAAATTACTGAGATAGCCAATCAAAAGCATAATCTGGCTTATGAATTCGTTACTGACTACTGACAAGGCATGTAGCTTTCTAGACTGGACATGTAATGCATGGGGGGAGGATAGCAAAGGAGTGCAACACATTACAAACAGGATTCTCAAGTTCTAAGTTAGGGAGGTTCCCTTCATTTCCCCTTGAAATCTGTTTGACCCTAGTTTTGCCATATTGGCCTTGTTTCCTTTAGAAGTCAGCTGCCATCTTAAAAGTGTCTCTAGAATTTATTTTTTTTTCCAAAACGTCTTTATTAAATTATTATTTAAGACGTATGCATGCATACATTAAACATAGATTAATAAAAAATTACATGCTTTTCATTTACGTACATTATGTATAACATATAAGTACTCTGTATAACCGCTCTCATTTAGTCCACAATTACATAAATTAGTCATCTCATACGTTCCCTTAAACCTCACTCCTCCTCCTGAACATTATTTTACATGTATTTTTCCACAGTTTTCATTTATTTCTGTGGAATTTGCTCTTTCCATTTTCTAAAGATCCCATTTCCAGTTCTTTAATTTCTTATGATATTCAATACTTTAGATACAGTTGATGTTAAGTTGTCAATCTCGCCTTCATTCTTGCTTGATGGTTGCTTTAGCTCGAGAACTCCTTTTACCAGCTCGAGGCAGCCCCATATCCCATGATGCAAGGTCTACCAGCTCCTGGTAAGTTGTTCACATTTGTGATTTTTCAAGCCCCTTTTTACTCTAAAACTAATTTTTGATAGTTTAAGTTTATTTTTCCCTTTCTGACAGAAATTCCTGTCTCTTTTAATTTTTGTTAGTCAATTTTCCCTATCCCATCCCCTGTTAGGGTGTGTGTGTTGGTTTTATAGAATACCTCTTGGTATTTTGTTTAATTTAATTTTTGACTGGTGTGTCTGTGTGTTGTGTTTTTCGCACCATGTCAAAGGAGAGGTGTCAGAAGATGTCTCTGACAGACGGTCACACTTCTTGCCTGTATTGTCTGGGCCCTCTTCACCTGCAGGACTCCTGTGCTATTTGTCACTCCTTCAGCCAGAGAGTCCTGCAGGAGAAAGTTGATTCTCCACCAAAATCAACAAAACCTGCCAAGGCCCAGGCTTTCCACTTTGATGTTGGCTCTGATCGGTTCCGACACCCATGTCGACAGGATCTATGGCTCATTCCAAGAAGAGGTCGAGGTCTCCTTCCTTGGAGCCGATACTTCACCTCTTCTATCGAACGGAGCCATCGGAGCCGATCTTCAAGGTCATCCAGGTTGTCAGATCATGACCTAGAGAGAGTGGTCAGTAGATTACTCAAGTCACAGGTACTGGCCCAAATGTTACACAGTCCGTCTCAGCAGACGACTGTTGATCCACACCCAGTTCCTCCTTCAACTCTACCCCAGAGCTTGGAGTTGGAGTCTTCGGCATGGTTACTGCTACGGCTGGAGGACGGATACCCCTTCTGTTCCTTCAGCCTCTACTCTTATCTCCTCTTCCTTAGAGGGATTCGTGGTCGGGCTTCCATGGTCTCCTCACATCTGCCTCGGAGACTTCCCTTCGGTGGTCCCTGGAGTTCCTAGCTCTACCTGCCTGGGAGGTGATGAAGAGTGTACTGGCCACTGGTATCAGTCAGCAGTCTGTTCCGTAGCTCCTCCCTCTATAGTACCTGTTGACATCTCTGCCACTTCTCTTGCTACAGGACCCAGAGATCCTCCGCCTCAGGTTTCCCCATTGGGAATTCCCCTCTTCCGAGGATTCTCCTGATGTTTCGGGAGATCCTCCTAGGAAGAGGACTTGTAAGAGGAAGCATGTGTCACGGATACTGACTTTGATGAGTCAGAGGTCTGAGGATGTCTCCTTCTCAGACATCCTAGAACTTCTGAAACAGAGGGGAAACTGGCCCACCAACAATCCCTCTGAGGATGAGTCAGTATACCTAGAGGCGTTTGGATCTCGGCCCTCCACCTCCTGGTTATGCAGGTTATTGCGGCAGCTCCTGACTCTGTAGAGCCAGTCCCTAGGAGGCCTTCTAAATTTATCACTGCCCCTAGTGACAAACAATTCCTTACCAAGGGTGTCTGATGCCATGGTGGTGGCTGGCCACCAAAAGGAACTTGCAGATCCTTCCCCGCCCATCCTCCTAATAAGGACTCTAGGACCATGGATAGTAGTGGTAAGCGGATGTTTTCCTCAGCGACCTCACCAGACTCCAAAGAGATATCCTGAAGGAGCTGGGAGAAGTAGTTCAGGATCCTACAGCTGCAGGGGCTCAAGAAAAGAACCCTTAATTCCATTGCTAACTCCTCCATGCGGCTAATATCTTATGCTGCGGATGGAGGCTGCACAGGTGTGGCTCTTAGACGCCAAGCCTGGATGCGGCTATGTGATTTTCCTTCACAAATTCTCCCTTTGATGGGTCAGCTTTGTTTGGCCCTCAGGTGAAGGAAACCTTGACCAGGTGTGAGCAGGACGGCAAGACTCTTTCTGCTGTTGGAGTCCGTTTTTCCACCCCTTCTAGGCCTTATCCCAAAGGACAGAAGGGTGGGAAGATGTAATCCCAAGGAGTCACGTAGAGGCAGAGGGGTAACAACAACAGACGCCTAGAGGCAGAGGGGTCCAAGAACCAGGGAAACAGGGAGCCTCTCTGATAAGCCCTTTCAGCATCCCTGAGGTGTTCTGTCCCTCCTTGGAGGCAGTCGGGAAGATTATCACTGTACCCAGAAGCCTGGCATTCCCTCACTCAAGACAGATGGGTACAGTCGATCATATCCAAGGGTTACATAATTCCTTTCGAGGAAAGTCCCTTCCCTCAAGTTCCCTTCCAGATGTACCACCGTCTAAGGGACATTGCAGAGTTAGAAAAAAACTACTGCAAAAGAGCCATTCAGCCAGTTACAATAGACCATTCAGAGCCCGAATCTACTCAAGGTTCTTTTGGTCCCCAAAAGACGGGAGACTGGAGACCAATATTGATTTCAGCAGACTCAACAAGTCTGTCAGGAAGACAAGATTCGAATGGTCACTCTTCAGTCAATTCTGCCCTTCTTACAGAAGGACAACTGGATGTGCTCAATAGATCTTCAGGACGCTATCACATCAAAATTCACAGACGCCCAGGAGATTTCTCCGCTGGCTGGGGTCCAGTCACTTCCAGTTCAGAGCCCTGCCCTTTGGTCTCACTACAGCCCCAGAGTGTTCACCAAATGCATGGCAGTGGTCACGGCTCACCTGAGACGCCAAGGATTCCAGGTGCACTGGCTCCTGTCAGCCACCACCAGCCATCAGCTTATACAAGCCAGGGATTACACAATAGACCTTTGTTCTCATTTAGGCATCTCAATCAACTTGAAAAGTCATCCTTATCGCCTGCCAGTCTATTACCTTCATAGGCGCAAACTTAGACACTGTTCGGATCTCAGCTACCCTTACAGAACAAAGAGTTTCAGACACTCAGACTCATGTCAGGATCATTCTGGCCAGCAAGAAAGTACAGGCCAGAATGTTTCGAAGGGTATGAGGTCTCATGGCTGCGGCCATTACTCTTCTTCCCTGGCTCGATTCAACATGCGGCGCCTACAGTGGAAGCTGATGACAGAGTGGTCATAGCAGCAAGTCCCAATGCGTCACCAGATTCTGGTGACACAGACATGCAAACAGCATCTTGCTTGGTGGATCACATCGCCTCAGGTTCACCAAGGCAGGTGCTTTGTACCCCCCGATAGCCACTGTCACCACGGATGCCTCCCTGATCGGGTGGGGTATCAGGGCAGGATGGTTCATGGGTACCATCTGCACATAAATGTCCTGGAGATGAGAGCAGTGCTTTAAGCCCTCAACGACTTTCTTCCGGGACAATTGCAGTCCACACAGACAACATGTCTGTAGTTTGGTATATCAACAAACAGGGCGGAACCAAGTCCTACCCCTTGTGTCGAGAAGCCAGACTTTGGCAATGGGCGATCTCCTCTCATCGGTTTCTGGTAGCAACGCATATCCCTGGGAAAACCAACATTATAGCGGACAGATTGAGCAGAGCTATCCTCATGCCTCACAAGTGGTCTCTCAAGCAATCTATAGCGGAAGAGATTTTTCTGGAATGGGTCGTCCATGTATCTTTTGCTACTCCCCAAAACAGCAAATGTCCAGACTTCTTCAGCCTCTTCCTCTATCAGGCCATCCCCCAGAGACGCCTGACCCAGGATTGGCCCCAGGGACTTCTTTATGCCTTCCTCCATTTCCTCTGATCCCTCAGGTGATCCAGAAAGCTACCGCTTTGAGAGCCAAATTGATTCTCATTGCCCCTTACTGGCCTCGACAAGTTTGGTCCTCCATCATCACCTTTTGGTGCAGCCGTGGCATCTGGACCCAGTGCCAGATCTTCTGATTCACCAATCCGGTCAGCTGCACCGGTCTATCCCTTCTCTCAACCTCACAGCATGGTTGCTCCACTTCCTTCCTTAGCCAGGCTTCCTTTGATCTCTAACCCAGTTAGAGACATCATAGTAGCTTCACTAAAATCCTCTACCAGGAGGATTTATACAAGCAAATGGAAACGTTTCTCTTATTGGGCTAAGGCCCAAAATATTGATCCTTTTACTGCCCCTGTTCAGTCAGTTCTGGACTTCTTAGCAGAGATTTTTCATGCAGGCTCCTCTTCTTCCACAGTCAGAGTTCAATTGGCTGCTATTTCTAATTTTCATGTTGGGATAGCAGATCATAATATTATGTCCCATAGGCTCTGCAGGGCCTTCTTGAAAGGAATTTTCCTACTAAAGCCTCCAATCAGGAATCCTCCCCCTCAGTGGGATCTAAATTTAGTGCTGACATCCTTGATTCTTCCCCTTCGAGCCAGCTGTTTCTTGTTCCTGAAATATCTTTCTTGGAAAACTTTATTCCTAGTGGCTATTACATCTGCCAGGAGGGTGTCTGAACTTCATGCTCTTCTATTTGATTTTTCACAAAGACAGAGTATCTTTGAGAACTAATCCATCCTTTTACCCAAAGTCGCTTCAAAGAACAATCTGAATCAATCCATTGATCTCCTGTATTTTTCCTAACTATTCAGATAGAGCTGAACAAAAGCTACATTATCTTGACGTCCACCGTCAACTTAGATATTATTTGGATAGAACAAAAAAATTAGAAAATCTGATCAACTTTTTGTTTCCTATGGATAATAAAAAAGGCCTTCCTGTTTCTAAAGTGACTTTGTCCAGATGGCTTTCTTCGGTCATCACTGAAATTTATACACTCAGGGGAAAACAGCTGTGCTCAAAACCTAAAGCACATTCAACTAGGAGTTTAGCTACTTCTACAGCTTTTCAAGCTAGACTTCCTTTGGACACTATTTGTGCGGCCACTTGGGCCACTCCTCACACTTTTGTTTCCCATTACAAATTGGACTTGGCCTCCAGGGACAGAGCCAGTTTTGGCTCTACAGTCCTCAAGAGTTTGTTCCATTGAGCCACCCAGGATAGAGGTGCTAGTCCCATCAAGCAAGAATGAAGATTGACAACTTAACATTAAGAAGTTATGTACCTACCATAACGCTCCATGTTAGTTGTCTTCTCTTCTTCGACCCTCCCTCCTTCCCCCTGGCCTGGACAGACCTTGTATAAGAAACTATTATACTAAGGACCATTCAGACCTGGTCCTTTTTCCATCTGTAAGTTTCTTCTTCCTTTGGGAAGTAATTTTTGCTTGGTGTTATTGCCCTTTGTCAACAAACGAGATCTGGGTACTTACCGCCTTGCATCATGGGATATGGGGCTGCCTCGAGCTGGTAAAAGGAGTTCTCGAGCTAAGAGGATCGGCTCCGAACCCATCAAGCAAGAAAGAAGGCGAGAGAAGACAACTAACATGGAACGTTATGGTAGGTACATAACTTCTTATTTTTGATTTTTGTATGTCTAAGCAATTCTGATCATGTGTCCCAGCTCAAAACAATCATTTCCTCAGTTTCAGCTATTTGCTCCTGCAGTATTTTTGACAGAGTATTCAGTAGGGAATTGTTAAAAATCTGTCAGCTCATTACACTACCCAAAATATGTTACCTGTTTCTTCCTACACCCCTCCAACATTTGCTATTTACCAAAGGAAAATTTATTTGAAGTCAGCTGAGGTATAAAACACCTACGCAAACACTTCCATGCAAAAATCCGAAATCTTCTGGTCTTTGAATACCTGGGAGCCAAACATATGTCCTCTCATTTTTCCTTCATAAATTGCTTTTCCAGTCTCTCTCACCAATCTTTTCTAATCTCCTCTGATTGATTATTATAGTTGTCATGCATTGTTTTTTATGCTGTACTAATTATCCCAATTTTAATAGCAGCTTATGTTATAGAATTGTCTACAAACTCTACTAGAGTAGGTCTTTCTTTACCCATATATCAATCCCTGGTAGGGAAGGTAGTCTCTAACCTGCAGTCTAGCCTCATCCCACTCTGTTACCTTTCCTCTCTGTAGGTATTTGCTCCCAATACCTTGGTTCCTTTGTCATTTTTCTCCAGTAAATTCCATCTCTTGCCTGTATTCTATACCCCTACCTTTAGTCATCCCTATTATAAAAACATCCTTTCTTAATTCCTGTGTTGTGTTCTTAGAATACTTTCTGCAATTTTATGAATGTAATATTCCTTATGGCTGTCTTTCTCCTCAAGGATTTACACTCAAAATCCGACTCTTTCCTTATTTCTTGACCACCCCTTCCCCCGCTGCTTCATTATCATCCCTTTTGTATTAAACTTATAACCTCCTGTGTGTGTTATGTATATGAGCCTTAACTGAGAAGCTCTAAAATATCCCTTCAAGTCCAGGTAGTCTTCAACCACTCTGTTGTAATGAGAGGGTCAGTGTCTCCCACTTAACTCTTACTGTCTTCCCCTCAACTCTTACTGTCTTCCCCTCCCAGATAAATTCCTTCAACTGATTATTGTCCACAATTTCTTTTCTGGTTGATAAAAAATTTGCCTGACCTGTACATTAAACAAAAGGGACTAAAAACATTCTCACACCTCGTGTCTTACAATCCATGTTCATTAACAATTTAGTCTCTTTCCATATATCCTTAGCTGCCTTAACAGAAGCCTTTTTAATCTAGACTCCTAAATGTCTTATTGTCCCCCATAAATGTGTGCATTGCTGAACCAATTCATATGTGGGTACATAATTTATGTTTATAGCCTTAGTTTTATCTTCATTAATTGTACATCCTGGAAAGACTTAAAACTGTCTCAGAATGTTCCAAAACATCAAAATGTCCATTTATTGTCTTATTTGCAAAATAATATCTGCAATTAAAGCCGACTTTTCTTTTTTTAACCCCTTTATTGAGCTATCACTTAAGATATAGCTAAATATACATTTATATAAAAGAAAAAAAACATGTCAACGTGCATCCAGTTACAAACATTGTAAGTCACATATATTCGTTTGTATAACAATCATCAAGCCAACATTACTTAACTTGCTCAATTCCTACCTTCCCTTAAACCTCACTCCTTCTCTTCTGTATATATTCCCATTAATTTCCATTTTTTTTCTATGTAATTTGCTCCTACCCTTCTCTAAAGATCCCACTTCCAGTTCTTTGATCTCCGTTACAATATTCAAACTTCAAATACAGTTGGTTTACCTTTTGATTTCCATTTTGTAGTAATTGCTTTTTGGCAGCCACCAGAATTAAACTTGACAAGGCCTTAGTATGTGTAGGCAATTCAGATCCTGTGTCCCAGCTCAAAAAATAATTTTCTTAGTTACACCCATTTGTTTACGCAATACTTTGACAGAGTACTCTGTAGGGAATTTTTAAAGTCTGCCAATTCATTACACTCCCAAAACATATGATCTGATATTAATCCTCATTCATTCCTTACACATGGTTATTGGTTCCAAGCTCAGAACCGAGCCGGCCATTTTCCAAGCTCGCGTCAGCTTCAAACTCTCGAGCTAAACTCTTACCCACAATCCCCCTCTCTCTGTTACCTCAGATTTCGTTTGCCGCATTGCCATTCGGTCGTGTCAAGCTACTTCTCTTGAGCTAAGTACAGAGCTTCTTTACATGACATCTGTGCAGCTGCAGCTTGGGATACGCTTCATATTTTCATCAATCATTACAAATTGGATTTGGCCTCCAGGGGAAGAGCATCTTTCGGTTCTATGGTGCTCAGGAATGTCCTTCCATGAGAGCCTCCCAGGAGTAGAGGTAGCTGGGATCTCTGTCCCATGCGTAAGGAATGAACGAGGATTAATAATATCAGATAAAGAAGTTATGTCTTACCGTAACGTTCCATCGGTATTGTTGATTCTCGTTCAGTCATTACGACCCTCCCTCCTTCCCCCTCCTGTGGTTTCTAGTGGATCTCACCATCCGGTTCTCTTAGGTTATTTGACCAGAGGTAGCCTCTACCTTCTTCGCTTGCAAACTCAATCTGAGGTAACAGAGAGAGGGATTGTGGGTAAGAGTTTAGCTCGAGAGTTTGAAGCTGACGCAAGCTTGGAAAATGGCCGTCTCTGTTCCGAGCTCTGAACCGATATCCATGCGTAATGACTGAATGAGGATCAACAATACAGATGGAACGTTATGGTAAGACATAACTTCTTTTTCCCAGTTACCTCCTTCTTCCCCTCTCACACTTCCAGCATTTACCATCTAACTGAGGAAAATTTCTTTTGAGTCTGCTTGGGTAACTATGTAAACACTTTCAAGCAAAAATAGCAACTCTTCTGGACTTTGTTGCATATTTGTGAGCCATGCATATGTCCTCCTATTGTTTCCTTGTGAATTCCTTAACCAGTCTCTCTCCCCAGTGTTTTCTAACCTCTTCTAATTGGTTTTTATAGTTCTCGTGCAATATTTCATATATGCCCTACTGATTATCCCTTTTTTAAACAGCAACTTATATTCTAGATTCAAGTAAAAAACTCTACCAGAGCAGGTCTTTCACTTAGAATTCCCCTATTCCTTTCTCTTTGCCAATACTCTGATATCAATCCCTGATAGGGAAGGCAGTCTGTAGTCTACGGTCCAAATGTCTTCTTAGCCTTTTTCCATTCTATTACCTTTCCCTCTCTAATTATTTGCTCCTAGTACCTGGGTTCCTTTGCCAGTTTTCTCCAGTAAATTCCAGCCCATCTTTCTTATTGTCTGTACCCGTAATTGCAGTTATCCCTGTTGACAAAAATCTCCTTTTTGCATTCTCGAGTCAACTTAGTTCTTAGAATGCTTTCTACTACTTTATGAATGTAATATGATGCATGGCTTTTAAGTCTTATATCCCGGCTAAAGAATTCACAACTTCTCCTTAACCCCCCAAAAATGAAATTACTGCTTTTCATCCCAAAAGCATTATCCCAAAGCAAAACTCTCTTGTCAAAATCACTTCATTAAGTAACACCCTGATTGAACAGGTCCATAACACCTACGTTTTAAGAGTCACATTTGATGACAACTTGAAATTTGACTTGTATTTCCAAACTATTATTAAAAAAACACCTCAATCTCAGCCTGTTGTATAGAACAAAACCCTACCTAACAGACAGAAGTAGAGAAACCATAGCTAAAGCCTACCTCCTACCTACACTGCCATATACCTATCCACTCTTTAATAACCTACAAATGCCCACACAAAGCTGGAACAATACTGCAGTAAAGTAGCGTACTTTGCTGCAAATCATCTCCTGTAGAACTCATCACTGTTCTTCCCTTAAATAACTCAACTGGACTGAACTCCCACGTCACCTCAACTGTAGTCAGCTACTGCTAGCACATACTCTTAATATACTACCCTGATTAGTATCTGGCACTAAAAGGCATGCTTCAACATTGCCACCCTACCAAAGTTCTACACTCAAAGGACAAACTCAACTCAATCACTAAAGCCCAAAATGTATCAGGAGTCTCCTTAAAGTCTGCAGCTACAATCTGGAATGCCCTCCTACATGCTTTCAGGCTTCTTGAAAACCAACAGACATTCAAAACACATCTAAGAGAACACATGTCAACAGCCTGGCTCTGTGGCTGTATATTCCCAGGATGAGTATAACATCTCTGACACCTCTGCACATCCTGGCTCTGTAGCTGTACATCTCCAGGATAAGTATGACATCTCTGACATGTCTGCACATCCTGGTTCTGTAGCTGTACACCCCCAGGATATGTATAACATCTCTGACATCTCTGCACATCTTGGCTGTGTAGCTGTACATCTCCAGGATAAGTATGACATATCTGACATGTCTGCACATCCTGGTTCTGTAGCTGTACACCCCCAGGATATGTATAACATCTCTGACACCTCTACACACCCTGGCTCTGTAGCTGTACATCTCCAGGATAAGTATAACATCTCTGACACCTCTACACACCCTGGCTCTGTAGCTGTACATCTCCAGGATAAGTATAACATCTCTGACACCTCTGCACATCCTGGCTCTGTAGCTGTACATTTCCAGGAAATGTATAGCATCTCTGACACGTCTGCACATCCTGGCTCTGTAGCTGTACATTTCCAGGATATGTATAGCATCTCTGACACGTCTGCACATCCTGGCTCTGTAGCTGTACATTTCCAGGATATGTATAACATCTCTGACACGTCTGCACATCCTGGCTGTGTAGCTGTACATTTCCAGGATAAGTATAACATTTCTGACACCTCTGCAAACCCTGGTTCTGTAGCTGTACATCTCCAGGATAAGTATAACATATCTGACACATCTGCAGACCCTGGCTTTGTAGCTGTACATCCCCAGGGTAAGTCTAACATCTCTACTATCTTCCTTCTCTTCTGATTTACCTCTGCTCTGTTACCAACTAACACTCTGTCTACGCCCATCCAACCTTCCAGACTCTCAACTCTTTTATCACTCGTTTCATTTTTATCTCATAATTAAATCAACCTTTTGCTTTCCACTCTGTGTAAGTAACTCGGTACTCTGTATTGTGACATATGTCCTACTGTACAGTTATTTAACTACATCTGTATGTATATACGATTATAAGAAGCATTTATTGTATGTATAGTTACTGTCTTACCTATTTTTACATTGTAAAATTTATTTTATTTGCATTTTGCCTGTCGGTGATGCTGTATAATTTAAAACATTTTGTTTGTACTGTGTATAGACGAGTTTTTCTCCTTGGGCTTCTGCTGAAATGGGGCCTTTGTGCCCAGCTGGACTTACCCACTGCACTCAATAAATGTAAAATAAATAAGTGACTGTTATTATTCTCCTTAAGGATCTGGATCCAAAATCCCACCCTCTTCTTATTTTTTGAATTCCCCCTGCTTCATCGTCCTTTTCCACTTTGCAATAACTTTCTTTCTACGTAAATTCCTTCAATTCTTTATTAATTATGAACCACAACTTCTCCTCTGGTTGATAAAAATATGCCTGACCTGTTTATAAAACTAAAGGCGCTAAAAACATTTTCACGACTTGTATCTTGCTGTCCATATCAATAAACAAAACAAGCTTCCAGTTTCTCAGTTTTTCTATTATCTTTTGCTGAGGGCTTCCAGTTTCTCAGTTTTTATATTATCTTTTGTTTACAGCTTCCAGTTTCTCAGTTTTTGTATTATCTTTTGTTTAGTTTCCCCCCACATATCCTTTGCTGCCATAACAAAATTCTTTTTAATCCATACTCATAAGTACGTAATTTTATCATTACCCCATAAATATGGGCTTTGATGAACCAGTTAATCTCTGGCATACTTCTCAACCTGGAAACAGCAAAAATCTGGACATGGCCCCATGAAAAATAGGTACAAATCTGTACACTGATTAACATAAAATTTGCGTACATAATTATGTAACCCCACACACTCCAGTGGAATTGTAGGATACCAACCTTCAAATGCAAACTGAAGTTCAGACAACCAAAATATGGCACCAGAGTCCCCTTGCAGCCATTCCAATGTTCCATTACTTGGCTATTTCACCTCATTTATCATAAACACTAATGTGCATACTGTTTTACTTCTACTTGGATTTTATTTTTACATTTTATAGCAAAATACACAAACATGAATAGGTATCTGCTAAACAAAAGAATACTGTCTCACAATGAAAATAGACTTGGCATTAAAACTTCTCTGCCCTTGAAACTCACATTCATTGAAACAGCATTGAAACCCACACCATATCTAAAGAAAATGCATCTGGCCAGTGGTGGATAAAGATTACTTTTGAGCTGTTTTCAAATTATAGGCCCTTTACATACAAAACAAGAAACATACATATGTTCTTTGATGCACCTTCCTGACTTTATTCAATTATATTGCACACACACACACACACACACACACACACACACACACACACACACACACACACACACACACACACACATTTTCTGAAGGATGTTAACTCTGAAACTCAAATGTATGTCATTATTTAGTGACTTTATTTGTTTAGTGATTTACCAGAAAACCTCAAACCTGGACATCCTACAAAAACCTGAACAGTTGAGAGGTATGAATGGTCATATTTTTGCTATAATGAAATCCAATTTTATTTCGAATGACCTGCACTGACATCCTGGCACATTGTCCTCTTTTCTGGGTATCTGCATTATTTTTTTAGGTTTTATTAAAGTCTTGTAGAATCACAAAGCAGACCTTCAAGAAGACATTCTCTTTCTCAGGAAAAGTCTAGAAACTGGAACTTTGGTTGGGTGTCATATTTAATGCCTGAGTCAGAAAGCAAACTATGTTTCCTGCTGCTTTTTTGAGCAAAGAATTTGTTAATTATACTGACATTGTGCATCGAAATGCATGAGAGAATCACAGATTTTGAGATGTGAAAGTGTGACTTAACTGATATTACTGCTTATTGTGTGTTTACTCTTGCCTTTCCGCAGTTCCATCTAAAGTACTACAAACTAAAATCACCAGCTGATGACATAAACAAGGTGCTTTTGTAAAACTGCCACCTTCCATAAACAGATTACAGTTTTTCTAAGTAATAGATGATTCCTAATAAATTATAGTTCAGTATGCTGGATTTCTAGGATGAAACCACTCTTGTTCATATGTTCATAAGTCAGTTCATAGTTGAGTTTATTTAATCTAAAATGCTAAAACTGTGTAACTGCCTTTGATGTGAAAGCTCTATTACACTAAAGCAAAACAGCACTATTTCCAAGTACAATACAGAAATGTATCAAGAGAGCCAAAAAGTTAAATTTTACTAAAGCCATTTTCACCTTTGTATTAGTTTATGATTAAGCCAAAGTAATACAGCCTATGTTAGTAGTCCAACCACTGTAATTTGCATCATGACCAAAACAAAATGTAAGCAAAAATAAACATTTGCATGCCATCTTATGTTTGTGCTTCACTAATAATTTAGTAATGTGTTCAGATATGATCAACCAAGTTGTCATCAAAAGATTTTGCTGGAAAAAAGGGTTGGAATTTCAAATGGAATCACACATGTAACTGCTTGCCAGGTTGATTACTTTATTAATTAACAACTAGACTACTGACTCCAAGATGGCAGTTGTCATGAAAATTTTACTTTATGCAGTAGGTTAAATAGAAGGACACTAAATAATGCAGCATAACAAACACTAAATACTGAATTAATGGAAGCTTTAACTGTCTCTGTTGCCTAGCTATGCTTAATGGATGTAGTAAAGAACATTTCAGTTCACTGACTTAGTCAGGATACACATATTAAGTGTTTAGGCTTGGTGATGTTTTACCCTACAGGCGGATCATATCTCTCTGACACTACATTGCACCACAGTGTGCTAATTGATACGTTATGACATTCGCAAGAACGCTTGCTCATCAGTAGTTGCACCTATGAATGCTCAGTGTAGCATTGCCATTTTTTGTTTTTTTTTTACACACACACACACACACACACACACACACACACACACACACACACACACTCACACTCTTCATTCTGAGCAAAAGATCACATAAGCGCATTCTGAGCAAGCAAAATATATTCTACCTTCACAGAATAATAAGCGTCCTCTACTCTAGCAAAAGATCTTCGATTGCTGCCGCGCCTTGCAGATAGAGCCACTTCCAACCACCCATTTGAATAACTTGCTCACACTCATCACAGTCACGGGGAACAGCTTGCAAGTGCAACTTAATTGAATAATTGTTGCTAAAGCGCTCATAACCCATTCGCAGAGTCGCACATCATAACTGTTTCCAACCCGCTCGCACAGGTCACTAACTGTTTCCATAGCGGCTAGCGCTAATGCGCTTGTTTGAATAAACCGCTCGCACATGCAGATCACAGGGAATGAATACCAGCCGGAAATGTGCATTTGGATCTCTTGAGCTCAATTCCAACAGGCTGGTAGCCCTGACGGAGCTGACGTCATCGCGCACATGATGACGTCCGCTCAAAATAAAAACGAGGAAAAATTAAAAATAAAATAAAAGTTAAAGCTGAGAAAAAGTCAGAAATGGAGGGGTGCCACTCGGGAATTGTAGCACCCCAGTATTTGGACCCCAAAACTCAGTAAAATCAGAGTTATTTGGTACGGTTGGGAGGTATGTTCTCTGGGTACTTAGTTTACAGCTAAAGCCTTTGTTTTATCTTCATTAATTTTATATCCCGAAAAACTTGAAACTGTCTCGAAGTGTTCTGCAACACTGAGATGTTCTTTTTCTGCTTTTATCAGATACAAAATAGTATCTTCAAATAAAGCCAGCTTTTCTTTATTACCATACCAAGTATATCCTTGAATTTCTGAGTCCATCATTTTCTTTGCCCAATGGTTCTAAATGTAACACAGAGAGGACATCCCTGACTGGTTCCTCGGTTCAGACACAGCTTGTTGTGGAGGAACACTTCCACTTTAATTTTTGCCTCCGATTTCTCATATTTCCATCTAATTAACCTTATTATTGTATCAGGGAATATAAATGCTTCCAGTGCTCTACTCATAAAATCTCAGGTTACTCTGTTGAATACTTTTGTACATTGAGACCCAGCAACATCAGCAGTATTTTCTTACTTTCTGATTCCTTCTAGATCATAATTGTTCTAGTAATGTTGTCATATATTTGCCTCCCCTCTATAAAACCACACTGATTCATATCTATCAGTTTTGGCAACACACTTGCCATTCTTTTAGCTATTATAAATATAAACCCTTTATAATTATGGTTAATCATTGAAACGGGACTGTATGAAGCTGGTTTGATGGATCTTGGTCATCTTTAATTATTACAGTCACCATAGGATCCTAGGAGATTACTAGGCTAATGGCCCCATGTCTCTTACAAGCATAACCAAGTTCAACCTATGTTCCCAACGATGTGCAAACACTAAAATCAGCACCTATTGGCCCTGTCCAAGAGGGACACAGGTGGAACCCCTGGGGTGAATTTCCAGTTACCGATCCATTCGTCCAAGTTATGCTTAAATACTTAAATAGGGCCAATGAGGGGCTTTGTTTAACTTGAATAGGAAGCTTGTTTCAAAAGTGGGGCAACCTCTGTCAGGCAAATCTCTCTCTCCAGCAAGTTCTGTTGCTGTCACATACTAGGTTAAGGTCCTTTGAGCGAATGTTCCATGTGCCATTTGACTTGTGAATGTGCAGCATTTCCATTAAAGCTGAGTCAGAGAGTGCTCTATATGCAAGGCAGAGGTCACCTCTGAGCAGTCTGTACGGCACAGAGTAAAGTGACAGTGATTTCAGTCTGTCTGCATGAGATGGATCTTTTTCTTTGGAAGGAACCTTTGTGGTCTCCCATTGCTGCAGTTGTCTGGAAAGAAACATACCAAAGGGAGCATTGTACTCTGTTATTGGCCTGATGGGGGAAGAGTACAGGGGGGTTATAACCTCTTTTTTTTTTTTCTGGATGCAATGCCCTTACTTATGAGATGAGCAATATAAAATGCCCTTCTTACCATTGTGCAGATATGATGATCGAAGTTAAGGCTGCTGTCAATCTGTGTCCCAGATCTCTCACCACTGACTGTGTGCTTAGGGTATTCCTATTGATATGATAGTTTGCAGGAACATCACCCTTGCCGAAGAGAACAATAGTGAATTTTATTGTATTAAGTTTAAGACCTTGACTTTGGCACCACCCATTAGTCTGCGTGAGAGCGTCTTGCAGGATGTTGTCATCGCTAGGGGTTTCAGTGATCACTCCCAGTTTGCAGTCATCAGCAAGCTTTGTAAGCCGCAGTCCTTTATTTTAACTTGTTTTTCAGAGAAATAGATTCCAAACAGTATGTGTCCCAGAACCGATCCCTGTGGAACACCACTCGTTACGGGTCTGCTGGAGTCCACTGTTTTGACCATATGAGTTCTGTCAGTGAG
Organism: Protopterus annectens; assembly: GCF_019279795.1. Classification (NCBI taxonomy): domain Eukaryota; kingdom Metazoa; phylum Chordata; order Ceratodontiformes; family Protopteridae; genus Protopterus; species Protopterus annectens. The sequence continues at coordinate 186,623,718 of NC_056747.1, read as the reverse complement.
CCAGTTTGCAGCCCACCTAACAATATATGGGTTGATACCCAGCTGAGTGAGTTTATCAATGATGCCTGAGTCTGGGATTGTGTGAAAGGTCTTGGCTAAGAGTAGGTAGGCCATATGCACAGGTTTGCCTTCATCTAAGGCTTTGGTGACTGTCTTGAAGAAGTCCACCAAGTTTAACAGGCATGATCTCCCCTTGACAAAGCCAAACCTGTTGGGGTTGAGCCTTTGGAGAGTTCCTATATCTTTGTTAATAAGGTCCATGATGATTTGTTCCATGGCCTTGTAGATAAGTCTGGTCAGGCTAATGGTCCTGTAGTTTTAAGGGTCTGTGGATGCACCCCCCTTTGTGCAGAGTGATGACGGTAGCTGTTTTCCATTCCACTGGGACAAAGCCATTGTTTGGCTGTGATTGGAAAAACATGCCCAGTGGTGATGCTAATGCCTGTTTTAAGCCATGTAGAACACAGCCGGCAATGTTGTATGGTCCAATAGCACAACAGCTTTCTTCCCAGGTTTTGGTGCTTCCCCTCCTTTTAACCTTCCCGATCTTTATCACTTTCTTCCCTCCTAGCTTCCAGGCTTCCACAGGAATACCATCTATTCCTGGAAACTTTCCTGCAGACTGATTACTTGCCACCATTTTTATCTCATCTCCACCTGTCTTAACTGTTAATTTTTTGAGCCTCATCTACCTTTAACTTTGGCATACTTAAGTCTTCCATAAATATTTCCATTTGCGCTCTTTCTTGATTTCCACATTTCTCTGCTTTATACAAATCTTCATACCATTTCAGAAATATCCTCTAGTACTGCGACAGAATTTCTGGTTATTCTTCATGTTGTAGGCTCCCTAAGTTTGGTAACAGCCCTTTTTACTTTTTGTTTGCTGAATCGTTGTGCTAAAGGTTTTTGGGCCCTGAGGTTATTATCAAAGAGCAGCTGATTAACAGCAATATTTGTAAGCTCATGCATATTATTCAGATCCTCCCCTTATTTTCTTTTTAGCACTCTGCAGTTGTGCCTGCTATTCTACTGTGAGATTCCCCTTTTTCTGCAATACTTGAACCTTTGTCAGCCTCTCTAAATAATTACTTCTTAACCATATCTCTTTTTTTTCTTTTATTTGTACCCTATTTTTAAACTCCACTTTTATTTTATCCCACTCACTAGCCATAACTTATTAAGATTTTTCTGTCTTCCTAATAATTCTTGAATAATTTCCACTACCCATTCCTTAAATTCCTCTCTTTTTTCCAGTAAGGTGGGGAAGCACCAGTGTCTTTTTTTTTTTTTTTTACTTAATTACCCTGCATTTTTATCTTGGTGGGTATTTGCACGTGATCTGAAATAGTTATTGGATGTGTGTCTTAAGATTTCCATTAAATGCACTTGTTCCTATGAAATATAATGGGGAATAATGTGTAAATTCTCGGAGTTCGTACTACTGAATTTGCATCTTCCATACCCAGTATTTTCATAAATTTCTTTAGAAATGTACCCTCTTTTGTTATATATTTTAGGTCCTCCATATGCATCCTCACTGTTACAAATTAGGTTCCAGTCCCCACCCCAGTTAATATTCCCTGCTGAAAGCTGATTAATTCTCCCAATATTTCTTAAGCTCCATAGTAGCAGTTTTAGGTGGAATATATGTACTTGACAGCGTAATCCTCCTTCCTTGCCAGTAACCCCTCCCAGATGTGAAAACCGCTTGTATGCTTTCAGAAAACATTAACTGTGTTAGCCGTAAGAAAAAGTGCACTGGCTATCTTTAAATAAAACTAAATTATACACTATTCTGCTAAATACACTGAAGTGTTTAGATACCGGGAAAAGTGCTATCTATTGTTATCTTCTAGTAATTTCAACCTGTATTAGCTGCTTGCCCTTGTACCTTTTAATTTTACAATTCCCTCAGTAAACAATGCTGAGAACTCTCTATATTTATTGCCTGCAGCTGTAGTCAGCTTATCTCCATGGAAATATAAGAACAAAATGTACCACTGCCCTTAGCTGCAGATTTCTCAACTCACACCAAACATGATTTGCTAAAGGAAAACGTTTCATTACATTCATGGTGTTCTCTTATTTTTAAAACTGACATTCTTAAACAAAAAAAAAAAAATGTTATTAATCCAGTCATTCACTTATTCAAAAGTTAAGAGAAAACATCTCAGATGTACATGCATTATAATCTGTGTCTGTCCACCCGAACAACCCAAGGTTACAACATGTTAACTTAAAGATGCTTTTGTCCAAACAGTCTTCTCTTTTTACATTGCACTGCACATTTCTTAAAACTAAAACGAATAAAGTAAAGCACCTGGTTACTTTAATACATATATATATATATATATATATATATATATATATATATATATAAATAAAATGACATTTCTTTGTGTCCTTCCAAACATTAATGACACGAAGTGGGGTGTTTATCTTTCAATCCCCCCAAAAGCTTAACAAATTCAAGAATAATTCAGTTTATCTTAGCCACTTTTTCTTGCAAAGCCATGCTTCAAACATGTGATTGATGATTTATAGTCTCACGTTTATTCACTAATTTGTGTTTTGTCTTCTTCCTGTTCATCTCCATCTCTCAACCCCAGACACCTGTTCAAGCCCAAGGTACTCCCAATTCTTCTACTCATCTCTGTCTTGTGATTTTTTTTTTCTGTCTCTTTAAGCATTTTCCTATGAAACACTGGAAAATGTTTCACTGTTAAAAGTCCTCTCTATGAGCTTTACTATCAGAATAATGAGAAACAGAGTACCCTTCTGTTTGATGTCTCATTTTTTATTGGAAAACTTTTGTACTTCCTCCTTAACCTGTTCTGCATCAAAAAATGACTTTGATCCTCCAGGAAAGAATATTATGCAGACAGCTGGATACAGCAGCTTAAATTTCACACCTACCTTTTGATATTCCATGATTGCTAGGATAATTTTGCTTCTCTTCTGCCTGCTGTACAGTGGATAATCATTTCCACAACATTCTTCTATATTTATACTTTACCCTTCTGCCCAAGTTTTGTCAGGATCAGCTCTGTCTGCTGGTATGATTGCATCTTTACTAATACTGGTCTTGGCTGCATTCTCATGGCCAGGTTTGGAGCATACATGCAATGTGCCCTTTCAGTTAACAAATCCTGCTGTGGAATTCCAGTCCAGTTGCTTATTTGTGCTTTCATAAAATTAATTCAGTTTGTTCCTTCCAGTTTCTCTGGTACAACGGAAAATTCAGTGCTTCTCTGTGTGTTCTGTCCTCTAGCACTACCATTTTTAAACAGCTCTTCTTGGCCCTACTCGGCCAGCATTTTCTTCATTTCATCTTCTGACTTGCAGTTTTATCAGTTCTTCTGAATAACTGTTTAAACTTTCTTCCACTTTTCTAGCCTTTTATCATTTGAATTGATGTAGTCCTTCACTGTTTATTTTTTTAATAATCTCTGAGCACATTTAATTAATTTTTTCCACAAAATTACTGGAAGCTATCTCTTGTACCAAAGCTGGAGCTTGTGTTTTTTTTTTCTGAACTGCTACAGGATTCTTCACAGTCAGTGATGTTCTTCGTGTTTCACTGTTGCAGTTGTTACAGTTGGGTTATCTGCTTGCAGGTAGCCCTCAGCCGGCCTGATTATCAAAGTTTTGGTCCTGCGTCAGTTGCTGTCTCTTCTTCCATCACGTCGGGTAGTCAGGGGTGTAAAGCATGCAGCCGACGCCATTACATCAGTCTTTCTTGCCGTGCGGTGCCCGAAGCAGAAGCAGGTCGGCCGACTCCTGAAATTTTCATTTTCGAGTTTCAGAACCGAAGTCTTAAAAAAAGCTAAGTACCCCATTGGAGATCCTTTTTCTTGCTCTAAACCGATGTCAGTAAAAGTTAATTGTATTATTTGTGGAAAGCAAATACCTCCTAAAGATTTTCATTCGTACTGCATTCTTTGCTTAGACCCAGACCACGACATCCCTCGCTGTCTATTTTGTGCCTTATTCAATCCTTGAACTGTTCGTCGTCTGTTCATTTTTGTATCAAACTATTTCGGTACTCAGTTTAATTATCCAGAAATGGTTTCAGTAACCGACTTTCCGGAAAAAGGTAAAGATAAAGACAGACACAGACCACATAGGTCCAATGCTGCGGATGATGCTTCCGTTAAGCTAGTCGCCAGTTTGCCAGTACTCAGTGAGGCGCTTTTGCAGCCCCTGATACCCGCTACTTCAGATTTGCAGGCCACTACTGAGACCCATTCGGAGTTCACTATGCCGCGAGATGCTTCTTCAACTATGGAACTTGCGGATGTCTCCACCTTGGATGGGTCCATTGCCGCTGTGCAGCACTGGCTTCTGAGGGTGTATTCAGGCCTACTGACTTGCATATCAAACCGACACCATCTTCTTCAAGGCCTAAAACTCGATCCATGCCTAGAAAAACAACGTCCAAACCACATTGTCAGGCCCATATGCCTAAACAAATAAGAATGGCTGAAGACCTTATTACTCTAATTAGGAGAAGCCAGCCTTCTCCCTCTAAGAGACCTAGAACTGATTTTCCTTCAGATTCTTCTGATCAGGATTCCGAAATTTCTGTTTCTTCTGATGACCAAGATTTGCCCTTATCTATCTATGAGGATTCTGATGCAGAGGACTCCATACCCTCTGCTTCCCCTCCAGAAGATTTTTCTTTTGGTGAAACTTTGCACACTCTTAGGGAGCATTTCCACTGGGAAAGCCAGGATTATTCGGACTCTAAAAAGAGGCTTAGGGAATTCTTACTCCTACCTCAACACAGGCCTTTAGCTATCCCTCTTGTACTGGACATTGTAGACGATGCCTTCTTGGAATCTAGCCTGGCCCCAGACACTTTATCTCCGGCTCCCAGGAAACCTGACAAGTATTGCAGAGTACCTGACTCTCGCAAGTTCCTCTTTAAGAATACTACTGCAGACCCAGAGACCATTTCAAGGGACCCAAAGGCATTAAGGCTACTACTGCCAAAAGCCCTACCCCCTCTGATAGAGATTCCAGGGCCCTGAACAGATTGGGTAAGAAGGTATACACTTCTGCTACTTTGGCCATTAGGACCTTAAACTGCCAGTTTCATATGTTAAAGTATCAGCAGCAGATTCCTGGACTACTTAAACAGAAAATTATGTTGATTCCTGACTGTGCTGAAAATAAAGAATTACAGAATTGAATGCATTCTCCTGAACAAGTTGGTAAACATACTTTGCAATGTGGTTTTGACTCCTTAGAGGCATCTTGCAGGGCTGCTGTCACTGGGTCTGTGCTTAGAAGGCATGCTTGGCTTAAGGAGCAAACATTGCCAGATCATGTTAAAGCTAAATTACTGGATGCTCCCTTAATCCAAGAAGGCCTCTTTGGCAACAAAGCAGAAGTAGTACTTAAAAAAAATGGGGGAAAAAAGATAAATCTATTCAAACTGTTAAAGATTTCCTGTAAGTACAGCCTCCAAGATTTAGTAGGCATTGGTCTTCTAAGAATTGGTTCTTTCCTGTGTCTTCCAGGCCTTCTCTGTCCAAACCCAGGAACAGCAGACCACCTAGGCTACAATCTCAAGGTACTCACAGGCCTAAGCAGTGGGGGGGCTTCCACTTCCAAAGCTGGAAGTAGTAAGACACCCCCCTATGGTAAACTGTCACAATGCCTTAACCTTAAACCTTCCAAGCCCTGCTCAACTGACTGCTCCTTTAGGGGGAAAAATCGCCCTGCATGCAAAAAACTGGGAACTCATTATCCAAAACAAATGGGTTTTTAAATATAGTTTCCCAAGGATACAGATTCCACTTCCACACCTTACCAACCCCAAACGGTTGCCCAGACCTACCCCCAAATCAGTGGGCAGAGGCTCAACAGCAGGTTCTCTCTCTTCTAAGTATCAGGGCTATTCAACCTGTCCTAGCAGGGGAATGGGGACAATGTTTTTACTCAAGACTTTTCCTGGTACCCAGAAAAGACAACTCCTGGCTTCCTATCCTGTACCTGTCTATCCTAAACACCTTTTTGGTAATCCCAAAATTCAAAATGCTAACTCTTCATCAGCTGCTTCCCATGCTAGGCAAAAATGTCTGGTTGGCAACATTGGATTTAAAGGAAGCTTACCTACACATCCCAATAAGGGAATCTTGCAGAAAATACCTACGCTTCAGAGCAGGTTACATGCACTATCAGTTGTCTGTACTGCCCTTTGGCTTATCTACTGCACCCAGGGTATTCACAAAGTGCCTAGCTCCAGTCATTGCATTCTGCAGGCAAAGAAATATTCAAATATACCCATACCTGGACGATTGTCTAATTTAGGCATAAAGCCGGGACATGCTATTAAAACATCTGGCATTTGTAAAGAAACTGCTAACCTCACTGGGGTACACCATAAGCGAAAAGAAATCCCACCTAGTACCCTGCCAACAAATTGTATTCCCTGGGAGCAAGCTTGAACACAACTTCCCAAGATGGCCTATCTCATGCCAGAGAAACAAGTTTATTTGACACCCCACTTCAAACTACTGGCCGCAAAGACCCAGCTGTCTGCAAGGAAAATACTGCAAGCCCTGGGGTCATGGCCTCTTGCATCTTACTAATTCCATACGAGGAAACTACAATGGTATCTAAAAAGCCTATGGTGTCAGCATTCTCAGGACCTGGAATCAATGATTCCCATCATTCCTTGTATAAAGACGGAGTTCCTTTGGTGGGCAGAGGCCTGCTACCACAACAAGGGACTGCCATTCACTCTAACCCCTGCTGCCCAAATCCTAACAACAGATGCGTCATACTGTGCATGGGGGGCTAACTTGGCAGGGCAGTGCATTCAGGGCAAATGGAACCAGAGTCAAATTCACCTGCATATTAATCAAAAAGAAATGTTAGCTGTACAGAATTCTCTGACAGCTTTCTGACAGCCTTCAAGGGCCACATTCTTCCAGGACAATTATTGGTAAAACCAGACACCACCACTGTTGTGTGGTATATAAACAAACAGGGGGGAGAGCTCACTCATACCCTCTCTGCAGACTAGCCATGGCTCTGTGGAGCACAGCCTTGAGCTACCAAGTGCACCTACAAGCTCAATTCCTGCCAGGCAAGCTAAATTCACTGTCGGACGACCTAAGCAGAAATCTCATGGACCCACAGGAGTGGAAACTGGAACCAAAGATATTCAACATTTTGAGAAACAAATGGGGAGCCCAGAGATAGACCTGTTTGCCTCCCCTCAGAACTACCAATTGAACAAATTCTGCACAAGGACTCCCCACAGACAAGCATGGAAAGTGGATGCCCTGTCCTTCACCTGCGAAAGCGTCTCAGTTTATGCCCCCCCCCCCCCACCGCCTCTCCTCTCAATAGGTCTACTAAAGATCAAATGGGACAAACCAAGGACAACACTCATTGCACAGGACTGGCCACGCCAGCACTGGTACCCACTTTTGTGCAGTATGTCACTGCTGGAACCATGGCACCTGCCTCAGACCCCTTCCCTGCTGTCCCAGCAAGGAGGGCCAGATTCTGCACCCCTAGCTTCAAACCCTGAACCTTGCAGCCTGGCTAATTACCTGAGCTGTCCAATACCATCCTTCAGTAAACAAGTGCTGGATGTCATTCTGGAGGCAAGGAGGCCTAGTACTAACAAATCCTATGCTGAAAAGTGGAAAAGATTCTGTTCCTGGAGCCAAACTCAGGGGATGGGCACAACAGTGTCCAGCTTACTGAATGTTCTTCATTACTTAACAGAGATGCTTCACAAGGGCCTTTCCTTCTCTTCTATTAAAATTCATGCCTCAGCCATTTCAGCACATTATAATACTGAGACATTCCTCTTCTCTCACCCCCTGCTGAAACAATTCCTCATAGGGGCCAAAAATTTAAGACCACCCAGGACAGCCCCTACTCCAGCCTGGGACCTTAACTTTGTATTGGAAAAGCTCACTCTACCTCCTTTTGAGCCAGCTGCAACTGCAGAGTTGAAATTCCTTTCTTGGAAAACAGCCTTCCTTCTAGCCATCACTTCAGCAAGAAGAGTGTCTGAATTACAGGCCCTCATGGCAGTGGAGCCCTTCATCATCTTCCATGCGGACAGGGTGTCCCTTAGGACCAATCCTTCCTTTATGCCCAAGGTGGTATCCAGTGTGGCCCTTAATCAGTTCATTCATTTGCCAACCTTCTTTTCTAATCCACAGAACAAAGGAGAACAATTACTGCACTCTTTGTACGTGCACAGACAACTTAGATTTTATTTGGACAGGACTAAGCCTCTCAGGAAAACTGAACTTTTCAAAGCAAACCATTTCTAAGTGGAGAGGCCATTGCATTCATTTTTGCTATAAGCACCATGGAAAACCTACCCCACAGGGGATAAGATCATATTCCACCAGAGCTGCATCTACTTCAACAGCCTTTCTCAGAGATGTTCCTACCAGGGACATCCTAGAAGCTGCTACCTGGAGTTCTATACATACCTTCACCAAGCATTACTACTTGCCATTTTTTTCTAAATCCAGAGCTGGTTTTGCCACTGCAGTCTTGGGCCTAATAGCTGTTCCTAGTGCTCTCTAATTGCCTCCTCCCTTCCTTAGCTTTGGGAATCTACCCAAATGTAATGACTGCAGCAGTGAAACACGAAGAACATAGTACAGCTGTGTACACTTACCATAAATGTAAATGTCTGAGTGTATTCTCTGTTGCAGTCCTGGGCTGGTTACCCTCCCTCTAGCCCCCTGTCTTCTGTTGACTATACCTCTCTTCTTTACTGTATTTAAGTTTTTGGTGTATTTGCTTTTTGTTGGAGGTGTAACCTTGTATAGAATTGCTTCCCATTATGGGGGCACCTGACATCTGGGGCAAGAAAAACTAATGTGATGGCTTCGGCTGCATGCTTTATACCCCTGACTACCTGATGTCATGGAAGAATAGACAGCAACCGACGCAGGACCCAAGACTTTGATAATCAGGCCGGCTGAGGGCTACCTGCAAGCAGATAACCCAAATGTAATTGCAGATTTTCTCTTCACCTTTTTGTATTTGATTTTCTTTCAGGCTTTAAGTTTTTTCTTTGGCATCCAGTCAGTGTACTTACTAGCCAGTAACTGAATTTTACTAAAAGTGGCAGAATTATTAGCCCTTATCTCTGTTTCTTTTTTCAAAATGGGAGAGAAGTTAGTGTTGATCAGTGTGCAGTCATCTTGGAAGTCTTTAAAGCCAATTTTTACTGATTACCATACTAGTGATATCCTTGAATTTCTGAATCCCTTATTGTCTTTTCCAGTGGCTCAAAATATAATATGAATAACAGAGGGGAAGGAGGAAACCCCTGCCTGTATCTTCTGTTCAAATACAGTCAGAGAGGAACCCTCAGACTGTGGCAGGACAGGTAGCTTACATCCTTCTAAGTTGGGAGTTGCTGATTGAAGGCTTACTGTCCATTATTATAAAAGTGTATTAGTTCTGGTTTAAGCACTTGTGCTTCAGGCCAGGTATTTTACATTAAGAAGGTGTGGTCTGCACTCTTGTGGGAGGAGAGGAATAGATTCTACCATTCTGAGCTGGGAGTTTCTGGTTAAAGGCTTATTGTGCCTGCTTATTTGAACTGTTTCTTTCTGAAATTGGTGCGTCTTGTTTGCTGTAGCATAGACTAGATTCAGACCTGCTGAATCTAGCTTTGTTTGCATTACTTGAGCACTAATCCAGGCCATATTTTTTTAGAGAAGGTTCCCCTGCACCCTAGTGGCAGGAGTGTGCAGTTAGAACTTGTCTGATCGAAGGCTGCTGGAACGGAGCTCAGTGTTTAGCTTGTTATTGGTTAATTTGTTTAAATCAGTTTGCTCATTTGCTACTGTTATATTAAAAAAAAAATACACTTTATGCATTGCCGCTTTGCTAGGGTTAAATTATTCTCGGCGCCATAAAGTCTGCTCGTCAAATTTTCCATTAGAACTAACCAGTTTTTTAGTTTTAGCACTCAAATCTGTTTCTTTGAGCTCAGCACTTATTCAGAACTCATTGGAAGCACTAAATAAGCTACACATTACTACAGCACTCCACTTTCCTCACTTGTCTAGAGGAAAACAGGTTTTAGTAATTAATAAGTAAGCACCTATGCAGGCACGTCTAAGGGTCAGCTCCTGGTGTTTTCTGTTGTCTACCTGATGAATCTGGGCATCTCTGGGCAATGCAGCAATTGCCTAATGTACACAGACAACCCTCTCCTCCTACCACCCAACACTACAACCTGTGAGAGATGCACTTATATAGCCAAACTGGAAACAAAGCTCTCTTCACCCTAGACTGGACTAGACAGTCAAGAGGAGAAGGTAAGCACTTGCACCACACCACACTCATCACATAGTCCCTCAAAACCTGCACCACCAAAACACACACACAGAAGCACAAAACACGCACCTACATTCGCGGAGGCTCTCAGTAAAAATCTGCTCAAGCAATGGAGACCTCCAAAGCAGAAACGCAAGCAACCTCCACCCCCAACATAACCCAAATGACACATAGCTCACAAACTCAGTATGCCACTCAACCACAGCCCATAAGGCATAACAACGTACCCAACAGTCTAGTCATAGGTGACTCTATAGTCAGGCACACTGATGTTCCACTCACCAGGCTAAACAAGGAGAAAGTTACTGTCAGTTGTCTGTCGGGTACCAGGATCCGCCACATAACGCACACACTGAGTTCACTCCACAAGTACAAATATGACTTTGTTATTGTCCATGTTGGTGTGAATGATCCGAGACGTACCTCCCTGGACTACATGAAAAGAGACATGGAGGAGCTCTCTGATCTTGTAGCCCAGGCAGGTATGACCCTAGCCGTGAGTAGCATCCTGCCATCACCCAGAATGATTCCACAATACAAGGATAAAATGATTGACTTCAACAATTGGCTAAGCTTCTGGTGTCATTCTAAGGGGATCCAGTATCTGTCTGGCTGGGATGACATGATCAACAGACCACGATGCTTTGCCAGAGATGGCCTGCACCTGTCGCTCTTGGGATTGCGGATGCTGGCTAAGGCTCTTGCCACCCCTATATTGCCTTTTTTAGGCAAGGTTCAAATGACAAATTCACCACCATAACCGGTACAAGCAAGCAAAATCTGAGGGTAATGCTACTCAGTGCTGGAAATCTAAACCTCAAAATGCACTCACTCGAGGCACTCCTTAAAATGGAGAACATGGACATCTGTGCAGTGACAGAGACCTGGTTCAAGGCTCCAGAGAGCACCCTTGCTTTACCTGGCTATAACTCATACCACACCTTTCGGCCACCTAACCTGGACCAAAACACTAAAGACAGAGGCGTGTCCATATTCATTAAGGATATCCACACCTCCAGGCTAGTTGCTCAGCATAATGCATCTGAGATTATCCAAGTGCAGCTAACTCTGGGCAAGACCACGATCCAAACTGTAGCTTGCTACAGATCCCCCCATGCCCCAGGATTCCCACTCCTCATTTCTTGATGCACTGGAAAATATTAGGGTACAACCCAACACCCTAATAATGGGCGATTTCAACTACCCCACCATTAACTGGGAAAACTACTTGTGTACCAATTCTTTTGCTCAATGTTTTCTGGAATTCATAAGTTCCAATGCCTTGGATCAACATATCCATACCCCCACCAGGGACAGCAATATCCTAGACCTGGTCATTACCAACATGGGCGACCGGTATTCCACACCAGAGGTCAAGTCCTCGTTGGTCATATCCGACCACAAGCTAAATCACCCCAGACATCCACATCCCTCCCCCACCCCCCATTAGGGAAACCACCGTAAAAAATGTCTCCAAAGCCAACTTCACGCTTCTTAAGACAGAAGTGGCAAACTTCACAACACCCATGCAGATGTACAATAGAGGTGTGACTGTTGAATCCTACACAAATGCATTTTATAAGCACTTACACAAGTGCATGGATCATGCTACCCTAACAGAACCAAGATGCTATCCTCCAAAAAAAGGAAGCCAATCTGGTGGTCCCCTGCCATAAACAAACTCTACAACAGAAGAAAGAAACGGTTGCAAAAATGGAGTAAAATGCCATGATTGGAGGAACTCCCTTGTCAGCCTCAGTAAGAAGCTGAGATCCCTCCTAAAATCCTCCAAAGCTAGTTACGAAAACAAAATCACCACTGATTCTAAAGACAGCCACAAAGCATTCTATAGATATGTCAACAATCTCAATGGCAACACTCAGATCTGCTCCGAGTTGCAGCACAATGGCACTAAATATACAGAACCAAGTGGTATTGCGAACATTCCTGGCAGATGGGGTCAGTGCTAACTTTACCCCCCTTTCACCCCTTAAAGGGCCCATCTCTATACCGGAAGAATGCAAAGTTTCTGTAATCACGGCTGCACAGGTAAAAAAATAAACTCTCCAAAGCCAAGAACACAGCATCCATAGGACCTGACAACATCCCAGGCTGTGTTCTACACGAACTACAGAACGGACTGGCACCCCACCCAAGTACCATGTTCACTCACCTCAGGCTTTGTGCCCACTGAATGGTGCACAGCGACAGTAATCCCACTCCACAAAGGGGGAGCCACCACGGACCCTGGGAACTACAGCCCCATTAGCCTGATGAGCCTCGTCTGCAAGGCCATGGAACATATCATCATGGAACTTATAAGCAAAGACATTGGTAATCTCCAAACTCTGGACCCCACCCAGTTCAGGTTTGTAAAAGGCAAATCATGTCTCCTAAACCTGATAGACTTCTTTGAAGTAGTCACCAAAGCTGTAAACGAGGGTAAGGTGGTTCACACAGCCTATATAGATCTTGCCAAGGCTTTCAACTCCATCCCCCCACTCTGGAATCATAGATAAACTCACTAAACTAGGTATAAATCCCTATGTCACAAGATGGGTTGCCAAATGGCTCACTGACAGAACCCACACTGTGAAAGTAGCAGACTCCAAATCTGACTTCAGACCAGTGTCAAGTGGAGTACCACAAGGTTCCGTCCTGGGTCTTCTCCTGTTTGGTATCTACTTTTCTGAAGTACAGGCTGACACAGAAGGTCTTTGGCTAATGAAGTTCGCAAATGACTGCAAACTAGGGGCCATAATCAAAACTCCTAACGATGTGGACATCCTACAAAAGGGCCTCACTGAGACAGATGCCTGGTATCAAAGCCATGGCCTCAAGCTCAATGCCAGAAAGTGCATTGTCATCCCCTTTGGTTAAAAACTTTGTACCCATGAACTACCACATAGGCGGTAGTCTACTTAACACTGAAAGTATGATAAGAGACTTTGGTACACAGGTGGACAGTAGTCTCTCCTTTGATAATGACATTGCCACAGTAGTCAGGAAATCCTTCTACGTGGCACACCTCATCACAAAAGGTTTCTCATCCAGGAAAAAAGAGGTCATTGTACCCCTCTACTCATCACTCATTAGACCCATTATAGAGTACAACTCCCCTTTTGATATGTACCTTGCAAGACATCTACAACAACTGGAAAGGCCGCAGAAATACCTCACAAAGTGGATTACCAGCCTCATACAGATGCCCTACGCAGACCGTCTCCAAAAACTGCACCTTTATTCTGTTGCATATTGCCTACTCAGAGGTGATCTCTGCCTAACATACAAAGCTATGTCAAACCCAGAGCTGTTGGGCATGCTCCACTTAAAGAAATCCCAATCCCTCAGAGCTACATGCTCTAGGGACCTATACCTTGTCACCACAATAAACAGAACATGCTGGAGGGATAGGTTCCTGTCCCAGAGACTTCCCATACTCTGGAACAAATTACCTATCTATATCAAACAAAGCTCCTCATTAGCCCTCTTCAAGAAAAATCTTGATGATTGGATGAGAAATAGGAAATTCACCCAAGGGATCACTTCTGTGGCTTTGCTCGACAGGGGCACAGGAAAATAATTTTCTTGGGTGGCGAAAGCCAGGGTACTTTTTTGGCTAGGCTTATTGAGGCCTTAGGACCAATAGCCTAGTACCTACCTATGAACCTCCCACTTTAATTCTTGCTTCTGCTCCTTCATATATCCTCCTAATTAACCTTATTGTTTTATCAATGAATGCAAATGCAACCATTGCCCTACTCAAAATCCCAACTTATGCTATAGAATGCTTTCTCTGAATCAAGACCTTCTAACAACAACTGTATTTTTTTACATTATGTCTCTGGCTCATCATTGTTCTGTTAATGTGGTCACACATTTGCCTCCCTTCACAAAACCACAGTGGTCCATATCAATCAATTTTTGACAGCATCTTTGCCATTCTTTTAAATAGTATAAACATAAACACTTTATAATCATGGTTTAAAGTTGAAATAGATCTATATTAAACTGGGTCTTATGGGTCTTTACCTTCTTTGGTTAATATAGCCACTGCAGCTTTCTTTCAAGATGCTGATGCTTTCCCGCCTTTTAAAATACTTGTAACTTTAAAAGCTCACTGGTAGTTTGGTACCAAAGAAACATGCGGCCCGAATAAAAGCAACAACAGTAGTTTATTCAATAAAGTTAAGCACTTTTGTCTCTATTAATTAGAGACTTCTTCAGAACAATACAGACATTTAAATTCCTTCTTTTATATCCTAAATAGCCATCACATGACTGATTAGTCCACCAGTGGGAACCTTATATTTCACCATTGGTCACTTCTAATGTATTAATAAAAACATTCTTTCTCATTTTAACCATCAAATAAACAAATTACAAACAGTAAATGTATAGTTCTTAAATATTTTAAAGCATCTTTGTCTTAATAAAAACACATTTAACACAAAAATGGAAGGCCACAGAAGTACCTCACAAAGAGGATTACTGGCCTCAAACAAATGCCCTACACTGACCGTCTTAAAAAAAACTCCAGATTTATTCCGTAGCATATTGCCTACTCCGAGGTGATCTCTGCCTAACATATAAAGCTTTGTCAAACCCAGAGCTGTTGGACATACTACACCTAAAGAAATCTCGATCCCTTCGAGCTACATGCTCCAGGGACCTAAACCTTGTCACTACAATAAACAGGACATGCTGGAGGGATAGATTCCTGTCCCAGAGACTTCCCATACTCTGGAACAGGCTACCCATCTATGTCAAGCAAAGTTCTTCATTAGCACTCTTAAAGAAAAATCTTGATGAGTGGATAGGAAATAGGAAATGCAGCCCGGGGATCACTTCTGTGTCTCTGCTTGACAGTGGCACAGGAAAATAACTTTCTTGGTTGGCATAAGCCATGGACCCATGTTGGCTAGGCTTACGTAGGCCCTTGGGCCGGTAGCCTAGTACCTACCTATGAACCTATGAAATTAAAAATTATGAAAAAGTAGCAGAGCATGTTTTTTTTTTTTAAAAACTACCCATTATATAAAAACTCCTTATCCTTTGAAAAACAATAAATGTTTCATATATTTAACACAAGAAGCAGGAATAAAAGCAATCAACAAGAAGTACAATCTTAAATGTTAGAAGATGGGTGTCAATATTCAAATCCATCCACTTCATACACCCACCCATGTAATATTTAAATCTGCAGGGCTCTCTGCCTCAAAACTGGCTTTAGGTTTATAGACTAATTTAAACCAGGTAATGTGGCCACATTTTATCTAAGCTGCCAGTAAAATTCTTTTAAGGCCAGGTCATTTTCCCAACATCCTCTTCTAGGGTTCTTTATAACTATCTCTGATCCCAAATATGAAATTTCCCAAAAGAATTACCATTAACGGTGTGCTTGTAGAGGGCATTGTTGCAATTTTTGTGTTGAATTGCATATAAATGTTCATATATGCGTTTCCGAAAACATTTCTGTTTTCCCAATATAAAAATGGGAACATCCCGAGCACACAGCGATGTACACTAGGCCATTGACCAATTTAACATTTTGTGTTTGCTTCCCATTGAAGTTTTCAAGTATAGTTTGTTCCAACCAAAACTTTAAATTCTGCTCCGTCTTATAAACAAAATAAGCTTTCTCACCTACCATGTTAAGTAGCTCTGAGTTAGTTTTGAACATAACCCAATTTTTAACCAAAATTTTCCTTGCCATATTACTAAATTCCCCATGGTATAAAACCATGGAGTTTACAAATGCAGACTCTGTGTATGTATTTGAACGCTGTCCACAAGGTTTAGTACTACCCCAAAGTGGTTTATATTGGGTACTCCATCCCTCTAAAATACTTTAACTGCTTTTGGTCACCTATCCTAAAGGGTATCTCCTTTCACCAAACATCTTAAAGAGGAGTGAAAATTCTATTTTGAAATTGCTGAGATCAGAACACATCCTAGCTGCTCTGATCATTTGTCCTGTTAGCAGATTCCTTTTTTACGTGGTAAGGGTGAGAACTATGAAAATCTAAATAGTTGTTCAAATAAGTTGGCTTCCTATACCATCTAGATCCAAAACATCTGACCTCATATTTCTTGAATATTGTAACATCCACATAGTCCACCAAATCTGTGGACCACTTGTGGATAAATTTGAAATGTGGACAATATCCCATTACTAAGACAAATGAATTCTTCCACTTCACTGTTTTGTTTTTTCCACAAAATAAACGCATCATCCAATTAATGCAAGTATATGTGCCATTGTTTACTAAATGTAGAATTAAATATAAATTTGGTTTCAAATGAAAACATCACTAAGCTCACATATATGGGTGTGCAACTCGCACCCATTGTGACACCCTTAGTCTGCTTGAAGTATTCATCTTCAAACATAATATAATTATAGCACAGAATGATCTCCATTAACTCCATAATTAAGTTAATTGTGGTGTCTAATTTGCCTAACGTTTGTATAGCTTCATAGAACAATTCAAGTCCTTCATGGTGAGGTATTGATGTAAATAAATCTACATCGATTGTGGAAAATGTTACTTTGTCAGAGTAGAACTGATTCTTAATTTTCTTTAAAAAAAAATCACATGAATCAGTTAAAATATGTTCCACCAGGTACAACAGTTCTTTCAAAATTCTATCAACAAACTGCCCTAAAAAAATATGTGGAACTATTCCGAGCAGCCATTATCATTCTAAGGGGAGGATTTAAAATGTATTTGTGTACTTTTGGGATATCTAATGCATTCCGTATTAGTGGATAGTTATTATTTAAGAAGTTATACATGGTTTCATTAATAACCCCTTGAAATGAGTTTTTTGTGCTATATTAATTTCATTTAATGATACTATTGTACAGGTTTCGGTATTATGCAATAGTTTAATACTATTGTTGTAATATGTTCTGTTCATTACCACCATACGTCCTCCTTTATCCAGTTTCATTATCTTTATTTCTCTATTCTAAGTTCTTTCAGTAATGATGTTTCTTCCCTACTCAAGTTGTAGTATTTGTTATCATTTTGATTGTTAGCTCTATATATCTCCTGAGTACAAATATTTTCATAGCTAGCTGTAAGTGGGTGTAAAGGTGGGCTAAATGTAGTCTTTCTTTTCAATTCCTTACTTGGACTTTCAACCCTCTGACTGTCCCTAATCATAGTCTTCAGGTTGAGTTTTCCAGTGTATAACTTAAATTATGTCGAAACTTTACCTATGCAGGGTTGCCAGATTTCCGACGAGACAGACATGGGCAAAAAAAAAGGTGTTTCACACTAAGTGAAGACCAAAAAAAAAAGGTCTTTAATGTAGAACATTGTAGTTCCGCATCAGAGACAACGTAGCTCCATGTCTGGTGATTTTTGACTGGCCCATATGCCAGTATACAAGCCAGTCAAAAAAATCGCAAAACGGAGCTACTGCTGTTTAATGCAGAACTGCAGCAGTTCCGCATTAAACAGCAGTCGCTCCATTTTTCCATTTTTTGATTGGCTCTAATACCGCCATACGGACCGATCAAAAAAAAAAAAACAAAGCAGAGGCTCACTGGGATTTAAACTGGCAGAGTGGGACTCTGGATTGGGCTACTGATCCCGGGGCAGTCCCGCTCAAATAGGGACATCTGGCAACCCTGTAGCTATGCCACATTTGGACCCTGGTACAAATTTTAGCCCTTTCTTGAACAATGAAAAATGAGTTTCTGTAATATTTTGTTCACTATAATTAAAAATATTATAACCATCAAGACTCTAAGTTTTCATCTAAGGCTTGTATCAGGTCTTTAGGTCTCAAGTGATTCCTCCTGTTGTTGTTCCAATTCTGCTGTCTCCCTCTGTTTTGTTGCTCCTTTGGGGTGTGGGGATGGACTAAACAATTCTGTTGACCCTTCTTATTCCCAGTCTGCTCAGACCTTCTTAATTGGGGGGGCATTTATTGTTATATGTCTCACTAGCTATTCTACGGCTCCTACCTTGTTGTTCATGTGTATCTTAATGATTTTTATTGTTTGTGAACTGAGGAGTTACCTCTCTTGTTGCCCCCATTTCTCCAATTTTTGTCTAGGTGTTTAATCTATCTGTCCATAGGTAAGCTTTTGGTAAAGGGTAAGCTATTTTTTATTCTATTCCATCTCATCTATATTTAATTTTTTCTACTTCCTGGCTAAATTAACCTTCACCTGTTCTTCAGCTTTATCAAAAATTGCATTGCATTGTGTTTAAACTTAAAAATGCTATTTTAACATTCAATTCGTTAATCTTATTAAATAACTGCGTAATTTTGTTGCTATTGATTTGGATAATAAACTGTATTAGCTCCATTCCATGCCTTTCAAACATTTGAAGTAGTTCTTCTGCTTCATCTTGTCCATTAAGTAACCCATTTGGAAATTTGGACATATGTAGCCCCTTTGGCACCCTTTTACATTTTAAGGATTTAGCAAGGTAAGCATTATCACATTGCAAGTTACATACCTTGCTGAGTCTTGTCTCAAAGGTTTGCAGTTTGTCTTGCAAGTTGCACATTGCTGGCGAATTGTCCTTTGTTATAGGGGAAAAAGGAAAAATCCCTGTTTAGCCAGTTACTTATCCTTGAAGAGAAATCATGTGTGAATCTCCCTGTTTTCTACAAGGAATCTCATCAGTGTCCAAATTAATGGCGTTGTTCGTTTGAACATTCTTTTTCCTTCTAACCACACCGTCGCAGATTTCCGAGTTACATCCACTCACTCTTGGGATCTCTGTCACAAAGATTGCTGGGAATTGTAGCCTTTCCAGCAAAGACTGAATCCGAGTTGCTTGTTGAGACAGTAACTTCACTAGTTGCAAAAGATTACTTTCTTCTTCCCCATTTGACATCTCCTCTGATTCCTTGGATACCACGGGTACTTTTGTTTTCTCTCCAGTAGACATAGTCAGGAAACCGATGTACTAAGTGAAACCAAATTGTGATAACTAGCCTTTTGGCCCAGTCATTATAATGTCCTTTTAAGATACTTTTAAACAAAACCTTAATGATTAGTCACTTTCTTCCCTCCTAACTTCCAAACTAGTATGGGAATATCATCTGTTCCTTGAGACTTCCCTGTCAGTTGAATATACATCGCCATTGCTATCTGATCTTCACCTGTTCTGTTAGTCATGGAGTAACATCTACCTCTAAGCTGGGCATAATGAAGTCTTCCATCAATATTTCCATTTGTGCTCTTTCTTGGTTTCCACGTTCCTCTCCTTTATATGGATTTTCATAAAAATTTTCAAAATCTCTGTAGGATCTGTGGTTATTTTTCTTTCCATAAGCTTCCAAGGTTTAGAGACCATCCTTTCCACTTTCTGTTACTAAATCATTTTTGTTGTGCTCGGAAGTTATCAAAAAATAGTTAACAGCAATCTTTCTGAACTCATTTATGTTATCCAAATATTCCCTTATTTTTTCTTTTAACACTCTGCAGTTATTGTTCTGTGAGGTTCCCCTTATTCTGCAATACATTCCTCTAAATAATTCCCATTACTTCTTAACCATATCTGGTTCTCTTTTATTTCTATTTTTAACTCCATTTTTATTTTATCCCACGTTTATCCTTTCTGTAGCAATATCTATCTTCTGTATTAACTCAAATAATTTTCACTATGCTTTCCTTGAATTTATTTTTCACAGGTAGATTAGAGTGTGCCAGTGTCTCAATCTTTACTTCATTGCCCTGTGTTTTTGTCTTGGTTTTTATTGGTACATGATTTGAAATAATTATTGGATGTGTGTCAGAGTTTTCAGTTAAATGCACATGCTCCTATGAAATGTAAATTCTGTCCAATTGAGCCCAGTTATTATATTTTGGGGAATAATATGTAAAGTCAGTCTGAATTCCTACTACTGAATTCACATCTTCCATACCAGATATTTTATTTTTTTTATTTTGAATTTAGGGTTACAACACTGATCCCACTGGACCCATTTCAGTCGCAGCCTGGGAGAAACACAATATATACATTATTTACAGAGAGAATGACAAAATATAATATATATACATATTATATACAAAGTGAATGTCATATTTAGCTTGAAGTGATAAAGGTAATGGATAACTTGACATTATGTACAGAGTTACTGACAAAACGCAGTATGTACATGCATTAAATATAGAGTGGCATTAGTGTTGGCATGCTGAAAGAATCACAATCAAAAATAGAGCAAGGCCTGCAGACAGAAGGGAATTAAGAGGTTAAGTTGTAAGACCAGAGAGGCAGCAGTTACTTTTTCCTAGAGTCTTGAAATGTGTTTCTGTGAACAGAAAATGAGCTACAATGAATGATCCTTAAGAAAAGAAGAGAGAGGTTTCCCCAGTTTGGGAACGAGGACTTGAGAAGAATGGTCTGTGTGGAGAAGGATAGTTTGGGGGTATAGATCAGTAAGTATGTATGTATACCTTTAAGAAGCTTTACATGGGCTTGCACATGTGTATAAATAACACGTGCGAGCCTGACTGCCATTTTGTGGTAAGCGTTTGACATGTAAGCATGCATGTCTGTTAGTCTGTCAGTTAATCATTTTGTTTATATTTTATACTGCTGCTGTCAATCCTGATGTGTTTCCATGTAATAAAGTATATAAACGAACTACCCCCCTGTTTGTCTTCAGTTGTAAACCAAGACGAGTGACATGGTGTCAGAATGGGATCCAGAATCAAGACCAGGAGGCACTCTGTTAATATAGAGGAATGGATCATCCCTACTGCATGTACAACTCACAAAACGGGGCAGGAACGAATTTCAGGTAGTAAAACTTGCTTAAATGATTTCATACTAAAAAAATATAAAACAAAGCATTCAGAGCACTCAAAACGAATTTCTAGTTAAACGAAATCTATGAAAATGCGACATATTGATAAAAATATCCAAATAGTTACGAAAATGTTTGAAATAATGTCCGAATCGCACAGAATCGCATAAAATGAATAAAATAAGGGAAATGACTGCATTTTTTTCAATATGTGCTACTTTTTCTTTACTTTACTTTTTTTTTAATTAAAGCTATTATTCAAGGTGTCTGAAATGTGCAAAGTGTTTGCAAGTTTGTGGAGGATTACCGTACAGTCATTTTGCAAAATACAGCCATTTCAAGGCTTATTTTGCAAAGTACAGTGTTTTGAAGAGTTTATTGTGCAGCTGAATGTTATTACAAGTACTGGCTGTGTGTGCATGTTCGTACATAATTACAAGGGCCATGTTTGCAGTGTGTTTAAGCATACTTTGTTGGCATGGCTGAAGGATTTCGAAAACCAGGTCCTCTTATATTTGATAATAATATGGCAGAGAATTGGAGAGTGTTTGAGCAATAGTATGATATTTTCATACAAGCTGCATTTTCTGACAAAGATGCACATACAAAGGTATTTATTCTGCTTAATTTAGCTGGTTCAGAAGCCATAGAAAGGGAGCATTCATTTGTGTATGCACCTGCTGTGTTTGCAGGGGAGGGGGAACCCACCATATAGTGGTACTGACGTAGTCAAGGGAAGACCCTGATTGCTTAAAATGTTAATTTAGAAAAATGTATAACCCCCAAATGAATATTACGATGGAAAGGCACTTATTACAAGATCAAAAGCCTGAGGAGACTTTTGCAGCATATATAACTGACTTGAGAAACAAACTTAAAACATGCAGATTTGGTGATTTAGGGGATGCGTTGGTAAAAGACAGACTTGTGTGTGGTATTAAAGAAGATGATGCTGTGAGAAAGATTTTGCTTTGAGCAAGTAAGGCCAGTGAGATTTGTCAAATATATGAGCTCACAGAAGAGCACACAAGTATGCTTACTGTTGAGAAATGCATGCTTCCAGTGTCTTCTAGTGCTCACGTTGATAGTATGCAGCACGTGGCTAAAGGAAATGGGCCCAAGCACATGGCAGCATCTGTGAACCCTGTAACAGTCGCTGGGAAACCCCGTTGCTTTCTGTCAAATTCCAGAGTGAGCACAGTCTCAGCGAAGCACCAAGGGTGAGTCAGCAAACTCAAAGCATGTACCTTCCCCTAACCTCTTAGTCAACTGTTAAAATTGTGGTGTTAATCGTGTGTCTAAAAGAGAAAAGTACATAGCTTTTGGCCAGCAGTGCCACAGATGTAATAAGTGGAATCCTTTCCAAAGATTTTGTAAATCAAAAGAGGCTCATTCTTTTATTAAAAGAGAACATTCAATGAGACAAGTTGATTAATTAGAAAGCTGTGACCCTAATTTTTATGTTGATGGTGTGTCTGTGCTTAATGAAACAGTCAGTGTAGTAGATTTATGGGCAAATAATGAAGTATTTTGTACTGTTGGAATAAATGGGAGACACACAGAGCTCAAAGTTGACACAGGTTCAAAGTGCAATGTTATGTCAGCAGAAACATTTGCTAGAGTGTGTGCTGGTGAGAAGCTTGTTGCTTATGGTGGTGAAAAAATTCAAACTGAGGGTTCAGTAGTGCTTTCACGTTACTCTGCTGGGATCAGCTATGGCTTGCAATTTTACATAGTCAAAAGGCACGTACAGTCATGATTAGGCCTCAAAGACAGTTTGAGAATGGGACTACTTTCATTTAATAAAGAAGTGCACCATCTAAGCTTAAAAGACCACTGTTCTAGTTTTGCCCAGTCTATTTTTTCTACCTATGCTAATCTTTTCGAAGACAAACTAGGCAGACTCCCAGTTGTGTACTCCGGGAAGTTAGGCTCTGAAATCAGCCCAGTTGTTAGACCAGCCAGGAAAGTTCCAGTAGCTATGCAGAATAGAGTCAAGGCCAACCTAAATAAAATGGTGCAGGAAGGTGTAATTTGTCCATTTGATGAACCAACTGAATGGGTATCTTCCATGGTGGTAGCTCTTAAGAAAAGATCAGATGATATCAGAATATGTATTGATCCATGAGATTTGAATAAAGCACTGAAAAGACCTCATCATCCAATGCATACAGTCGAAGAAGTTGCTGCTGTTGAGCCAAGTGGCACTTTTTTTTTCTGTCTTAGATGCAGTGAGTTCATTTTGGCAAATTTTGCTTGATCGAAAATCTTCATTGCTAACCACTTTCAGTACTCCTTTTGATAGGTACAGATTTTTGAGAATGCCATTTGAGATAAATTCTGCTAGTGAAATCTTTCACCGTGCAATGGCGCAAATTTTTTCTGGGTATCCATGTGTCATTATAGTAGATGGTATTCTAGTAGGAGATAATGGTGAAGCCAAGCATGACAGAAGCCTAAAGAAAGTTCTGGAAAGAGCACATGAAGTGAAGTGAATCTTAAGCCGAATCCTCGGAAGTGCATATTCAGGCTATGAAAGGTTACTTATTTTGGTCACTTATTTACCAGTTCAGGCTTACGACCAGATCCTTCCAAGCAAGCAGCAATTCTCGAGATGCCATCTCCAGACAATGTTCAAGCCCTGCAATGTTTTCTTGGCATGGTTAACTACCTAGGCAAGTTCATTCCAGACTTGAACCAACTTTCAGCGCCGCTCAGAGAGCTGACATGCAAAGAAGCATCTTGGTCACGGGTTCCTATTACGTTATTGAAAGATAACATAATCGAACGGTCACAACATCGAAACGGACGCATTTCAAAGTTTGAATTGTAGGATTGCAGTACAGTGAAGATTGGGATATTTGCCCTTTCCTCACTTTAGTGCGATCTTGGAGTTGGAATATATATTTAGCAGGGGTGCCCCCCACAATAAAAGTTTTGAAATGTGGACATTTCGATGTTTCAGCCGTTCGATTACGTTATCTTTCGATAACGTAATATGAACCCCTTGGTCACGGTCAGAACAACACCAAAGAGCATTTAATGTCCTGAAACAGAGAAATGCCAGTCCACCAACTCTCAGATGCTATGATGTTCACAAACCAGTAACTTTCTTTTGATGCTTAAAAGTTTGGTCTTGGTGCAGTCATTCTTCAAGAGAGTAGCCAGTAGCCTGTGCACCCAGAACTCTAACCCAGACTGAAATGCAGTTTACGCAGATAAAGAGCTTTTGGCAATTGTGTTTGCATGTTCAAAGTTCCATGATTATATATTTATGGTAAACCTATCCAGATTGAAACAGATCACCAACCTCTAGTCACTATTTTGATGAGAAAGCCTGTGCATACATCTCCTGCTACATTGCAACGCGTGATGTTGAAATTACAAAAGTATAATTTCACTTTTGTCTGCACAAAAGGCAAACCTCATCTCTATCCAGATCACCCAGAAATACCACTGAACAGCATGAAACTGAGAAACTTGATTTTGAAGTCATGGAAGTGAGAATTTTTTCTTCTACACGTCTTGATGAGCTTAGAAGTCATACAGCCTCAAATCCAGTTCTTCAGAAGCTCAATCACTTTCCTGGGCCAGTGTAGGGGTGTCACAGACTGATAATCAAGGAGCCTCAATCCTCACCACTGGGAACAGCTAGGGTACGTACACACACACAGTAAAGTACAATTTCCCTAAAGAGCACACAGAGATCTCAGTCTGGGGATGGTTTCTCCATCTTTTTCCAGATCCCCAATAAAACTCCCCACACGAGCAGTTATAGGGTGTAGATCTCAGCTGAGGGGCCAAGCCAAGACCTCCAGCACCCTCTCTGTCCAACCAGTGCTTCGTTCCCCTGTCCAAGTAGTTGAAATACACTCTTTGAGATTTGGTTTATATACAAACACACACAAACCTGGGGAAGGCTGGCACAGGCTTACAGCTGTGCCCCTTTCTGCCCCTACTATAAGGTAGTTTGCACTACCACCAACCCCTACTTATCAGCTACTATAAGGCCCTTACAAAGGGTGTCAAATCCTACTGTGTTTATTACTATTATCCAAATGGAAGTCTGACCAAGACTTGCACGGCACTAAGAGGTTAAATATGTCTCACAGATATCAGCCACAAAGATAAGTTTAAATATATTTAATAATAAATAATAAAAGAACAAGATAATACTCAGTCAATCAAGACAGTAACTTCAGAGTTCAAAATCACAGGAAATATTTTAAAACAGCATGGCAGGACAGTCTCAAATAAATACAGAAAACATCTGTCCTAATCTTTATTATATTCCTATCTATATCTAATTGAGATACAATGCCCTAAGTCTTACAGCAAGGCAAATGCGGATGATGATGAGTGGATGTTCTTGCTAGGTCCAAGGCCAAATACAAAATGCACAGTCTCTCTCTCAGAGAGTTGTCAAATTAATATCACATTTTACTGCTGGGTTAGCTTGGATGACCTCACTTTTTGTCACCTCACTTCACTTACGAAAAAACAAACTGTAGAAATCGCAAAGAAACGGCCAGAGTGCAAGCAAACCTCTTATTTAATGAAATATAGTGAAGCACTTTTCATTTGTAAAATAAACTTCAGAATAAAAGTGTTAAACCACAACTGAACTTCTTAAATATTTTATAAGCCTGCCCTACAGTAGAAAGGAAATGATGTCATGAACAAAATTTTAAAAATATAAAGTGCATATATATAAAACACACATACATAAAACACATTAACTAAATTCCTTCATTAATAAATAATCCGAAGACATTCTAATTGATTATTATTAAAGTATTTCTTGTTATAGAAAAAAATATATAATATATTATTTTATATATATATATATATATATATATAATATATATATATATATATATATATATATATATATATATATATAATATATACAATATATATATATATAATATATACAATATATATATATATATATATATATACACACACAAGTAAATATACTTATTAAATCACTACCCTAACACAGGTCAGCAATAATTAAAACCATCTTACAAATTTTCTCACCTAAGTAATGCTTTTAGCCTGAGTATACTATTGATTGCACAGTAGGCATTCAAACCTGGCCATACATAATAATGTCGTTTTAGTTGCCAGATTAATTCTGCTGTTTCTAAATGTAGCATCTATGCCCCCCCCCCCCAAGTTGCTCATGGACCTGTTGGATACCACAAAATTCAAATCTATGTTCGCCATACTCCTGTATGTGTTTTGCAAGTGCATTTGTTAAATTCATCTTTATAATGGCATATAGGTGCTCATATACTCTTTCTTTTAGGGTTCTAGTAGTCTTCCCTATATAATAAGCTGGACAGTGTTTACACATTGCCACATATGCCACCCCTTTCTAATTACAATTTTGTTTATCATATATATTATATTTCTGACCATTAATTTGAACATATTTACCCTCATACATATGCTTGCATAACTTATCCACGGTGGTGGTGCTGCGGTAGCGTTGTCTCCTCACAGTAAGACGCTGTCCGGTTCGATTCACAGCTAGAGCGTCTTCTGCGTGGAGACATGCGTGAATGGGCGTACCTTCGTTGAAGGTTGTGAGTCAGGGCTGGCAACTCGGTACGTAAAAATCAACTGCCAATCATTAGCGGACCGGTGTTCCGCTGTGGGCGACCCCTAACCGGGAAAAGCCGAAAGACACACACACATATGCTTGCATAAATTACACATTCCACATTTTTCATGCCTTTTACTTGATTTTTTTTTTTTGTTGTTGTTTTACACATTTCAAGAAGAGTTTTTAAATTCTTGCCTCTCCTGGCTATCCTTATTTATTAATAACAGGTGCTTCAACCTCGATTAAATGCCAGTTCTTTAAAATTATTGTTTTTACCTCATAAAAATTAATGTTAAATGTTGTAAGGAAGGCTGCGTTATAATCTGTACGATTATCTTCCTTTTGTATATATACCTGGTTCACCTGTTTTAGGATTGGTGAAAAATGTCCATTATTCCTTTTATGGCTAACCTCAGTATATACACTTCATGCAATAAACTAACAGGATAACCCCTACTTATAAACATCTCTCTGAGATGCCTGCACTCAAAAATAAAATCTGCTTCCAAGCTAACCATTTTAGCAGCACGGACAAATTGTCCTTTTACTACTTACTGCTTTCTTATTTGATAAAGGATGGGAGCTTATAAAATGCAGTAAAGAGTTAGAGTAAGTTGGCTTCCTGTGTATTTATAAACCGTTGGTTAGTTCTATCCCTCCTAAGGTTAACATCCAGATAGTTAAATTCTTGCTCATGTATGGCATGTGTGAATTTTAAATACTTTGTCATGTTATTAATATATCCTAAAAATTGCTCCACAGATTGTTGGTCACCTTTCTATAGGATAAATATATCGTCCAGATAACGGAGATACAACATATCCAGATAACGGAGATACAACATAATGTTATCAGCATAATTGCCTCCCAGGACAAATTTCTTTTCCCATCCTGCCATAACAAAATTTGCGAAAATGGTCCCACAGGGTGACCCCATCGCAACTCCTACCTTTTGAAGATAGTAGCTGTTATTAAATATTAAGAAGTTATTGGAAAGTACGATGTCAAACAGATCAACATATAAATTAATTTCTGATTGTGGCACAGATTGTTAAAATAAAAACTGCTCTATAATCTGAATACCCTCCTGTTGGGGTATGGCAGAAAACAGATCCTTTACATCCACTGTCAAGAACAAAACCTGATCAGAATATTCAATACCATTCATCAAGCTTTGAAAGTGCCAGGAATCCTTCCAGATCTGTACTTGCCCATCCAAAAACGTCTTTAATCTACTATCAAGAAATTTGGCACAAGAGTATGTAATGGAGTTTCAACCATCCACTATAGGTCATAAAGGTGGATTGGGTTACATCCTTATGTATTTTTTGACTACCAGATATAGTCGGAATAGTGGGTGAAATAATGTTCAAATAATTATAAATGTCAATAGTAATTGTGTTTTCCAAGAACATATCATTCAGAGCAATAGAGATTCTCCTATAGGCCATATTCAACTCATGTCTAGTAACTTATTCATACGTGTCAGTGCTAAGTATTTCATATATCCTTTTGTCATAATCATGGATGTCCATGATTACAAGCCAACCCCCTTTATCCAGCTTCATGATCCCGATCTTCTGTTCCAATAAATAAGTAAGTAAATCCTTTTCCTTCATATTTAAATTATCCTGGAATGTACTATTTTTCTGAGTTAGTAAGTGTCTAATATCCAACTCGCATATTTTCTCAAAAAATACCAAAGCCGGATGCAGAGGTGGGTTTGAAGTTACTGTTGATTCTGAATTCTGCATTAACTTGCCCATGTCCTTCACCGAACATGATTTTAAAATTTAACTTTCTTAAGAAAAGTTTTATATCAGTGAGCACTGAGTCCAAATTGGCACCAGTAGCTCGGTGTGTTGGAAGGGTGGCCTAATGGTTAAGGTGTTTGCCTTACAAACACAAGGTGCAGGGTTTGAGTCTCACAAGGGATAATTGGCTAGGCCTAAAATGGCTCGCTAGGGCAGTTAGCTTAGTACTAATCTGTGAACCTATGAACAAACGCGAGTCCCTTACTTAATAAATGAATTTCTTCATCAGTAATTGTTTCACAGAAATTGTAAACCTTAAAATCTCCCTCTGTTTTCGTGATAATAGAAGGAACATGTGCACCACCATGACTACTGTGACTAGTATCAACATTACTTAAATTAGTCAATATTTCGCCCTCGTGAACCGACCCTGTGCTTGAACCCCCCCCCCCCCCGATTCCTCCTGGATGGCGTGTAAAATCCTGCCTGGAACCTGGATGAAAATTGTTGCTGATATCCATGTTGTTGTTATTACTATTCCTAATTCTGTCAGATCTCTTGAATGGTAGAAACTCCTGCTCATAATCATAACTACTGTTCCATTAATAGCCGCTGTTCGGACTGCTCATTATTGTTACTACTACTTTCATTAGTGTTGTTTTGGGCATACTGCCTGCCTTGGCATGAATTAAAATTGCCCACTGATGGTGGCTTTGGATATGCTTGACCTTTACTGTATTACTGCTAGTCCCCAACTAACTTAGAATTTAAATCAGCAGTAATATTTTCTATGCTTGAATATATTCGTTGGTGTTCATATTTATATTTATCATATTCAGCATCATCTTGCAATTGTAACTCAAGCTCATTACATTCAGTTATAAGAATTTCAATGTCTTTACAGTTAAATTTTATCAAAAGCTGAAGCATTTCTAGGCTATGACTATCAAACATGGCAAACATGGATATGTTCATGTGCCCCAAGGCCTGAAGTTAAAAAAAAAAATGTATAGTCATACTTCGGGAAAAACAATATGTAAAGATGATTTATCAAGTAGTCCTGCTGGATAATGCCATGTTCTTAGGCCTTTAGGTACAATTCGATTTGCAATAGTCTTTTAGGTAGCAATTCCCTACCTGTAATTTTTTTTAACTTAAAAAGTTTTTTGTCAAGCTCATTCAATTTATTTTTAACATTGCTAGCATTGTTCACTTCAATGTCCTGTGCCTCAGCATTGCTAACTTCCCCCACAAGCCGGTCTTTCAGTACTGGGGGTTTCCAAAACCCACCACTATTACTGGTAACACGAGCCAACAAATTAACATTAGAATCAGCATTTCCAACTGCCCCAACATTATGCAACAAATTACATTGTTGGGAAGCAGGATTAGGATTAAAATCAGTACCTGTTGATTGAACCTGCTGAATAACTGCAGGTAACTGTTTTACTGTTCCAATATGCCTCTGTTTAGGCTGCACAACACCATCAAAAGCTGGTTTAGATGATTGCACTAGCTGTCCTGTTGAAGAAGATGCCAAGTCCTTGTTCCGTTGTTGGTTTAAAGTATTTCCTTCTGTATTTACAGGTAAATTGCCTGAAAGCTGTTGTACTGGCTCTCCTGATACAGAAAAAGACAAACCCAAGTTCCGCTGTTCATTTATGCTGTTTCCTTGCAAAAGTACAGGCAAAAGATGTGAGCGCTGATGGTTAAATACGACTCTGCTGCCATCTGCTGGCCAGTTTGTGAAGGTTGACTGCTTTTGATACTTTCCACACTATCAGCCAGGCTCTGAACACGCTGCGACAGTCCTTCAATAAGTTTTAACTGAGCCAATTCATTAGTATTGGTTGCTTTCCAACTTTGTTCTTCAGTATCCTTTTGTGAAAGTAATACTTTTGAAGAGTTGCTGCACTCCATGGTCGTAAAATGTTTGTGTCTTTCGTCTTTTCCCGGTTAGGGGTCGCCACGGCGGAACTCCGGTCCGCTAATGATTGGCAGTAGATTTTTACGTACTGGCTTGCCGGGCCTAACGCACAACCTTCAACGAAGGAACGCCCATTCATGCATGTCGCCACACAGAAGACGCTCTGAGAATCGAACGGGCAACGTCTAACTGGTCATAAAATAAACTTCAAAAAATGAAAAAGACAAAAACAAACTGTAGAAATCACATAAAAATGGCCAATGCAAGCAAGACTCTTATTTAATGAAATACAGTGAAGCGGTTTTCCTTTGTAAAATAAACTTCATCAGACTAACAGTGTTAAATCACAACTGAACTTCTTAAATAACATTTTATATACCCGCCCTACAGTAGAAGGGAAATTGTCATGAACAAAATTTTACATTTTAAAAATATAAAGTGCATATATATGTATAAAACACACGTACATAAAATGCATTAACTAAATTTCTTCATTAATGAATAATCTAAAGACATCCTAATTGATTATTAGTAATTAAAATATTTCTTGTTATCGAAAAATATATATAAAAAAAATATAAGTAAATATACTTATTAAATCACTACCCTAACACAGGTCAGCAATAATTAAAACCAGCTTACAGATTATCTCACCTAAGTAATGCTTTTAGCCTGAGTATACTATTGTTTGCACAGTAGTCATTCAAACCCGGCCATACATAAGAATGTAGTTTTAGTTGCCAGATTAATTCTGCTCTTTCTAAATGTAGCATCCATGGGCCCCCCTAAGTTGCTCATGGACCTGTTGGATACCACAAAATTAAAATCTATGTTCACCATACTCCTGTATATGTTTTGCATATGCATTTGTTAAATTCATCTTTCTGATGGCGTATAGGTGCTCATATACTCTTTCTTTTAGGGTTCTAGTGGTCTTCCCTATATAATAAGCTGGACAGTGTTTACACATTGCCACATATACCAGCCCTTTCGAATTACAATTTAGTTTATCATATATATTATATTTCTGACCATTAACTTGAACATATTTACCCTTATACATATGCTTGCATAAATTCCACATTTTTTCATGACTTTTACTTAGTGTTTTTTTGTTATTTTACACACATCAAGAAGAGTTTTTAAATTCTTGCCTCTCCTGGCTATCATTTTAACACCATCCTTAAATTTATTAATAACAGGTGCTTTAACCTCCATTAAATGCCAGTTCTTTAAAAGTATTGTTTTTATCTCATAAAAATGAACGTTAAATGTTGCAATGAAGGTTGCATTATAATCTATATGATTATCTTCCTTTTGTATATACACCTGGCTCACCTGTTGATTTAGGATTGGTGAAAAATGTCCATTATTCCTTTTATGGCTAACCTCAGAATACACTTCATGCAATAAACTAACAGGGTAACCCCTACTTATAAAGAAATATGTCCTGTGAGGCAATTATGCTGATATCATTATGTTGTATCTCCGCTATCTGGACGATATATTTATCCTATGTAAAGGTGAACAACAATCTGTGGAGTAGTTTTTAGGCTATATTAAGAACATGACACAGTATCTAAAATTCACACATGCCATAGATGAGCAAGAATTTAACTGTGTGGATGTTAACCTTAGTAAGGATAGAATTACCAAAGATTTATTGCAAAAATATACAGGAAGTCAACTTACTCTAACTCTTCCTGCATTTTACAAGCTCCTATCCTTTATCGAATAAGAAAGCAGTAAATAGTAAAAGGGCAGTTTGTCCGTGCTACTAAAATGGTTAGCTTGGAAGCAGATTTTATTTTTGAGTGCAGGCATCTCACAGAGATGTTTATAAGTAGGGGTTATCCTGTTAGTTTATTGCATGAAGTGTATTCCGAGGTTAGCCATAAAAGGAATAATGGACATTTTTCACCAATCCTAAACCAACAGGTGAGCCAGGTGTATATGCAAAAGGAAGATAATCATATAGATTATAATGCAACCTTCATTACAACATTTAACGTTCATTTTTATGAGATAAAAACAGTAATTTAAAAAAATTGGCATTTAATCGATGTTGAAGCACCTGTTATTAATAAATTTAAGGATGGTGTTAAAATGATAGCCAGGAGTGGCAAGAATTTAAAAACTCTTCTTGATATGTGTAAAATAACAAAAAAAACACTAAGTAAAAGGCATGAAAAAATGTGGAATGTGGAATTTATGCAACTATATGTATGAGGGTAAATGTGTTCA
The DNA here is from genome assembly GCF_019279795.1 of Protopterus annectens. Lineage (NCBI taxonomy): Eukaryota > Metazoa > Chordata > Ceratodontiformes > Protopteridae > Protopterus > Protopterus annectens. The sequence continues at coordinate 186,591,047 of NC_056747.1, read as the reverse complement.
AATTAATGGTCAGAAATATATATGCTAAACTAAATTGTAATTCGAAAGGGCTGGTATATTTGACTATGCATAAGCCCTGTCAAGCATATTATATAGGGAAGACCACTAGAACCCTAAAAGAAAGAGTATATGAGCACCTGTATGCCATTAGAAAGATGAATTTAACAAATGAACTTGCAAAACACATACTGGAGTATGGTGAACATAGATTTGAATTTTGTGATATCCAACAGGTCTATGAGCAACTTAGCGGGGGCCCATGGATGCTACATTTAGAAAGAGCAGAATTAATCTGGCAACTAAAACTACATTCTTATGTATGGCCAGGTTTGAATGACTACTGTGCAATCAATAGTATACTCAGGCTAAAAGCATTACTTAGGTGAGATCATTTATAAGCTGGTTTTAATTATTGCTGACCTGTGTTAGGATAGTGATTTAATAAGTTTATTTACTCATATATATTTTTATATATATTTTTCTATAACAAGAAATATTTTAATTAATAATAATCAGAATGTCTAGAAATTCCTTCATTAATAAATAATCTAATGCATTTTATGTACATGTGTTTTATATATATATATATATATATATATATATATATATATATATATATATATATATGCGCTTTATATTTTTTAAATTTAAAATTTTGTTCATAACATTTCCTTTCTACTGTGGGGTGGGCTTATAAAATGTTATTTAAGAAGTTCAGTTGTGGTTATTTTACAAATGAAAAGCGCTTCACTGTATTTCATTAAGTAAGAGTTTTGCTTGCACTCTGTTTTTTTTTGTGATTTCTACCCGACGTCAGTCCCCAAGCTAAAACAGAAACTAACAGAATTTAACATCTCTGTGTTAAAAATGCATATCTCGCAGAAGTTTGCAGATCTTGGAAGTCGTAAAATGATAAAAAGCTTTTACATTTGAAACCTAGTAATTATCGCTCTTTCAAGACAGTACAACAACTTCTAGCTCTAGACATTGTGTCTGCTACTGAAGTGAAACTGAGAGAGAACCTCTTTGCTTTATGGCCCAGCTATAACATAACTTAACCTCAGGTATTCTTTAAGTTTTGCAGGATAATCTTTTATGTTCCAGCAGGGTACACTGTGTATACATCTTAGCTCAGTACATAACGTACAGTTCTATATAAATCGTATCAGTATTCACAAATGACACAGAATTATTTACAAAATTCCAGATAGCTGGTCTGGCAATATTTCCCTATATTTTATCCCCCCCCCCCCCCCCCAAAAAAAAAACAAACAAAAAAACTCAAGCTAGTTTTTCAAGTGGCCATTGAGAAACATTGCTTGAGAGGGTTGTGCTTATCTGGGAATACCTTACCCCATTCCCTGTCTTGAGAGCCCATCTGCATTGGCATTGCTAACCCCTCTGCAGTGCTACACTGTCATATCATATGCTTGCAACCCTAGGCTCCACCTTAGTAACCTGGCATTTTGCTTACTGGCTCGATGTAGCCACATTTAAGGGATTGTGGTCTACAGTGAATTTATTTCCATGCAGATAAGGCTGAAGTTTCTGCAGTGCCCATACTATGGCTAGTCATTCCTTTCCTACAGCTGCATAGCATTACTTCCTGAGTTGGAGCTTACAACTGAGATAAACCACTAGGTGCTCTCCTCTCTCTGAGGAAACTTGGCTAAGTACAGCCCCCACCCCATGGTTTGAAGCATCCATCTGCGCAACAAATTCTTTGGTGTAATCTGGACTGGCTAACACAAGGGATCCTCCCAAAGCTTCTTTAAGCTTCTGGAATTCCTGCTCACATGCTGGGGTCCACACTACCTTATCTGGCCTGTTTTTTCTTGTCAGTTCTGTGAGAGGAGCAGCTGTGGTACTACCACTAGGATATACTTTGTCCCTTTGGAACTTGGGGTACTCAGAGGCCCTACGATATTTATTGCTACCCTCTGAAATGGCTCTTCAGTCACAGGCAAAGGCATCAAAGGAGCTTTCACATTGTCTCCTGCCTTGTCTACCTTTTGGCACTGCTCACGGTCCTGCAGTATTCTGTTACATATCTGGAGATCCCAGGCCAATAAAAGTTCTGCATAATATGTCTCTTGTTACGCTTTATGCCCACATGACCTGCAAAGGGAATATCATGGGCTATGGCTAGAAGTTCCAAATGGCAGGCACTGGGCACTACCAACTGCTGTAGTCTCTCACCCTCTAGCCCACCCTCAGGGATCCACTCTTTGTACAGTAAATGTTTTCCCCAGTATGCAGATTACCCCCTTCCCTTGAGAATCAGGTGCCTCACTAGCTACCTCCCTCAGGCTTTGTAATGTAGGGTCTGAGAACTGAACCTGTCTCATCTCTTGCCAGCTCCCCTTCCACAGGAAGTCTGGTATCCTCTGACAGCAGTGCCTCACTGTCAGCCTGGGTACTACTACTCGCCTCTGCCCTTGCAGTCACTCTGTCCAAGGGAACATCAGTACCCACAAGCAGCTGTGGCTCACCTTCAGTCTCACTGCTACAGGGTAGCTTCCTCCCTGAAGTAACCACCTTACCAGTCCTGGCTGCAAGTGTGCTGTCAGTCTGGGTCTCCCCAGGCTACCAGACTTGCATGCTTGTCTCGAAGCCTGACTGCGTGTAACTGCATGCACACAGGGTACTTTATTATCAGAATAATTCCCTGTCAGGATATCTGCAGGGATATCTTCAAACAAGGTGAACTGTAGCCAAAGGTATTTGGAATGGGGTCCCTCCTAAAGCTCTGACTGGAGTAGACTGCCCGAGCAAGCAGTGCTCCTCTGTTACCATTGCAGGCTTCACAGTGGTTAGGTCAGAGGCTGTCTGTGGCCTCTTTCTCATCCACTAGGATAGGATATAACCTGTTGTGGTCCATTTGGTATCCTTGTTGTCTCGAGACAACTTGCTGTTAGCATTTTGTCATTCCAACTTACTGGCTCTCCCAACTTTTGTTCCCCACCTTGCCTCCGTGGACATCTATATGCTACATGGCCCCACTGGCTGCATTTAAAACATTTAACCCTTGATCCTGGACGTGTACCTGGACTAGTGGCTTCCCCTGCTACTGGTGAACTCTGTTGGGGCAGTCTGGGATGCCCACCATGGGTTCCCTTAGACCCATGAGCAGCACTGGGTGTCCCTTTCCTGTGCAGTGATGCCCTGCTTGCTAGGTATAGGTCTCCCTTCTTTCCAAACTCGTCTGCAGTATTGCATTGTCCGTCACCTAACCAGATGTTCATATCCCCAGGCAAAGTGCTAAAGGCTTGTTCCCTCACTAAAAGGTCTGCCACCCCTTCAAAAGTGGTGACCTGACATCCACTCACCCTCCTGTGAAAATAAGTGGTTAGTTCAGCAACATATTCACACACACTTTAATCTGCCTTGTGTCTGTGCTCACAAAACTTTCCTGTAAACTTCAGGTGTTAACTTAAAGCATTCTAAAAGACATTTCTTTACAATATTATGATTTAAGCAGTCAGTATCAGACAATTTAGAAATTACAGTTAAAGCTTTACCATGGAGTAAGGAAGTCAGGAACCATACCCAGAGCCCTTGGTCAACATTATACTGTTTACATACCCACTCAAACATATGAATGGAACTATCAAAATTGTCCACCTCTGTAAATTGTGGAAGACATTTGCTGACCTTTGTTGCTTCTGGGGTTCTGTTACTCCCACCCCCATTACCTCCACGACTCAGGCGAAGAGTCAGCATCTCCTTTTCATGTTGCCTATGTCTCTCCTTCTCCTCCGCCTCTAGATGTCGCAGCTTCTCATTTTCTTTAGCCTCTAGACATCTGTCTGTCTCTGCTTCTATTTCCAAATGCTTGGCCTCCAGCTCAAGTCTCTGTAACTCCAGATGGATTTTTAAGTCCTCTGTGGAAAGGCGAAGCTGCCCATTTTCTGAGAGTTGTACATCTCCAAGGCCAGCCTGGTTGTCCTCCTGATAACTGGTGTGCAATGCCCAAAGTTACAATAATTTCTGCCTTAATAAGGTTGACCTGCACCAGTCCTTTAGTCTGGCACATCTCATTCAACTGGCTCTTTGTCAGCTTGTCATTCTCTTCTGGTGACATGTTTATCCTGCTCTCCCTGACTGACTAAGCTAATAAAAAAATAAAACAATTGTGTTGTGAAACTCTGAATGTTCACTGCGTGACTGATTTGAGAGTACAAACACCTTGACTGACCACTGTACACAGGCTACAGGAATTTATCCACACTACTACACGCCAATTAATATGCAATGTCTGTCTCACCACTGTTAACCAATTAATATGTGATGTGGATATCCCACCACTCTCCATCGATTAATATGTGATGCCCCAGCACTGTCCCAGTGATCAAGGAGCCTCATTCCTCACCACTCAACAACAGCTAGGGGATATACACACTGGGAGAATGACAAGTGCACACACAGTAAAGTGTAATTTCCCTTAAGATCTCCAGATCCCCAATAAGACTCCCCACAGGTGCAGCTATAGGATTAAGATCTCAGCTGACCTCCAGCACCCTCTCTGTCCAACCAGTGTTTCGTGTCCCTCCCCAAGTACCTGACACACACACACACACACACACACACACACACACACACACTTTGAGATTTGGTTTATGTACAAAAACACATGCACACCTGGGAAAGGCCGACACAGGTTCACTAGCTATGCCCCCTTCTGCCCAGACTGTAAGGTAGTTTCCACTGCCACCAACCCCTACTTAGCTACTATAAGGCCCTTACAAAGGATGTCCAATCCTACTGTGTAATGTTACTGTTATCCAAATGGTAGTCTGACCAAGACTTGCAAGGCTGTTTAGGAGTGGCCTGTACAGTGTCACCAAAAAAAATGCAAGTACTAAGAGCTTAAATATGTCTCTCAAATCTCAGCCACAAAGACCGGTTTAAATGTATTTAATAATAAATAATAAAAGAACAAGACGATACTCCATCAATCAACACAGTAACTTCAGAGTTCAAAATTACAGGAAATATTTTAAAACAACATTGCAGGACAGTCTCAAATAAATACAGAAAACATCTAAACTAATCTTTACTATATTCCGGTCTATATCTAAGAGAGATACTATGCCCTAAATCTTACTTACAGCAAGGCAAGTGCAGATGATGATGATGAGTGGATGTTCTTGCTAGGTCCAAGATGAAATAAAAAATGCACAGTCTGTCTCAGAGAGATTTCGTAAATTAATATGTTTTACTGCTGGGTTAACTTGGTTGGCATCGCTTTGTGTCATCTGACTTCAGTTCCCAGGCTAAAACAGAAATTAACAGAATTTAACATCTTTGTGTTAAAAATACATATATCTCAGATGTTTGCAGATCTTGGAAGTCGTAAAATATTAAAACGCTTTTACATTCGAAACCTAGTAATTCTCTTTCAAGACAATATAAAAACTAGGTTGGATGTCGAGCTGGCACCTCGGCGTTCGTAAAAATCTACTGCCAATCATTAGCGGACCGGAGTTCTGCTGTGGCGACCCGTAACCGTGAAAAGCCGTAAGACAACAACAAAACAACTTCTAGCTGTAGACATTGTGTCTGCTACTGAACTGAAACTGAGAGGTAACATCTTTTGTTTATGGCCCAGCTGTAAAGCAACTTAACCTCAACTATTCTTACGTTTTGCAGGTTAATCTTCTATGTTCCAGCAGGGTACACTATGGATATATCTTAGCTCAGTGCATAACATACATGTCTGTATAAATCATATTAGTATTCACAAATGACATAGAATTATTTACAAAATTCCAAATAGCTGGGTTGGCAGTATTTCCATATATCACACAGTCGAGGCCTTCAAAGCAGTCTTGTTTACCAGTAGAAGGGCAACCTTATTTTCCTTACAGAGATGAGATTTTGTCTGACAAAGGTCCAAAAGTGACTTGTCCAGAATCCTTGCAACAAGAGTATATTACCATCTTGCATTATGGCCACCTAAGAACTGATTCTACTAAAAGAAGGGCAAGAGGATTAGTATTTTGGCTTTCTATGTTAAGGAACATTGAGAGAGTACCTTCATCTTGTTCTGTATGTAATAATACCAAGCCACATCGACATAAATAACCAGTTCAGCTGAACCAGATTCCTTAACTACCTTGGTCGACAGTAGCTACAGACATTTTCGAATGGAATGGTCAGCATTACCTGGTGTTAATAGACTCTTATTCAAATTGGTTTGAGATTGACCTGCTTCCTAATCTAGTACCAGTACTGTCAGTATTAAGATGAAGCATCATTTTGCAGTCCATGGTAGTCAGCACAAAGTTATTTCTGACAATGGTGCACAGTTTACAAGCCAGCAGTTCAAAGGATTTGCTGAAGAGTGGGACTTTATTCATGAGATGAGCAGCCCTGAGTACCCACAATCAAATGGTTTGGCAGAATATGCAGTTCAAAGTGTGAAACCGTTATTAGAGAAGTCGAAACAAGACAGTAGCAATGTTTTTCTGAATCTGTTGAATCTCAGAAATATTCCTTGTGATAAACATCTTGGTTCACCAGCGCAGAGACTTCTGTCGAGACAAACCAGAGCCACACTACCAGTTAGGAATAATTTATTGGTTCCATTTGTCAAAAACAATGGATCAGTGAAAGCCCATCTGTTGATGAATAACTTATACCAGAAGTCCTGTTACGAAAAGACCAGCAAACCACTCAGTTCATTACGAGAAGGGGAGATGGTGAGGTTGCAGATGTCCAAAGGTTTTGATCGGATTGGAGTCGTGAAAAGTGTATGTTCAGAGCAGAGATCGTACATTGTGGAATCACAAGGAATAGAGTTTAGGTGGAATCGGAAATATTTGGTCTCAGTGTCTGAGCTTGTATTGCAGTATCATACCTGCGAGAAAGACTCTAAATAACAGAGTGAGTTAGCCAGCATTCCAGTTCCAAAGGACATTCCAGTAAATATCCCTGTTCCTGAGAAGATTCCCAAAACTCCTGAAGCAAGTTGTTCATGAATGTGATTGTCCCTGTTGCTAAACCCAGTTCTAATTGCTATATCATTAGATCAGGTTGCATTTCCAAACCATGTTCCAGATATATGGCATCTTGGACATGAACATTGTGTTTCTTAGTGTCTGTATAATTGCTTGTCTTTTTTCAGATGTCATTTATTGTGGACAATTCATTAAAGATGGAGGATGTAGATCAGGATGTATGTATGTATACCTTTAAGAAGCTTTCCATGGGCTTGCACATGTGTGTCGAATTCTGAGCATGTGTGAGCCTGACTGCCATTTTGTAGTAAGCTGTTGAGATGTATGCATGCATGTCTGTGTAGTCTGTCAATCAGTTTTTTTTTTTTTTTTTTATTATTATGTACTGCTGCTATCCATCGTGATGTGTTTCTATGTAATGAACAAACTACCCCGCCTTTTCGTCTTCAATTGTAGACCAAGACAAGCAGCAGGGGGTTTAGGAGAGGGACATGAGTGGTTAGGATGCCTTAGGCTGTATATTGGTGCATCTCTGAATAGTTGGATGCTAGTGGACGGAAGGCATTATCTTTGGTAAGTTTAAATAGTTGAGAGACAAGTAGAGATTTTCATAAATTTCTTCAGAAATGTACCCTCTTGTTATAATTTTCCATCTAGGTCCCCCTGATACATCATCATTATTGCAAATCAAGTTCCATTTCCCACCTATAAGTAATATTCCTTGCTGAAAGCAGACTATTTTTTTCCAAATTTTTCTTAAGCTTCATTGTAGCAGTTTTTCGTGGAGTATAAATACACATCAGTGTACTCCTTTTCCCTTGCATTTAGCCCTTTACTGTCACAAATCTACCATCATAGTTTTTGTTTGGTCCTCTGTCACAGTTGGAGCACCTTTAGCAATCAGTATTACTTCTGCCCCTTTTCATTTGTCCCTGATATTCTGCTGAATATCCTCACATACTTTCTTATGAAATTCACATGCTAATTTTTTCCAAATGTGTATCTTGCAGCATTGCTAATTACGTTGTGCATTTGGTAATGTAATTAGATACTTTTGTATCTTTAGAACCATTTATGTTCCAAGGTAATGTGGATAGAGTAGCTGTTATGTTAAAAAGCTATCATTCCCACCTGTTATACATGACAAATGTGTAATCTGAAGTAGTTTACTTCATTTGGTCTTCAACCTGTGGGATTCCGGATCTGTACTGGATCCAAGCCAGCAGTTTCACTAGCATCTGCTCCGAACTGCAAGCACCTCCTCTTACCCATAATATACCTCCACTACCTTCCAACCCCCAGATCTCGTTTGCCACAGCTTGCTGAAGCATCGTGATCTCCTGAGCTCCGTGTAGTAAGTGGGTTTTTGAAAGCTTTTTAGAAGCCTTTTCTCTCTAAATATTAGTGTAGTGTGTTAGTGTAGGTTCCCCTCTTCTCCTCCCCTCGCTTGTGCATCGTGAAATTGAACTACTTGTAGTTTAGCATAGTTTGTTAGTGTACTTGCTTCCCCTCCCCCCTCAGTGTGTTCTATGTGCTTGAGTGTAGTGAGTAGTTTAAGTGGGAGAACTAGTAATTTTTTCTCTCCTTGTTTTCCCTTCTCTTGTCTGAGTTCTGTAGAAGCATGGCTGATAAGCCTCTGTTTAAAAGGTGCAGTGAGTGTGGCCATAAATTGTATCCAGCAGATGGCCACACTCTTTGTGTAATGTGCTTGGATGTTGCCCATCTAAGTACCGACTGCTCTATATGGTGGGTTTTAACCCATGAGCAGTCAAGGACAGGAAGGCTAAGTTGGCCCTGAAAGGCCTCCTTCCCAATTCTGAGGCGGTTGTCTCGTCCTCGGCTGCGGTCACAGCAGCTGCTGTGGCCGCCTATCCTTCCTCTCTTGCCCTTGCTTCTCCTCCCTCCCAGGCTGGGACTCAACCTCCTGTTTCAAAGCCTGCAGAAGTGGAGTGGAAAAGGGGCAGAGAGAAGGGGAGAGAGAGACAAAATCCAGACCTGAAAAATGTAAGAGGTCCCTGAACCTCCCTTCTCTCGCCAAAAGTCAGCATAGGATCCGTGACTCCTCTTGGCTCCAATCTCTGAGATTTTCCCCAGAGCCGGAGGAGACACGTTCTTCATCTAGGGCCTAGGTTCTTCGACCCACAAAATCAGAGTCCGTGGCCTTGTCGAGGTCCACATGGTCCCTGTCGGAAGCTGACATGGATAAAATGATGAGGAGGTTCATTCATACTCAGATCCAGATGGGGGTCTTGCCAGCCCCCTCTCCCTCAGGAGGGGGGAGCTTGCTTCTTTTTTTACACAGATTTCTCCTTCTCCGATCTGTCCATCGGGTTTGGAGTACTCTGATCCGAGGATGGCCTTATTCGGGGGGGGTGGGGTCAGTGCCGATGTTACCTGCTTCCTCGATACCGACAGCTGCCTGGAGTGCATCGGGACTGACCAGCTCAGATCCGAGCTGCTCTCTGATCCAGAGCCTGGGTGTCAAATCTGAGGGAGTGGAGCTTTTTTCATCAGCTCCGGCTTTGTCAGGCCAAGTTCCCTCCCACGGAGCTCCGCCCACTTCAGGCCCAGCTCCGATTCTTACTTCTGATCCAGGGAGACCGGCTTCCTTATTGGTTCCCCAGGAGGTTCGTTCTCCCTCGGCGTTCAACGTGGTAGAACGGGTTTTCTCTCCACTGGATCGAGACCCTTGACTATCCCCTTGGACTCTGCCCTGACCCCCTCTGCTCTTTCTACGGATCCCATCATTTTACCAGTGGCAGCCTATGCTCAAGGAGCCCCAGACGGTTCCCCCTGAGGAACAAGTGGTGTGCGAGTTCCCCCAGGAGAGCCCCACCAGAGATGTGCCTCACAAACATACGTGTAAGAGGTGGCACTTGGACTCCCACCCCCCACCCCCGAGTCCCTCACCGAGGATACGGATTTGGATGATGGGGAAGGTTCCCCCAGGTCACCTTCCAAGGATGTCTCCTTTGGAGACATCATGGAAATCCTATGCCAACGGGGAGGTTGATCCACCCCCAAATCTTCTTCTTACGGGTCCATGTTCCTGAAGGCTTTCGGCATGGGTCCGTCTACTTCCTGGATGTCTCGTCCCGCAGATCCCTTGGTGGACCTGGTCACCTCACGGGCCTAGAAGGAGCCGGACACCATGGAACCAGTCCCTAAAACACCTGATAAGATCTCGAGTCCACCTTCATATAGGCCAGTGTGGAACAAGGGCTCCCCCATAGATGCTATGGTGGTAGCAGCAGCCACAAAGAAGGAACTAGCCCAGGAGAGTTCCTCTGTTCATCCTCCTGACTGAGAGACGTGGATGATGGACCGCTTAGGGAAGCGGGTTAATGTGTCAGCAACCTTTTCGGTTAAGGCTCTGAACTACCTGGCCCACGTCACAAGACTCCAGAGCGGCCTGGTCAAGGAGCTGGCAGAGTCTTCCCCCTAATCCACGTCGCAGGAGGACAGGGACTCATTCTCCATGAGGCTGGCCACTTTGAAAGCAGTCTCCAACACGTTCATGCAACTCCTTTCACATGCTGCTGAAGGAACGGCTAGGGCGGCTGGGTCTGGCGTGTCCATGAGGCGCAACACCTGGCTCAGACTAAGTTTTCGGAACCTTTCAAGGCATCCTTTGCCAATGCCCCGTATGACGGCTCTACCCTCTTTGGTAAGACCATCAAAGAGACTTTAGTCCAGAGTGAAAAGGACGGGAAGACACTGTCTGCTGTCGGAATCCACTTCTTGAACCCTCAAAGATCCTTTTCCCGGAATCAGGGAGGACCAAAGAAGATGTAGTTCCGGAAGTCACAGTATTCCCAGGACACTCGGGGCTCTTCTTCCCCCAGAGGCAGAGGGGGACAGGATGGATACCGGCCCATAGGCAGCGGGGGTCCGAGGAATTTTGGGTCTCGAGAACCTTTCTCGGACAGGCACGGACAGCAACCCTGAGGAGTTGCCCGGCTGCTGTACTCTGGAGGCAGTCGGGGGATGATTGTTCTTGCACCTGGCGGCATGGGAGTTCATAACATCAGACCGCTGGGTGCTTCAGATCATGTCCAGAAGATACACTCTCTCCCCTTTGTGGTTCCTCCCAAACACCTCCCGGACATACCACCCATGCAAAGGGAGGCAGCAGCACAGGAAATTTCCAAGCTGCTAGGAAAACGAGCCATCAAAACCGTCCCCCCAGATCATTCTGGATCAGGCTTCTACTCTACGTTCTTTTTGGTGCCAAAGAAAACGAGGGACTTAAGGCCCATTCTGGACCTATCTACCCTGAACCTGTCAGTTGCCAAAGAAAAATTCCGAATAGTCACATTACAGTCCATCATGCCGTACCTGCAAGAGAGCGACTGGATGTGCTCGTTAGACCTTCAGGATGCTTACTATCACATAAAGATGCACAGAAGCTCCAGAAGGTTCCTCTGCTTCCAGCTTGGAGTCCATCATTACCAATTTCGAGCCCTACCCTTTGGTCTCATCATAGCCCCCAGGGTGTTCACCAAAGTGATGGGGTAGTAGCAGCTCACCTGAGACTTCACGGGATTCAGGTCTATCCATACCTGGACGATTGGCTCCTCACTGCTCCTACCAGGTGTCTACTTTCTCAAACCAGGGATTATTTCTTAAAGCTTGCCCTGCGTATGGGGATCACAATCAACGCATCCAAATCATGTCTAATTCCTGTCCAGGTGATAGTCTACATTGGGGCAAGGATAGACACATTACAGTGCAAAATCTTCCTGACCTTGGAGAGAGTACAGAACTTGAGGATGCATGTCTCTCTGATCTACCATTTTTATCTTCCATCAGTGGAATCAAGTGTTGAGGGCCTTAGGTTCATTGGCGGCGACCGTAATGCTTCTTCCGTGCACCCGGTTACATATGAGAATTCTACAGTGGACACTAGCTGTACAATGGTCCCTGTTGGAACTTCCACTGTCGTATCCAGTACAACTCAGTCGAGTCTGTCAGTCGTCTCTTCTATGGTGGATGTGTTCTCCAGAGATCTTGGAGGGATGACCCTTTGTTCCAGCCCTTGTCCAAACCACAGTGACCACGGACGCCTCCGAACTCGAGTGGGGGGGCATTGTTCGGGCAGGACAGTCCAAGGCCCATTCAGTCTGACAACCTGTCAGTCGTCTGGTATATCAGCAAACAGGGAGGGACCAGATCTTACCCCTTTGTCGTGAGGTCATGAGAGTGTGAGTATGGGTGATCTCCTCAGTTTGTTTTTTCATAGCAATGCACATTCCGGGATGGTCCAACATTCTAGCGGACAGGTTAAGTCGGACTATTCTGATGCAGATCTTCCTGGAGAGGGGTCAGCCTTGCTGCAATCTCTTCACATCTCCTTTCAATGTGAAGTGCAGCGAGTTTTTTGCTCTGAACTCCCCTGCCGGAGGAGTCCACCAGAGATGCTCTAGTCCATGCTTGCCCTCCTGGTCTTCTGTATGCTTAACCTCCAGTACCTCTTATTCCGAGCTTTCTATAGAAAGCTCGTTGAATGGGAGCAAGGTGATCCTCATTGCCTCGTTTTGGCCTCGCCAAGTATGGTTTCCCTTCCTTTGGTCTCACTTTCTGGCCCTGCCCTGGATCTTGGATCCCATTCAGGATCTGATTTCACACCCATCGGGGATTCCTCATCCAAACTTGGACAGTTTGAAGCTCACAGCTTGGCTGCTCCAGTTCCCATGATCACTAGGACTCCTGGATTATCCTCTTCAGGTAGGTCTAGTCTGGTGTGTGCTCATAAGTCTTCAACCAGGAAGGTTTATCACAGCAAATGGAAACGTTTTTTCTTTTTGGGCCTCTCAAAGGAGTTTAGACCCCTTCACGGCTCCTGTCTCTGCCGTTCTTGATTTCCTATCCAATATTTTTCAACAAGGAGCTAGTTCTACTACTGTCAAAGTTCAAATGGCTGCCATTTCTCATTTTCATGTGGGTGAAAATTCTACCTCACTAGCCTCCTCCAGACTGTGTAAAGCCTTTATTAAAGGGACTTTTCTGTTACGCCCACCCCCATGTCAAGGATCCTGTTCCCCCATGGGACCTTACTATGGTTCTTCAAGCTCTGGTCGCTCCGCCTTTTGAACCCGCTGCAACCACAGATGTAAAATTTTTATCTTGGAAAACAGCATTTCTTCTGGCTATCCACTCTGCTAAAAGAGTTTCAGAACTGCAAGCCTTGTCCAAAGTTCCTTATATGATTTTCCACAAAGATAGGGTTTCCCTTCAGACCAATCCATATTTACCTATCTTCTTTCCTAACTTTGCTAACAGAATGGAATATAAACTCCACTTGTTGGATGTTCATAGACAGTTATATTTTTATTTACACAGGACCAAAAATTTCCGCAAAGCCTGTCAGCTGTTTGTGTCCTTTTATAAACCTTTTTTGGGTAACCCTATCTCCAAGGTCACTATTGCTAGGTGGATTTCCTCGTGCATCCTTCAGGTCTATAAGGACAAAGGCATGTCTCCTCTGGGTGAGGTGAAAGCTCATTCCACTAGGTCCATGGCTACTTCTGCAGCCTTTTGGTGTAGAGTCTCATTGGATGATATTTTTTCTGCATCTACTTGGTCCTCATCTCATACCTTTATTTCTCACTCCAAATTGGATTTGACTTCTAGAAGGAGAGCATCCTTTGGTTCCGTGGTGCTCCGGAATATCCTTCCATGAGGGCCACCCAGGAGTTTAGTAGCTGGGGACTCTGTTCCACAGGTTGAAGACCAAATGAAGTAAACTACTTCAGATAAAGAAGTTATCTACTCACTATAATATTCCATCTGAGTAGTTCTACTTCATTTGTCTTCAACCGTCCCTCCCTCCTTCCCCTGACCTTGTTATATGTTGGCTGTAGTTGTAGGTCATAAAGTGTTTTTTCAGGTCGGGTTATAAGGTTGAAGGTCAGCAAACTCGATCTGGGGGTTGGAAGGTAGTGTAGGTGTATTATGGGTAAGGGGAGGTGCTTGGAGCTCAGAGCAGATGCTAGTGAAACTGCCGGCTAGGATCCGATATCCTACACGTTAAAGACAAATGAAGTAGAACTACTCAGATGGAACGTTATGGTGAGTACATAACTTCTTTTTTCCACCTTTTGTATTACATGCACACACTGTCTGGCAGATTGATCTTTAGTTGTTTGTAGTCATTTCACTTTCAACCGGTGCCATATTTTACAAGATTTAATGAAAATCCTCAAACAAAAAGCTAAGTACATTTTAAGAACAACCCTATCCCCTATTGACTTAGAACAAACACACAAAACAATGCACATTTTCAACAAATGACATTTAATCCTCCAGATAGAAACAGTTGCACCCAGTCAGTAGCTGATGCCTTAGCTCTAGTCAGTCTCTCCCCTCATGTGAAAAAAGCTTGCATGCTTTCAGAAAATATTAACTTTTATCCCCAAGAAAAAGTGCACTGGCTACCTTTAAAACTAAATTGTGCACTGTTTTATTAACTATACTAAAGTGTTACGGCTGCTGGGTAGACTACTATCTCTTCTTCACTTCCCATAATTTAATTTAATTTATTTATTGTATTTATTTTGCTTAAGGGTGGCCACGGTGGTGCAGCGGTTAGCGTTGCCGCCTCACAGCAAGAGGCTTTCCGGTTCGATTCTCAGCTGGGGTGCTTTCTGTGCGGGGTCTGCATGTCCTCCCTGTGGTTGCATGGGTTTCCTCCGGGTGCTCCAGTTTCCTCCCACATCCCAAAGACACGCAGTAGGTGGATTGAACACTCTAAATTGGCCCTAGGTGTGTGTGTGTGTGTGTGTGTGTGTGTGTGTGTGTGTGTGTGTGTGTGTGTGTGTGCCTTCTGTGGAAGGTTGGGTGCCGGGCTGGCAACTCAACACTGTAAAACTCCACTGCCAATCATGAGCGGACAGATGATCCGCTGTGGCGACCCCTAACCGGGAAAAGCCGAAAGAAGAAGATTGTATTTATTTTGCTTAACTGCTTGCCATTATAGTTTTAAATGTTGCATTTCCCTCAGTAAAAAATGTTCAGAACTCTCAGGATTAATTGCTTGTACTTGCAAACAGTTAAAAGTAGTCATCAGTGAGAGAAAACAACTAACAACTTTGCAGATACATGAAGCAATCTTTGTAAATTTCACTTAGAGCAGTGTGTACAAAATTCTCCCTGGCCAGCTCCCTTAAGCTGCAGACTTTGTCACCCACTGAGTTCATTTACTAATGGAAAAAAAACCCACAAGCAGATACCTTTGCAGATGCAAGAAACTTGGCATTTTCATGCCTTTTATCATTTTGTCTTACTTTTTGAGCCTATTTGCTTCCCAAAATGTGTTTATAGTTTAAGCCAGTAACATTAATGTAGACATCCACCCTTGTAAAAATAAGGGAACTTACTATTTTAAATTTACTTTTAATATAATCAGTACACTTTTATACCCCACCCCAGCAGCCGAAGATAGCATATTTGCTTGTCTAGCCTTTCTTACATTGTTACAGCATAAAGTCTATATTTCTTCCAACTAAGAGAAAACAGTTGTTTACTGTTAATACCTTTAGCATATGCAACAGTCAATGAGAAGATGACCCACACACACACATTTAAAATAATCCTGACTGCACCCTACACAGACAAAACTGCTTTACAGTATAACATGCAGTTTATATATCACAAAATGTTTTGTATGAATAATAAAAACAAAAATGGTTTGCTTAAAAGTCGCTACTTTTTTCCCTTTGGCTTCCTTCTAAACATTAATGACAAAAAGTGGGATATATGCTTTACATCCTCGCACAAGTTTAACAGAGTCAACAAAATTCTAGTCCTTCTCAGCCACTTTTTCGTGCTAAGCCATATTTTACAAATCTGTATAATGCTTTACAGTCTCCTATTAATTCACTAATTTCAGTGTTGCTGATCTTCTTGTATCTCCCAGCACCAGAATCCTTATTCATATCCAAGTTGCTCCTGATTCTTCAATGAACTCCTGTGCTTTTTTTCTGTCTGTTAAGCATTTTTCTTTGGAACAATGGAAAAGGGTTC
Source organism: Protopterus annectens (assembly GCF_019279795.1). Taxonomy (NCBI): domain Eukaryota; kingdom Metazoa; phylum Chordata; order Ceratodontiformes; family Protopteridae; genus Protopterus; species Protopterus annectens. The sequence goes on along the minus strand of NC_056747.1, from coordinate 186,575,061 downwards.
AGTGGCAAATTCTGTATGAGCTTTGTCAGAAGAATGAGAAACAATCCCCTTCTGCTTGATGGCTCACTTTGTTCTTGCATAAACTTTATTTCCTCCTCAACCTGTTCTTGCATCCGACAATGTCTTTGATCCTCCAAGAAAAAAAAATTTGAAGACCACTGGGTAATAGCAGCTTTAATCTCACACCTGTCTCTCGACATTTCATCATTGCTAGGTGTACAGTGAATATTCATTTTTCCCCATACAGTTTACCATCTCCAGTTTGCAGTGCTTTTCCTTATACCAGTTTTGTCAGAACCAACTTGATCAATTCTCTCTGCTGATATGATTGCGTCTTTAGTAATATGTCTTGGCTGCTTTCTCATGGCCAGGTTTGGAGATTACACTCAGTGTGCCCTGTCATTTGACAAATCTTGCAGTGGAACACCAGTCTACTTGCTTATTTGTGAACGACATATCCACAGTGGTGCAGCAGTAGTGTTGTTGCCTCACAGCAAGAGATTCTCCCATTCGATTCTCGGCTGGAGTGCGGGGAGTGCCTTCAGTGTGGAGTCTGCATGTCCTCCCCGCGGTTGGGTGAACGTTCGAAAGACATGCGTAAATGGGCGTGCCTTCGTTGAAAGTTGACCGTCGAGCTGGCACCTCAGCTTTCGTGAAAATCTACTGCCAATCATTAGTGGACAGGAGTTCCGCTGTTGCAACCCCTAACTGGGAAAAGCTGAAAGACAACAACATTACGGTCTATTCCTTCCCATTTCTCTGGTACAACAGAAAATCTCAGGCTTTCTCTGCACATTCTGCAGGCCTCTCAAGTGTACCTCTTTATAGAGGGGTTCCTCATTTGGGGTCTTAAAAAGCATGTTTCTCGCAGTTCTGCATTGAAAAGTCTTTTGCATATTCAATGTTAAGCAGTTGATTTAACTGACATCCTTGGTAAATGTAGCTTAATCACAATTCATCAGAATAACTTTTTATAAGCAAATGTAACACATTTTAACCATTCTGTGAGCTTCCTAGTTGAAGTTGTCAGTAAATTGTTAGTAAGTGTTCCACATTGTGCCCTTTTGTTCCATATTCCTCATTTTGGAGGTGGAAGGTTAAGAGCTATGGTGCTCTATTCTCTTAACTCTAGTTTTTCAAACCGCTCTTCTCATACTAAGCCAGCCTTTTCTTCATTTCAGAATCTGATTTTTTGCAGTGTTATCAGTTTATCTGAAAAAGAAAAATAAAACTTCTGGGTTTTTTTTCTAGCTGTAGTTAGAGTTGATATGTTCCTTCAATGTTTTATTTATTTTAATCACCTGAGTGCATTTTATTTATTTATTTTTTCCATTAATTTAATGGAAGCCATCACTTGTATCAAAGCTGAATAAGTGTTTTTGGCTGAACAGCTGCAAGATTCTTCCCAGCCATTTTTTCCCCTTCACCTTTTCTGGTTGATTATCTTTCAGGGTGTATAAATTTCTTCCTTACTGGCATCCAGGCAGGGTATTTAGTAGCCGGTAACTGAATTTTACCCAAAATGACAATTTGATTGACTCCCCTTTCTCAGTTTCTGTTTTCATATCGGGGGAGCAGAAATTATGCTCTTGATCTCTGTGCACCCGTCTTGGAAATCACCATGACATTGTTTTTGTGGCATGGTTGTAGAGGTCAAGTTAATCAGTTTAGAAAGCATTCACAGATAACTTGGATGTGGGCACAGGGTTCCATTCATGTTGCTGTTGGAACCATTTCTTTTTGTTTTGCAATTTATTTCCCCTAGAGCATCAGACTTAAGGGGCCATCTGCATTGGGTAGACGTGGTGCTTCTCTCCTGCATCAAACTTCTGTGCTTTGGGGGAGCATGCCCCATTTAGCCCACATTGAGTCATCTGTACTTGTCGTAAAAAACAAGCTTACCATCAGAATTTGCCAAGTCTTTCTAGCTGGTTTTTATTTTTATCTCCTCTTGATCTACATTATTTTGCGCATTCTACAAGTGATGCATATGAAAGCTGTACATTCAAATGTGTGTACAGTCATCAGAGCACTTGAGTTGCCTATTTTGTTTGGGTTTCTCCCACAACATTAATGTCAGTCCCAAATGCCAGTAATGTAGGTTTGTGGTTTGCCAGCAACAGAGAAACTGGTGGCCCATCTCACCACGTTCATTGGCAGCAGTGGAGAACATCCTTTACAGGAACCATCCAGATATCCCATTGTATCAGCATGGGCTGGAGCCTAAAAGGTGAAGGTTAAGGACAGTGAGAAGGAGCTTTTGTATCTTAGTGAAACTTTGAGCTGTACTGTGTAGGACCACCTAAGATGAGCAAGTCTTGAATACAATCCATTGGAGAAGGCAATGGCAATCCACTCCAGTGTTTTTTTATCAGGGAAAACCCTGTGAGTAAAAGCAACCAAACACAGACAGGGCTGCTGTACTAAGGTCATTGAGGTCAGAAAAAGTTAAACTCTACTAAATAGCAAAGGGAGCACAAGGCCAGATGCAAGATTAGACTTGAGCCTTCATGCAGGTGTACTGTGGCTGTGATGGCCACCAACTCCTGCCATGCAGATATATTTTCTTCTAACAGCCTTGATATTCCAATACAGTCTAAGCATCTTCTTTTGGGAATGTGGCCCATGGGGAGGTGACAGATATCACTTCTACTGTAGTGTTGGACAGGGAGGAAGCTCCTTAATGCATTGAGAGAGTCTTCAATTTCCTGTGTCATTTCTTTTTAATTGTTGTCGTGGTGCAGCTGTAGCGTTGTCACCTCACAGCAAGAGGTTCTCCCGTTCGATTCTCGGCTGGAGCGCCATCTGTGTTGAGTCTGCATGTCCTCCCCGCAGTCAAGTGGCGTTCGAAAGACATGCGTGAATGGGCATGCCTTCGTTGAAGGTTGGGTGTCAGGCTGGCACCTCAGCACTGTAAAAATCTACTGCCAATCATTAGCGGACCGGAGATCCGCTGTGGCGACCCCTAACTGGGAAAAGCCGAAAGAAGAAGAAGAAGAACTTGGAGGGTTGACTCCCCTTCCTCTCCCAGGCTGAGGTCACTATAGTTTTGTCAGGCACTTTTCCCTTCAGTATTTCCTTATCTGTATATGCCTATTAACAATCAAGTGTTCCCCATTGATCTTGAGTCCATTAGTTTTCTCACTGTTACAGAGTCTGTAACATAAGGACAAGAGCCAGCTGGTAAGGCTATTATTCAGACACTCACAGAAATGTGTTTTGCCTTCATCAGAATCTCAGTAATGGCAACATTTCTGAAAGTCAGTAGCCCTTCCTTGTCATGGTTGACACAAAAGTTATTGTCATCACAGGGCTTCCTACATCATGTGCGTATGCATGTGGCTGTTTCCTCCTGTACACTAAGTGCTATGGCCCACTGGAAACCACTCCCACCTCCCTTCATGCCCAGCTTTTCTAGCACACAAGTTACTGTTTCTATTAGAGTGCTGTGGGTTGTATTCAGTGCTTTATCCCATTATGTCACAGAACCAGGGAAGAACTTAAGAGACTCTTGAATTTGAGTTAAAGACTTTTGCCATGAAAACCTTATGCTGAGTTTCAGGAATCTACTCATGTTTTGGTTATGGAGATGGCCGGTAAGTTACAAAACAAGATTCAGCCATTGCAATTAATGAATGACCACTCCCCACATATAAAGGGGGGAGGGGACTGCCTGACAGGCCTCTTGTACTCCGTTGTTTGTTCCCTAATCTTTTTCTCGCATCAGTGTGCATTGTGCTCTAATTTGCGCTGACTGTGCCAAATCTTTTCTGCATCTTTTGACACAACAGCATAGGTGTTTTCTTTCTTCCTCTGCATCTCTACTACTGCAGAACCTGCAGAAAATGAGCTACCTCTGAGACTGAGCGAGTTGATTAGATGTTCAGTGTAAAAATCACTACTGAAGTATTACTCCTTATCCATGAGATTCAGCCTAACTCTGACTTCCCCAGTGCAGAGCTCATCTCTCTTAATAGCCAATAATATCTGCTGACTCGTGGATTAAAAAGGAGGACAACCTTTGCCATTTTCACCTTATTGTTGCAAGTAGCAGTTGGTCATGCATGCCTGTCTTTGCTTTATTTGTCAGTCTTTTTTAAATTGATAATAGTATATTTGGTATCAATTGTAAAAGTTTACTTTTTGAATTGTTTGGGTAGCGAATTTTCAAGATCCATGACATCCTTAGAGAAAAAATGGCTTACAAGTGTGCCTGTGAGATACAAATTCTGCCAAGGTTACCACTTACTGTGCCTTTCTGTCTTAAGAGAAGTCACAAAATCTCCTGCAAGCACTGTGCTGCTTTCAGTAAAAAGGTGTCCTTAGAGGGAACCCTTTTGTAATAGCAGAAAGAAAGAAAGGCTTAAAGATAAATAGAAGGGTTATTGTTAAAGCTTCTGCAAAAAGAGAACATCAGGACTTGACGTTGGTAATCACACTGAGGCCTGAGGGCACCAGATTGGGACAGGTGTTTGGCTTGTCTGCTTCATTTCTGTACCCTTTTCCTTCCTGCATTTCTCCTGTCTTAACCCCTTTAGAGGCAGCCAGTGGGAGCTTAATTCAAGCTGTCACCCAGACGTCCAGCAATGTGAGCTTGACCTGCAGGCTGAATGGCATTTGCCAGGCACCCACAGTGGATGCCAATACTTTATAGATTAGTACTATACTGACAAATTCTCATGTAGGGAACCTTCATTTGCTGGTGGGCTAGAAAACCCATAGCCTTTTCAGTTGCATCATTATCAACATGCTGAACTGCTCAATGTTAATAGTTGAAACCCAAAGAATGGATGTTTGCCCTGTTCACCTTGGCCCTAACCTCTACTAATTTTGATAACCATGGGTTTCCCAAGGGATATGTTGCTGTCTAACACAAGATAATTCTATATATGGCCCAACCTTTCTGTCAGGGACTGCTATTCCATGACGATGAATGTGAGAGTCTCCCCTGCTAACTCCCCTGGATCCTGAACTGGATGAAGACCTGTAATACTTCATGTAGAGCACCTCTGTCCTTTGTTATGACACAGAGACATAGACACATGCAGAGACTGACAGACTGGCGCACACAGAGACAGACACAGACAGATGCACCCAGAGGGAGACGCACATAAAGACAGACATGAGAGCACGTTGACACACAGACCCATGCGCGCGCACGCACACACGCTGACACAGACACAAATTGAGGAGATAGAGTTTTGTTTGTATTCCCGTTAGGGGAAATCTTTTGAGAAATGGTTAACTTGGGGGAGCACTTCATTTGAGGCTTCAAGGATGTCTTGGAGTTTCACAGGAGATATCTGTACCTACTTGTGGTTGATGAAGAACTGAGACCCACTGCTTTGCCACCAGTTTTTCAAGCCTGTGGGTTAGCCTTAGAAAGAAACTCCCAGCACATAAAAAGCTGTGCAGATTATACAGGGTAGAATAATCTTGTAGATATTTGTACAAAATTTTGTACCAGGTCTTTCAGTAGTGTCTATGGATGCACTCAAATAATTGGAGTTGACTCCATAGCATCATATATATTCCCTAATGATAAGGAGACCAGATACTTAGATTTGACAAAAGATGTATACTTCAGAAACTTTACACTTTAGAGTATTAAGTTATCAAATCCATATAATAAATTAAAAGACTAATAGAGGATTTGGCCACAAAAGTGCAGGTTAAAGCCATTAAAGATAACACTGGCAGCAGGCTAACCCAGACAGCATTTGAAGTGGTGAAGCATGCTGTAAAATTAAGGTGTAATGCTGCTGTTACTTAGCAAAGTCATTAGAAGACTTGCTTAATTTAGGATACAGGCGGTATTGACAATATCATGGGATAGTCTCTGGGTACGCTTCCTCTGGGGTGATATCAAGGTACAGTTACTAGGTGCCCACATCACCCGAGATGAGAATTTATTTGGTCCCCCTTGACAGGAAATCTTCAATAAACTGAATTAGATTGGGCAGTTGTTTCATCCTTCCATCTTAAGGCATAGTAGGTGTTCTCCTAAGCAGTGGACTCCTATTTAGGAAGCAGGTCATTCAGTTCATTTTCATCAAAGAAACACTTTTAAAAAGGAGATGTCAAAGGTAGGCAGCAAGGTAGGGGGAGGACAGAGAATCTTATTCTCAAGGCTGCAACAGGAAGTGTGGACTGTTCTCTTAAATCCTACCCCCATATGTCTTGGCCTTTTCTTAAGTTCTCCCCTCCCACATCCTGAGTGGGAAACTTTCCACTTTTAAACAAACTCATTTGCAGTAGCAACGGCTAATGGGAGTAAGTGACAGCATGTTATTATGCTACAGCAGTATAAACCCTTTCCTCCCTTTGTGAGAGTGCCTAACATCCAACAGGTTGATATGGCAATGCCAGTCCTGGATCAGCTAGTTCTCTTTGATGCTAGAGAGAGAGTTCAAGAACAAGGTGAGTATTACCTAGGCTTTTTTTTTCCTGGTCCTGTGATGGATGACCTTTGGAGACTTATTCGAGGCGTTTCCAAACGGAGTACATTTCTGAAAGTATGCTCTGCCCACAGGCTGTCTTGATTGCCTTGGCTCTCATAGCCATTTACCTTCCACATCCTACTTCATAAAGACCATTGAGAAGTCCTGAAATTCAAAGCAAGGCACTGACTTTGACTTAATTTCCTTTCCCCTTAATCTGTACATAGCTGTCTGTTATACCAAATTCCTAGCATGAGTGTGTGCCCGACTCTGGACCTGCCTTTTCTCCTTTCTGGACAGTTATATTTGTGTGGCTGTTGAGTACTCCACACATTGTCAATGAGCCTGGGATTTTCCCTCTTTCATCAAGCCTTTTACCAGGCAGAGCAAAAATATTTGTGGAAGAACTGTTGAAGACTGAATAAAGCAGACTACCTTTTTTCCCCATAAGACAGGTCTCTGTAATTGAATCATTTCTTCCTGGACTACCTCAGTGGGCAGCAGACTCTTAACAAATGTTCCTGGGGCTCTAAGTTGCACGTCAGCTTGGATCTTTATAGTTCTTCTGGCCAGGATGCACATGAGAAAACTCCAGTCATACTTTATAACGTGTGTGTGTGTGTGTGTGTGTGTGTGTGTGTGTGTGTGTGTGTGTGTGTGTGTGTGTGTGTGTGTGTGTGTGTGTGAGAGAGAGCTGGGTACCCTTTGATCCTCTTCATCAAAGAGGAGTTCAGGTGTTGGTCCCTTACAAGCGCTGAAAACTAAGGGCTGTCATTAGTAGTCTTAGAAGGCATATGATTAGTGGCATCATTAGATGCTTTACATTTGGCTTGAGGGAGGGGGACACACAGGTCATCTCAAAGCCCCCAGATTTATTCTATGGCCATGACGCCTTGCAGCCTGTAAAAAATGTTGGCCTTAATTCTGAAGGTATTCAACATGATTTGGCTGCCAGGGACCATCAGGGTAATCACAGACCACACCTGAATGGTGTGGTAATTAGACAGGGTGGACACCACTCTTAGCAGCTGTGCAGGCTAGTGATGATAACCTCGGGCATACCTGTTAACAAGTTTTCACCTTCAGGCATCCTGCATCTCTTCAAACCTAAACACCAGAGCAGACCATTTGAGTAGGCCCGAAGCAACCTGTCACAAGAAGAGTCTAGGTTTAGTGGGTTTGAGGGCGTAGCCACAAAGTGAGGTAAGACAGATAGGTCTATCTGCAGTCAGGAAAGGACCACCAGATGGAGACATTTTACACTAGATGCAGTATAGGGACAGTGAATGCATTCTCCATCTTCTCCTAGCAGGGGTGCTTCCTTTGCCTTCCACCAGCACCTGTAAATATCATGATGCAGAAAGCAAGGATAGCTGGAGGCAAGGCTCATAGAGTCGTAGCTGTATACTAAGCTGTAGATCAGGTAATCATTTGCAGTTTTGCATTAAGATCCCATTTTGTCAGTACCCTGCAACACAAAGTAACTACTACTTTAATCTCCTTTCATTGAGGATTTGAGGTGCCAGACCAGGGGTGAATTTACATTTTCCCATCCATTTGTCCAGTTGCATTTGAAGAGGTTCAAGGAGCTACTTTCCTTGATGTAGTGATGTCCTTCTATTCACATGTTGCAGTATTCTGTACATTTGGATTTTCCCCTCTTATTACCAGAACGTCCGGCCAGTATACAAATGTTTACAGTCACTGTATGATGTGCGAGATGTCTGATGTGGCTAGCAGAGTGTGAGCCATAAAGGTGACATCTGCACACACCAGACTTCAGAACTTCTCTGCTGCCAGTCGAACGTCTGGTGTTCCTGCCTTGCTGGCCATCAGATTCTTGAGAATAATTACCCCATTGGGGAACCCTTTTTCTGTCATTGTATGCTAGTGCTTGTTAATGTCATCCAGAAGGGACAAGTGTAAGTGCAGCCATCAGATTCCACACAAGGACGCCCATGACCTGTCTTTTCTGTCTAGGAAAGTTTCACGACTACAAGACCTGCCCTATTTGCCAAGCCTTTGTCCCTAAGACTTTACATAGCAGACTTTACACGATCAATCTGTACCTAGAGAAGCAACGTCTGGAACATTGTTCGGTATGGAGGGACCTTCTGACTTGCCTGTTGAACTGCCAAGAAAAAAAGCCAAGATCACAAGGCCTGCTACTGTGTCTGCGCCTCCGCCATCCGGTGCTCATCCTGTGGCTGACGGCCTGGATGATCACTCGGGCTCCGCCACCTTGGGTATAGCGGACACCGGATCGGATGCCGCAGAACCCTGTGTGGAAGGCATGTCCATGGAGGCTCTGTGGATGCAGAGGGGGAACCAAGGCCCTTGGCAGACCAGCTGGATCCCTCCGCTCCTTCCCAGTTGTCAGTTTCTAGGCCTTCTCCTGGTCAAATGCCCATTAAGCCTTCACTTAAAAAGAAGGAAAAAGAAAAAGAGTACCTCTCCACTTAGAGAAGGCCAACCAGATTGGAAGGCTTTCTCAGAAAGCCTTTTTAGTGCATTCATGGTCTTGCAGCCTACTGCCCAAGAAACTTCCATTACCCCTCCTCCAGTTGTGAGTCCTAGGCCTCAGGCCCCAGATCCCTTTCAGGTGGAAGAGGAGGAGTACTCTGATTCTTCCTCAGAAGAATCCCTTTCTTACACCTCTCAACTCCCCTCCCTACTTGGATATGCCTCCCCTGCAGAAGAGCTCACCTTTGGGGTAACCATAACCAAGATGAGAGAGCATTTCAAGTGGGATTCATCAAAAATGACTGAGGGGCAAAAACAGTATTATGATTTGATCCAGATGGATTCCCCAGCTCCCACTGCTGTTCCACCTGTTCTTTCAGCCTTTATTGAGACTTTCTCTGCAACATCCTTGAATCTAGATTCCCAGCCACCAGCCCCCCGCAGACCTGATGGGTTTTACAAGGTCCCAGAGACAGCTAAATTCCTGATAAAATGTCCAGCTATCATCTCAGTCTGTATTGACAAGGCTTCTAAATTACTGCCCTCTACCACCCTCCTTCCTGCTGACAAAGACAGCAAGGCAATGGAGCATTTGGGTAAAAACTTCTGCCACTCTGGCTTTCAGATCAATCAACTATCAGACACACATGTCTAAATATGCCTTAGCCCTACTGGAAAAAATCTCCTAGCAGCTTTCTGATCTCTCTGACTCCCCAGCCAAAACTCAGCTGTCTTCCCTTGTTTCCCTGACCTCTCAGGTGACCAGACACTCCATTAGGTGTAGCTATGATGCTGCTGAGACCTCAGCTAGGTTACAGCATTGGCTCTTGTTCTAAGAAGGTATTCCTGGCTACGCCTCCAGCCCTTACCAGATAATTTTAGGGCTAAATCAGTAGATGCAACTCTGGACAATTAGCTGTTTAGAGCCAAGGTTGCAGACTTGTTTAAGTCCTTACAACAAAAAGGTAAGGAGATGCAAGACTTAAAAAACATTTGCTTGTATCTCCAATTCCCAAGTTTCAAAGGAATTATCTGTTCAAAACGCAATTTATCAGAAAGCATTCAGGTCCTCTTCCCTGTTCCAGACCTAGAAAAGCTCAAAGAAAGCAATCTACTCCCGCCAGGACTGTTCCATCTACTAGCCAAAGAAGGCCCTTTCCAGACAGGACAGGTAGTGTGCCACTACCTGCCAAGCTTGAATCAGCCCCCCCCCTCCATCTCTCTCTCTCCTTATGTCTCCCTCACTGTCTCCAAGTGTAGATACTCATCACTTCAGACAAGTGGGTACTGTCAGTAACAACACAGGTACTTCATGACCTGGATCATCCCCCCAAAAGAGAAGGGGTATTCCCCAGCCACCAAAAGAGCAGCTCCACCTCCTACAGCCTGTTGTGGACAACCTTTGGCCCTAGGCACCTTTCAGCCTGTCCCGCAGTCTTCTATGGGGAAAGGCTTTTACTCAAGGCTCTTTCTAGTACCAAGGAAGGATTGGCCTTGGAGACCAGTTCTAGATCTGTCTTTCTGCACATACCCACATTCAGAATGCTTACACTGCCATCCCTCTTATCCTCCTGCAACAGTTCGTGGCTATCTTGGACATCAAGGATGCTTATCTCCACATCCCTATAAGGCCCAGCTTCAGGAGTTTCTTCCGGTTTTCAGTTGGCTCCCGTCACTGTCAGTTCTCAGCCTTGCCCTTTGGTCTGTCCACAGCACCCAGAATCTTCACCAAATGCCTGGCACCAGTGATTGCCTTCTGCAGGATTCAAGGAATCCATTTCTTCCCTTACCTGGGCGACCTTCTCATCCAGGTATACTGCAAACAGTCCCTCCTGCTCCAGTTGCAGCAAACCATTGTTGTCCTGCAGTCTCTAGAGTTTCATGTAAATTACCCAAAATCCCATCTGGAACCTACCCAGGATGTAGTGTGCCTGGGGTTCAGAATTTGGACAGACACTATGACAGCCTTCTTTCCTTCCCAGAAGGCAGCAAGCCTGACATAGTACCTACTTTTGGTACTTCAAACCAAGGAAATGACCACAAGGCAGTACCTCAGGCTCTTGGGCTACATGACTTCCACTATACCTATGCTGCCTCTAGCAAGACTTCACATGAGGAAACTGCAGTGTTACCTCAGGTCTGTTTGGACCCAGCACTCCCACCCCGGTTAAAAGTACCCTTACTGCCCTGCCTCAAACACGAGATTCATTGGTGGCTGGCCCAGGTGAAGCTTAGCCCAGGCCTTCCACTTAAACCACCATCTCCAACACAGGTCATGTACACAGACACCTCAGACCTTGGCTGGGGAGCTGCGCTGGGGCCCCTAAAGGTGCAGGGCGTTTGGCCACAAACACACATGGAAAAGAGCACATCAGTGTAAGGGAAATGAGAGCAATACTTCTGGTCTTGAAAGCCTTTCAACCCAGGCTCCAGCAGGGACACCTAAAGCTTTTCACAGACAATACCACAGTACTGTGGTATCTCAACAAGCGGGAGGGACCAGATCTTACTTTGCAGTTTAGCTATCCTTGTATGGGAACTGGCTGTCAGTCAGGGAGTTACTCTTCAGGAAGTTTACATCCCTTCCCTACAGAGTTCTCAGGCAGATTCTCTCAGCAGGTTCATTACTTTGTCCCATGAATGGATGCTACACAGGGATGACTTCCTGGACCTTGTCCACCGATGGGGTACCCCTCAAGTAAACCTGTTTGCCTCCACCACAAACGGGCAACTTCCCTCCTTCTTCACCAGACTGCCAGAACCTCTGCCAATGGCAACTGATGCTTTTTCAGTCTCCTGCAAGGGGAGGTTTCTCTATACCTTCCTCCCCTTTCCTCTTGTTCAGAAAGTCCTGCTGAAAATCCAGCAGGACAGACCAAAAATCTTGCTGGTGACTCCCTATTGGCCAAGACAGCATTAGTTCCCCCTCCTCCTCCAGTTAGCCAAAGGCAATCACCACAAGTTACTCCTCAGAGTGGACCTACTCACACAGGACAAGGGAACCCAAATTCACCCACTGTGGCAATCTCTACACCTAACCTTGTGGGTGATTGGATTTTGATCCCTTTCAGACACTTATACAGTAAGGACGTGCTCGCTTTCCTGCAGGCGGCAAGGAAACCCAATACCAGGAGATCTTATGTATCCAAGTGGAACAGATTTTCCATTTGGTGTCTCAGAGGGCAGTTGGACCCATTTGCAAAGCGAGCTCCCCCCTAGTGCTGACCTACCTGTGTGAACTTTTATGGACAGGGTTAGCATACTCTTCCATCAAAGCCCATTTGTCTGCCATTTCTGCCTGCCCATCCTTGGACCCGCCCCCCTTAACTTCCAGATTACCTACAGAACTGTTTCCTAAGGGGGTACTCCATCTCAGGCCACCAAGGAAGCCCATCCTGCCTCCATGGAACTTGAACTATGTTTTAGAGAAGCTCACACTACCTCCTTTTGAGACTCCATCCAAAGCTTCCCTAAAACACTGCACATGGAAGACTGTTCTGCTGGTGGCCTTGACCTCAGCTAGAAGAGTTTCTGAGCTACAAGCTGTCATGGTTACTCCTTCCTTCCTCATCTTCCACAGAGATAGGGTAACCCTCAGAACCAACACTTCCTTCATGCCCAAGGTGGTTAATGACCTCTCCTTAAACCAAGCCTTCCACCTGCCCACTTTCTTTCCCAACCCACAGGGAGATAGTGAGAGCGTACTTCATTCCCCCGATGTGCTCAGACAACTCCGGTTCTGTCTGCCCAGTACAAGAACATCAGACAGGCTGACCAATTGTCTGTCTCCTTCCACCCCAGGGCCCTGGGGAAAGCAGTAACTAAGCAAACCGTTTCAGCCTTGATTTCCAGGGCTATTTCCTCTTGTTACACACACACCATGGTAAACACTTACAAGGCAGTGTGAATGCCCATTCCTCTAGGACAATGGCCTCATCTGGAGCCTTTTTCAAAGGCCTGGACACTTCCACTACTCTTGAAGCAACCACCTGGTCTTCTGTGGACACCTTCACAAAACATTAAAAAATAGACCATATTGCCAGGGCTGTCCTCCATGGTTTCATGGAAAACTCCTCTAGGCCACCACCCCCTTCCTCGTAGTTAGCTTGACGCTCACCCAATTGTATAGAATACTGCAACATGTGAATAGAAGGACACAGAAAAGTTTTGTAAAATCTTACCATAACCAAAGATGTCCTTCTCTTCCATGTTGCAGTATTCCTTCATCCCACCTACCCCTCCTGATATCGGGCATTCCCATTCTGGGTTAGCACGGGACTTGCACTACCTTCTCTGGCACTGGTTTTGACTGGAGTGCTCAGTTCTGAAGTCTGGCGAGTGCAGACATCACCTTCACGATCTACTAGCCAAGTCACCGTACAGTGACTGCAAACTTTTGTATACTGACTGGATGTTCGAGTAGCAAGGGGGAAAACCCAACTGTACAGAGTACTGCAATATGGAAGAGAAGGACATCTATGGTTATGGTAAGATTTTACACCACTTTTCTTTCTGCAGATATGTTGGAGGTTGCCATGGTACTGGATCCTTCAAGACTTTGTAAGGAAGACCAGAGTTAAGCTCAAAAATCTGTAAGAAACCAAGATATTGCTTTAAGGTTGTATGTGTAGCACATGGAAGACGTGCCTTTCATTTTCATTATGAGGAAACACTCCTGTCTTTTGAGTGGAGTACAATATTTTAGATAAGTAAATTTTGAAAGGTACATTAAACTCAGTTATGGGTCTGATAAGGGAGAAGCAGAAATGGGTTACAACTTCCCTTGACATAAGATATACTCTTGGAAGTTAGTCTGGCTAGGTAAAAGGGTTTCCTAATGAACGTTACATTGTGATCAAATAATAGTTCATGGTCAGTGAAAGTGCCCATGTCCTTAATAACTGTGTCAGTTATCAAAGGGGGTTACCTACATGGTAGATACATGGGTGACCATGTTTGCTAGAGGACACAATACTACATTTTTTGGCCATGGCCCTGGCACCATTTATTTGCACATGTTAAGCCCTCTTGGAGAATCTGGTTGTCATTCATTGAGTTTATATCATCATGTTTACAGTCACCCGTGATATTGGCCTTGACTTCATTAAAGTAAATATTGATGAGAAGTGGCCTAAGGACTGATCCCTGAAGGATACCAGTAGTAAGAACCTTTTTGATGAGAGTATGCCCCTTGCACTAATAAATCAAGCTCCTAGATATGTCTCCACTGTGACCATAGAGTAATCTGTGCATTACTGACCCAAAAAGAAATGCCACTGATGTATCCCTGTCTCAAAAGCTTAAATCTAGGAGCTTAGGTGATCTCAGCTTGATCCCCTTAAAGGCCAGTTTCTGTTGGGCAGTACTGCATAGCTGACAAAAGGTAGAAAGGCCTAGCTCTAGGAAATCATATCTGGCCAGCTGATTGGTAGTCAAGGATAACAAATAAAAGTTTAGTTTGGGAAGCTACTTCCAGCTGTGTGTTTTGAGAGGAGTAGACTGTACATTTGTACTGAACTCTCTGTATGTGACTTGGAAGTGGGTGTAAGGAGCATTGCCTTGGATTTGATGGGATTTAGAAGCAACTGAGAGTGAGACAGCTAAGTTTCAGTGCAGTAAAGGATTCTTAATCTTTCTGTCCAGATTCCAGTCCTTCCTGGTGAACTAAGCACCAGAAAAGCTTTTGGCTCTTTCTTAGTTTTACATCAAGGAAGAGCTGTTTAATAACCATACCATAACATTTTACATTGTATTTCCTTGCAGCCTGCTGTAATTGTGACAGTGCTGATGCCATGGCTAGAGCAGCAAGCTTCTTATATATGTCTGCTTAGGCTAGACTAGAGCATGCTGTAGGCAGCCCATTTTGGATTTCTCTTCTGTCTCTTCTTTGTATCCATAGTGTTTAAAAGGCTGCTCTTAGTGGTGGAGGCCATATTTTCTCCCTCATTTGTACAGCTGGCTCCAGATGACCCCATTAAGGGACACCATGGTATAATGTCCCAGATTTAACTAGTCCTGTAGTTGTAGGCCCTTGAGGTCTTGTGATGTCTTCTTTAAACCTGTATCAGAACACTGTCTTTATTGAGAGAGAGAGAGAGAGAGTGTGTGTGTGTGTGTGTGTGTGTGTGTGTGTGTGTGTGTGTGTGTGTGTGTGTGTGTGTGTGTGGTATGAGCATGCATTAATAAGTGTTTTGGGACCTCAACTTCAGGTTGAACTACTCTCTACTAATTGCCCAAGGTGCCAGTTAAATTGAAGTTAGGTACTTACCTTAACAGTACATATGTGTTGTCTGTTTGCATGCCTTCTCAACTGATGGGTTTCAGATCCGACCTTGGATCAGAATTTGGCCCCTTCTCCAGATTTCAGGATTCATAGCGCAGACTCCTCCCCTCCTGTGGTCAACATTACCCCAGACCACATTTTCTTGCAATACTAATAGAGCAAGACTAGTAAAAACGTATCAACACAGACAAATTAGCACATAGTCACATAGGGGATAGAAAGAAATCTGTTTGGACTGAAAGAGCTTGACATCCTGCACAAATGGCAAACCATACTACTGTACAAGAAGTAAAAAAAAAAATTCCACTTTCATATCTGACGTCTTTTCCATCTGTTCCTCAACTGATGGGACAGAGTCCCCAGCCACTTAGCTCCAAGGGTGGTCTCATGGAAGGATGGTCTGGAGGACATTAAACATTAAAACTGAAAGCCGTCCTATCTCTGGAAAGCATATCCAGTTTGTAATGGGAAATGAAGATATGAACATTAGATCAGGTGGTAGCAGCACGGTGCCACTACTTGAAGCCCTAGAAAAGAATGTGAAAGCAGTAGAAGCTTATCTTGTCTAATATGCTTTAGGTAGTTTAAGTAGAGTCAAACCCTTCTCCTTGTAAACATGGCAGATGCAACTAGTCGGCCATCTCTCTAAGATGAGCTTTGAAATTCCGTGTCCATTTTAGCTTTAGAAAAGGATAAAAAAAAAAGGATAAACAGGATCGGATGGTCTGACTTTCTGAAAGGTTTGGTTCAATGGAGATATACAGTGGATATAAAAAGTGTACACACTCCTGTTAAAATGCCAGGTTTTTGTGATATAAAAAAATGAGACCACACTTTTCCCACCTTTAATGTGACTTATAACTTGTACAATTCAATTGAAAAACAAACAAATCTGTTAGGGGGAAAAATATAAAAAAATAAACATACAATAAGTTGGTTGGTTAAGTGCGCACACCCTTAAACTAATACTTTGTTGGAGCACCTTTTGATTTAATTACAGCATTCAGTCTTCTTGGGTAGGAGTCTATCAGCATGGTACATCTTGACTTGATAATATTTGCCCACTCTTCCTTGCAAAAGCACTCCAAATCTATCAGATTGCGAGGGCATCTCTTGTGCACAGCGCTGTTCAGGTCACCCCACAGATTTTCTATTGGATTTAAGTCTGGGCTCTGGCTGAGCCATTCCAAAACTTTAGATGTCCTTCAAGGATGCATCTGCAGTCCTAACAAATGGGTTGTCCTGTCGTCAGCAGGATCGGCCGGATTCCAAAGTTCGTCGGGGGCGGCCTCCAAAGTCCTTCACCTTCACCCATCTCTCTCTGTCTCGTCTGGTATAAAGGCATCCCCCCGGCGCCATTTCAGTTTGTCTTTCTTGCGGCGTGGGCCGGCAAGGCAGAGCTGCAAGCGGTCGGTCGTTGCCAGTCAGCAGAATTAGAATTATATTACACGAACAAAGACTAAAAAGAAAACTGGGCCGTTGAGACTCTTTCTTACCTCAACCGATGTCAGAAAAAATAAATAACACTTTAACTTGTTGTGGAAAATAACCTCACAAAGATACCTCTCCTCTTACCTTACCTGCTTTAGGCCCAGACGTAGCAGCTTGTTTAGCCTGTGCTTCCTTCAACTTCAACCTTTAGAGGCGCCGGGTGTCAGAGGGCTGAACAGTTTTTTCGCAGTTGCTTGCGACATTACATTTATCGGATCGGATCCTCTGACTCCAAATTGAAAAGAAAGCGCCAAGGACCGACACTCGCGGTCGCGTCTTTTCTTCGGAAACCACGAAAAAAAAAGCAAAAAAGCGCGAGTGTCTCGTTCGCCCGAAACGAGCACCATGGTTTGCAGCCATGTCTAAGGCCTTTGCCAGGGCTAAAGCAGCCAAAACTGCTAAGTCTGTGCCTGTTAAGCCCCCCTCTCACAGGCCCAGCTCCAGTTCACAAATGCTTACTCTGGCAGAGGATCTCATCTCTTAGCCCCTGAGCCAGGCACCTCAGATGACTCCTCTGATGACTCAGACATTACAGACCATCCAGAGGCCCCTCTTTCTACTTATGAAGATTCTGATGCTGAAGAATCTATTCCTTACAAGATTTCTCAGATTCAAGAAAAAGGCTTAGACCTTTTTACATTTACTATACCTCCAGTTCTTCCTGTTGTGGATGATGCATTTAATGATGTTTGCACTGCTCCTGATACTTTACTTCCAGCCCCCCGAAGCAGGACTCCCAGTACACAGGGCACCACTCACCACACCACTTAAGGCTCCTTTGCAGATCCGATCCGAGACTCCCTCCCAGGGGCCTAAGTAGCTTTCTCACAGCTAAAACCCTCTCCCTTCTGATAGGGAATCCAGGTCCTTAGAGAGATGGGGTAAGTTGATCTGAATGTATGCTTGGGGTCATTGTCATGTTGAAAGGTGAAATTCCTCTTTATCTTCAGGTTTCTAGCAGACCCCTGAAGGTTTTGGGCCAAAAGTGACTGTATTTGGAACTGTTTATAATTCCCTCCACGTTGACTAAAGCCCCAGTTCCTGTTGAAGAAAAGCAACCCTAAGGCATGATACTGCCACCACCATGCTTCACCGTAGGGATGGTGTTCTTTTGGTGATGCAAAGTGTTTTGCACCAAACATACCTTTTGGAATTGTGGCCATAAAATTCAACCTTGGTCTCATCAGACCATAACACATTTTCCCACATGCTTTGGGGAGATTTGATATATTGCTTTGTAGATTTTAGCCAGGTCTTGATGTTTTTCTGTGTATGAAAAGGCTTCCGTCTTGCAACCCTACCTCATAGTCCAGACATATGGAAAATATGGGAGATTGTTGTCGCATGTAGTACACAACCAGTACTTGCCAGAAATTCCTGCAGCTCCTTCAGTGTTGCTGTAGGTCTCTTGGCAGCCTCCCTGACCAGTTTTTGACTTGTCTTTTCAATTTTAGAGGGATGTCCAGTTCTTTGCAACGTTACTGTTGTCCAATATTTTCTCCACATTTTGATGACTATCTTCACTGTGTTCCATGGTATATCCAATGCTGTGGAAATTTTTTTTGTACCCTTCTCCAGACTGATACCTTTCAACAATGAGACCTCTTTGATGCTTTGTAAGATGTCTGTGAACCATGGCTTTTGCTGTAGCGGGCAACTGAGTAAATGTCAGGAAAATCCTACTAGGACAGCTGAACTTTATTTGGGGTTAATCAGAGTATTTTTAATTGATGGCAGGTAAGTACCCAAGAAGACTGAATGCTGTAATTAAATCAAAAGGTGCTTCAACAAAGTATTAGTTTAAGGGTGTGCACACTTATGCAACCAGCTTATTGTACGTTTTTTATTTTTTTATATTTTTCCCCTAACAAATTTGTTTTTCAATTGAATTGTACAGGTTATAGGTAGCATTAAAGATGGGAAAAGTTTTGAAATTATTTATTTTGGTCTCTTTTTTTATATCACAAAAAAAAGGCATTTTAACAGGGGTGTGTATACTTTTTATATCCACTGTAAATAATGCTCTGAGTGAAGTGTGTGTGGCTACTTTAGGCAAGAAGGAAGGGTTGATGTGTAACAATGCCCTGAACTTGTGAAATATAATATAAGGAGGTTGGGAGGACAGGGCTTGGAGTTCTGATACTGTTCTAGCTGAATGAATGACAACTAGAAAGAGAGTTTTCCAAGTCAGGAATTTTAAGTCCACTTTAGCTGCAGGTTCAAATGGAGCTTGGGTTAAGTCTTGGTGTAAGACTGTCCTGTCTCAAGGAGGAGTAGGATTGTTAAGAGGATGTCTAAGAAGGAAGGTACCTTTGAGAAAAGCTTTACATGACTTGAGTGAAGCTGGGGAAGTATGATTCTGTCCAGTATGAAATTTTGAAATTGCCCCTAGCTGAACTTTGATAGTGGAATAACTAGCTCAGTTGTGAAAAATGGACTCAAAGTCTAGCACTGCTTGTAGGAGCTGAAAAGGTGTATAAATTCCTCCGCAAGCCTTAAATGGAGAATTGTTTCCATTTACTTTTGTAAACTTTCCTAGTGCTTCTGAGAAGAAATTAGAATGTGGAGCACTTGGGAAGAAAGCCTGGACTGATTTGCCATCATTGGAAGGGGAAAAATCATGCAGTTAGTTTTAGGGCTTGAATGTCCAGGTGAGGCATGCCAGATGGATGCAGCAGAAGTTCTGGAATCAGCTCTAGCACCTAAGGAGGGTGTACCAGATAGGGCCATAGAAAAGGAGACAATACCAGACGAATCCAGAAAGGGACAATGAGGATGACTTCTCTTTTTGTAATAATTTCTGCAGAAATTTAGAGGGTTTGGTGAAAAGGCATATAGGAGACCAGAGGACCAACCTTGAATCGGAGTATCTCTCTGTGACTTCCCATCCAGAGGGATCAGACCAAAGAACCTACTGCATTTGAATTGGTGGGAGAAGCAAAAAGATTACAGCTTGGTTGGCCCCATTAAAAAAAGGTTTATGTCACACCTGTTTGATTAAGAGACCATTCGTGCAGTGGCAGAATAGACTTCCTCAGTCTGTCTGCTAAGACACTGGATTTCCCTGGTATGTGCATTGGTATAAGAAAGTGGTTGTAAGATATCACTGACTGCCACACCCTTGTCAGTTTACAACACAGCTGGTTGGAGCATGGTTCCCTCGTGTTTGTTGATGTATCGGATTACTGACATGTCTAACTGGATAGTAATCACCCCTAGAGGGGAGATGTCTTGAAAAGCCTGCAGTGCTAGGGGGAATTGTTCTCATGTCTAAAACACAAATGTGAAGATGTCCTTTAATGGGGACCACGTACCTTAGATCATCTTCCCCATGTAATGCTTCCCCCACCCTAGTTGGGAAACATCTGTGGTCACCATGGCTTTGCGAAGGGAAGGAACAAATAGGTGGCTCCAGGATACTTCTGGAGATTAAATCCACCAAGCTACATGAGCCCTGCAAGTCTTAATTGAATATGAAAATGCATGGGTTGGTATTTAATGGACCATTGAACCACTAGCATCCACTGTAACACACACATGTAATACCTTGCCAACGGGACCAAGTTAATGGATGCTGCAATTTACCCCAAAAGCTGTAAAACTAGTCTGGCAGATGGTGGTTGATGTGAAAGAAGCTCTAGGGCCTGGTTGCACAGTGTGGATTACCTGATCTCTGGTAACCTTGCAATCTGAACAATTATGTTCAAGTGGACTGCTCTGAAGTCCAGAGTCTCTGCTGGAGAGAATTGTGATTTGTCCCCGTTTACTGTAATTCCTAGTTAGGAGCAAAGCTGGAGCAAGTAGTTTCTGGCCCAGACAAGAAGACAAAAGAAGACACTTCATAGGAGCAGTGAGGAGCTAGTCATCTAGATAGGGAAACACACAGACTTTGCAGTCTGAGAAGAGCCACAACCACTGCCATACATTTGAACATCCAGGGGGCTGTGGTGAGGCCAAAGGTCAGGGCTGTGAAATGAAAATGATTGGCCCCCAGATAGAAATGAAGAAAACTCCTAGAACGTCTATAAATGATGTGGTAGTATGCATCCTGAAGGTCTGTTGAGAACATCCGATCTTTCTCCTTCAAGAGAGGGGGGATGGACTGTGCCATGACCTTTCATAAGTTTGTTCATAGGTAGGTTCATAGGTAGGTACAAGGCTATCGACCCAAGGGCCTAAGTAAACCTAGCCAACAAGGTTCCCTGGCTTACGCCACCCAAGAAAGTTATTTTCCTGTGCCCCTGACGAGCAGAGCCACAGAAGTGATCCTTGGGGTGCATTTCCTATTTCCCATCCACTCATCAGGATTTTTCTTGAAGAGTGCTAATGAGTAACTTTGCTTGACATAGATGGGTAGCTTGTTCCAGAGTATGGGAATTCTCTGGGACAGGAATCTATCCCTCCCAGCATGTCCTGTTTATTGTGGTGACAACATTTAGGTCTCTAGAGCGTGTAGCCCGGAGGGATTGGGATTTCTTTAGGTGCAGCATGTCCAACAGCTCTGGGTTTGGCATAGCTTTATATGTTAGGCAGAGATCTCCTCTGAGTAGAAGATATGCTACAGAGTAAAGCTGAAGTTTTTTGAGATGGTCAGTGTAGGGGATCTGTTTTAGGCCAGTAATCCCCTTTGTGAGGTACTTCTGTGGCCTTTGCAGCTGCTGCAAATGTCTTGAGGTACATTCCAAAAGGGGCGATGTATTCTATAATGGGTCTAATGAGTGTCGTGTAGAGGGAAACAATGACCTCTTTTTTTTCCTGGATGAGAACCCTTTTGTGATGAGGTGTGCCACGTAGGAGGATTTCCTGACTACTGTGGTGATGTGATTATCAAAGGAGAGACTACTGTCCACCTGGGTCCCAAGGTCTCTTATCACACATTTGGGGTTAAGTAGACTGCCGCCTATGTGGTAGTTCATGGGTACAGACGTTTTACCAAAGGGGATGACAATGCACTTTTTGGCATTGAGCTTGAGGCCATGGCTCTGACACCAGGCATCTTTCTTAGTGAGGCCCTTCTATAGTGGTGGCTCCCCCTTTGTGGAGGGGAATAACTGTTGCTGTGCATCATTCACTTGCCACAAAGCCTGACGTGAGGCTATGATTGACCATGGTGCTTAGGTGGGAA
Source organism: Protopterus annectens (assembly GCF_019279795.1). Lineage (NCBI taxonomy): Eukaryota > Metazoa > Chordata > Ceratodontiformes > Protopteridae > Protopterus > Protopterus annectens. The sequence continues at coordinate 186,553,259 of NC_056747.1, read as the reverse complement.
GCCAGTTCGTTCTGAAGTTTATGTAAAACGCAGCCTGGGATGTTGTCCGGTCCCATGGAAGCTTTGTTTTTGGCTTTAGAGAGTGCAGCTTTTACCTGCGTAGTTGTGATTACAGGGACTCTGCATTCTTTCTGTATAGATATTAGGGGGTGAAAGAGGGGTAAAATTAGCACTGAACCTGTCTGCCAGGATGTTGGCAATATCAGTTGGATGTTCTTAGTGTTTCACTGTTGCAGTCATTACATTTGGGTAATCTGCTGGCAGGTTGCCCTCAATCGGCCTGAATAACAAAGTCTTGGGTCCTGCGTCTGTTGCGGTCTCCTCTTCCATGACGTCAGGTCGTCAGGGATATAAAACATGCAGCCAATGCCATTTTATTCAGTCTTTCTTGCCGTGCAGTGCCTGAAGCAGAAGCAGTTTGCAAGTGCCGATCGACCGACTCCTGAAATTTTTGCATTCGAGTTTCAGAACCGAAGGCTTCAACTAAAGCTAAGTACCCCGTTGGGGAAACTTTTTCTTGCTCCTTACCGATGTCAGTAAAAGTTAATAATTGCATTACTTGTGGGAAGCAAATACCTCATAAGGATTTTCATTTGTACTGTATTCCTTGCCTAGGCCCAGATCATAACGTGCCTTGCTGTCGGTTTTGTGCTAGATTAAACCAACGCACTATTAAGTGTCGGTATATTTTTGTTTCAAAATATTTTAGATCCAGATTTAATTACCCTGAAATGTCATCGGTTAGCAATCCAACTACCGGAGTTCACAAAAAACGCAAAGAAAAAGACAGAGACCGTCGAGGTCCAAATCCAACGACGAAGCTTCCCCCAAGCCAGTCGCTGGTTTGCCGGTACTCAATGAGGCGCTTTCGCAGCCCCTGATACCCACTACTTTTGAGTCGCAGACCTCTACCGAGACCCATGCGGAGTCCGATATGCCACAAGATTCTCATGCGGATGTCTCTCCCTTGGATGGGTCTGGAGCCGCTGAGCAGGCACCGGCTTCTGAGGGTGTTTTCAGGCCTCAGCATTTTCAAAAACTAGATCAAAAACATCTTCTAAGTCTAAAAAACCGACGCATGAGCCACGTGCTCAGGCCCCTATGCATAAAAAACAAATGATCAAAATGGCTGAGGACTTAATTACCTTGATCAGGGGTTCCCAACCCCCCCGCTAAGAGGCCTAGGTAAGGTACTGATTATGAATCTTCAGATCAGGTTTATATTTCTTCTGATTCCTCTTCTGATCAGAAATTTTCTACACCACCGTATGAGGATACAGATGCAGAAGAATCCATCCCATCTGCATCTCCTCCTGAGGATTATTCTTTTGGAGAAACCTTGCATACTTTAAGGGAACTTTTTCATTGGGAGAGTCAGGATTTCTCTGAATCAAAAAAGAGGCTTAGGGATTTCTTTCTTCTTCCTCAGTATAGGCCTTTGGCTATACCTCCACTATTGGACATTGTTGATGATGTGTTTTCGGAATCAAGCATGGCTCCTGATTCCTTACCTCCAGCTCCTAGTAAGCCAGACAGATATTACAGGGTTCCTGACTCCCACAAATTTCTATTCAAAAATCCTGCTGTTGATCCTGAAACTATGTCACAGGGTCCCAAAGGTGTAAAGGCCTCTACAGCCAAAAATCCTACCCCCTCTGATAGAGATTCCAGGGTGCTGGATAGATGGGGAAAGAAGGTTTATACGTCTGCAACCTTGGCAATTAGGGCCTTAAACTGCCAGTTTCATATGCTTAAATATCGCCAGCATGTTATGGGCTTATTGAAACAGAAACTTATGTTGATTTCTGATTGTGTGGAAAATAAAGAATTACAGGAATTATTGCATGCAGCAGAACAGGTTGAAAAGCATACTTCGCAATGTGGTTTTGATTCCTTGGAGGACTCTTGCAGGGCCACAGCTACTGGATCTGTGATTAGAAGGCATGCCTGGCTCAAGTAGCAAAATCTGCCTGATCATGTTAAAGCTAAATTGTTGGATGCCCCTTTACAGCCTGATACTTTGTTTGGTAATAAGGCTGAAGAGGTTTTAAAGAAAATGGAAGATAAAGCTAAATCTATGCAAACTGTAAAAGATTTCTTACAAGTGCAGCCACCCAGATTCAGTAGGCACTGGCCTACTAAAAATCGGTCCTTTCCTGTGTCCAACAGAGCCTCTCAGGGCAAATCCAGGCACTCAAAAGGCTCTAGATACCAATTGCAGGGTTCTTACAGGTCAAAGCAATGGGGTGCCTCCACCTCCAAATCTGGAGGAAAAAAAGCACAACCCTACAGTAAGCAGTCTCAATGACTTCCCTGTACCATTACCAAGCAGTTATCTTTTGGCAGCCCCCTTGGGGGGGAAATTAGCACTTCATGCCCAAAATTGGCAGATGTTCATCGTGTTTCACTGTTGCAGTCATTACACTTGGGTTATCCTGCTGGCAGGCTACCCGCAGTCGACCTGAATTCCAAAGTCTAGGTCCGGCGTCGGTTGCTGTCACCTCTTCCCTGACATCAGTGTGCCAGGGGTATAAAAGATGCAGCCGACACCATTTTCTTCTGATGTCCTTCAAGGATGCATCTGCAGTCATCACATATGGGTTGTCCTGCCTCAGGCAGCCCTTTTCCAAAGTCTGGGTCTGGCCTCGGCTGATGTTGCACTTTCCCCGACGTCAGAGCGTCTGGGGTATAAAAGCATCAGCCGACGCCATTTTCCCCAGTCTTTCTTGCCGCGTGGTGCCCGAAGCAGAAGCAGTTCGCAAGTGCCGGTCGGCCAGCTCCTGTGATTCAGCTACCGAAGACTTCGAAAAAGCTAAGTACCCCGTTGGGGACTCTTTCTTGCCTCAGCCAATGTCAGATAAAGTTAATAATTGTTTAACTTGTGGAAAACAAATACCTCATAAGGATTTCCACTCTTACTGCCTCCCCTGCCTAGGCCCAGACCACGATGTCTCGGCCTGTTCAGCCTGTGCTTCCTTCAACCGACGAACTCTTAGACGTCGGTCGGAGTTTGCAGAGGAATTCTTTGGGGCTAGTTTTGCTTACAAGATGCCGTCGGAGACTCCGACTTTGCATTTAGTTAAGAAACGGAAGGACAAGGACCGACGCACGCGGGCCGCGGTTTCGGCTGAAACCACGGTCAGGCCTACCGCGAGTGTCTCGGCTGAAACCGAGTCCTTGGTAATTCCGATTACCGAAATCGCGCAACCGCCTACCTCGGCCCCGGAGGCCCCGGCCGAGTCTGTTATTGAATTACCTTCTGAAACTGGTGTCCAGGAACCTTCCGACACCATTCCTTTAGACAAGTCTACTCTTGCACGTGGTGCAGCCAGACCTCCTGCATCCATGTCCTTTAAGGCTTTCTCTAGGGCTAAAGCTGCTAAACTTACTAAAGCTTTGCCTCCCAAGGTTACCTCTCAGAGACCTTCTACTGGCTCACAGATTCTTAGCTTAGCAGAGGATCTTATCTCCTTAATTAGAGGTTCTCAACCTCATCCGGACAGGGGCTCTCAACCACCTCCAGACAAAAGGCCCAGGGTTGAGCCCTCTGACCCCCACTCCTCAGATGAGTCCACTGATGGCTCTACTCTGTCAGACCACCAGGAGGAGGCTTATTCGGCCTACGAGGATTCTGATGTTGAAGAATCTATTCCCTCGGCCTCCCCTCCTGAAGAGTTTTCCTTTGGAGAGACATTACACTCTGAGAGAACATTTTCAATGGCAGGGTCAGGAATTCTCTGATTCTAGAAAGAGTTTAAGGACCTTTTTACATTTACCTCAGCATAGGCCTTTAGCTATACCTCCTGTTTTGAATGTTATTGATGATGTGTACTCTGATGCTAATACAGCCCCTGACTCTCTCCCTCCGGCTCCTGCCAAACCTGATAGGTACTACAGGGTCCCAGACTCACATCTACACCTGTACAAGGCCCACTCTGCTGATCCAGAAACTATTTCCCAGGGCCCAAAAGGGGTTGCAGCTGCCACTGCTAGAAATCCTCTACCCTCTGAAAGGGAAGTCCAGAGCTTTAGAGAGATGGGGTAAGAAAGTGTATACTTCAACTCTTTCCATGAGGGCATTAAATTGTCAGTTTCATATGATACAGTACCAAGAGTATTTGTTAGATGAATTGCATAAGAAACTGTCTTCTTCTGAACCCCTTGATCGCAAATCCCTTCAGGATCTGGTACATAACTCCCCGCAGGTTAGTAACCATTTCTTGCAGTGTGGTTATGATGCATTGGAAGCTTCATGTAGGTCAGCTATGACAGGTGCAGTCATACGTAGGCATGCCTGGCTGAAGGAACAATCTCTGCCAGACCATGTTAAAGCTAAGCTTTTGAATGCTCCTATGGAAAAGCAAAAATTATTTGGTTGCACGGCTCAAGAGGTCTTAATGAAATTTGAAGAAAAGGCAAAATCTGTGCAAACAGTCGAAGACTTTCTGCGAGTCCAACCACCGAGATTCAGCAGAAATTGGCCTACTAAGAATTGGTCCTTTCCGGACTCAGACAGATCTCAGAGAGGCAGGAATAGACGTGCCAGAGGTAGAGGGCAAGCTAGAGGCTCCTACAGAGGCCGTCAATGGCAGCCTCCCAACCAGAGAGGTAGTGCAGGAACTACAACTGCTACACCAGGACAGACTCAATGACTTTGTTTTGACTCCGCCGACCAGGGCTCAATTAGAAGCACCTTTGGGCGGAAAGCTTTCTTTATTCTCAAAAAATTGGCAAAGCATTACAAGGGACACATGGACACTGCAAATAATAGACAAAGGATACAGGTTCCATTTTCACACATTGCCAAAAAGAAAAGGCATGCCAGACCTGCCGCCAAATCAGAGGGCAGAGGCTTTGAAACAAATTTCCAACTTAATACAAATGAAAGCTATAGAAAAGGTACCTTTTTCAGAACAAGGCCAAGGATTTTACTCCAGATTATTCCTTGTTCCAAGAAAAGAAAATCAATGGAGGCCTATTCTCGACTTGTCCGCACTGAATACTTACCTCATTGTGCCAAAATTCAAAATGCTGACTCTACAGCAACTCCTTCCCATGCTGGGCAAGGGGTCTTGGCTGGTGACTCTAGACCTCAAGGAGGTATACCTGCATGTCCCTATCAGACAAAGTTGCAGAAGACACCTCAGATTTCTTGCAGGGTCAGAGCATTATCAATTTTCAGCATTGCCCTTTGGCTTATCTACTGCGTCCAGAGTATTCACGAAATGCCTGGCATCAGTAATTGCACACTGCAGACTTCAGGGGATTCAAATTTACCCATATCTGGACGACTGCTTTATACAAGCGGACAGCAAGCAAACTTTGTTAAAGGACTTGGATTATGCCATCCACCTACTGCAGGCCTTGGGATATACAGTCAACATCCACAAATCAAGACTTGTTCCATCCCAAAGAATAACTTTTCTGGGTGCGGATCTAGACACAACCACCCAAATGGCCTTTCTCACATTGATGAAAAACAAAAACAACTACCGGATTACTTCAAGAATCTGACAAGACAAACTCAGCTGAATGCAAGGAAAATCCTGCAGGCCCTGGGTTACATGGCATCTTGCATTCTTCTGATCCCACAAGCAAGGCTGCATATGAGAAAATTACAATGGTACCTAAGAAGTGTATGGACTCAGCACAGTCACAGCTTAGAAACCTTGATCCCACTCATTCCATGCCTCCAAAAGGAATTTCTTTGGTGGGCTCAAGCCTGCCAGTCGAACAGCGGGTTGCCCTTCAGCAAGCCAACAGCCAACCAAACCATCACTACGGACGCTTCAGACCAAGGTTGGGGAGCACACATGGAGGGCAGATGTATCCAAGGGCTATGGTCACAAAGAGCTGCATGCACATAAACCAAAAGGAAATGCTGGCAGTGATACAAGCAATCGAGGCCTTCACACCTTTTCTTCATCAAGGCCACCTACTCATAAGGACAGACAACACCACAGTTATGTGGTACATAAACAAGCAAGGAGGCACCCATTCCTACCCTCTTTGCAGACTGGCAATGCATCTATGGGAACTTTCCTTGAAACTCAATATACAGCTACAGTCCCAGTTCGTGCCAGGGAAAGACAATATACTGGCAGACAGCTTAAGCAGAAATATCATGGATGCACACGAATGGATGCTGCACCCAGACATCTTCTTACTCATAACACAATCATGGGGAAGGCCGGAAATAGATCTGTTCGCTTCCCCCCAAGTCATCAACTGAAGACATTCTGCTCAAGGACATACCACCCACAAGCATGGAAAGTGGACGCTCTCTTTCAGCTGGAAAGCTCTAACAGTGTATGCTTTTCCACCTCTCCCATTAATGACCAAGGTCTTACTGAAGATCAGGACAGAGCAGCCCAGAGTGATTCTGATAGCTCCAAACTGGCCAAGACAGCACTGGTACCCACTGTTAAAGAGCATGTCACAGACGAAACCGTGGCCTCTCCCCCTATGGCCACTTCTACTGACGCAGCACAATTTCATGATTCTGCATTCCAACCTGAAAACCTTGCAGCTAACTGCCTGGAAAATACCATGACTCCTCCTCAGGATAAGCTATCCCAGAGAGTGAAGGATATTATTATGGGCTTTCGTGACCTTCCACAAGGAAGGCATATTCAGCAAAATGGAAAAGATTTCACACTTTGAACACAACAAAGGGCCTAGATGTGACAGTGATGAACATGGCACATATACTGGAATATTTGGCAGAATTGTTCCACAACGGCCTGTCTTACTCTTCCATTAAGATACATGCCACAGCAATTTCAGCAGAATACAATGTTAATCCACCTGTCTTCTCTCATCCTCTCCTGAGACAGTTTCTAAGAGGAATCAAAAACATCAATCCTCCAAGGAAACCACCTCCACCTACTTGGGACCTTAACTTCGTGTTGGAAAAACTAACACTTCCTCCCTTTGAACCAGCAGCATCTGCAGATCTTCAGTTTCTGTCTTGGAAAACTGCCTTCCTACTGGCCATAACCTCAGCAAGAAGAGTATCTGAGTTACAAGCTCTAATGGCAGTACAGCCATTTCTTATCTTTCATCAGGACAGAGTTTCATTGAGAACCAATCCTACATTTATGCCAAAGGTGGTATCCAGGGTATCTTTGAACCAAGCTATTCACTTGCCTACATTCTTCCCACAACCACAAAATAAAGGGAGAAACTTCTGCACACCCTGGACATACACAGACAGTTGCTACTACTTGGACAGAACTAAAAGTTACAGAAAGACTGACCAGCTGTTTGTAGCATATGCTGCTGGGGCACAAGGAAAAGCAATTTCCAAACAGACAATTTCAAAATGGATAGGAAATTGCATTCGTTTTTGTTACTCCTTTCATGGAAAAACTGTGCCAGCTGACATTAGACCTCATTCCACGAGAGCCACAGCCACCACCACAGCCTTCCTTAGAGGGGTGGCCACCAAGGACATTTTAGAAGCTGCTACATGGAGCTCCGTGCATACATTTGCCAAGCATTACAATTTACCTTTATACTCCAGATCCAGAGCAGACTTTGCTACGGCAGTCCTGCAGGCTATCTTAGCTACACCATCCTTTACTTAGTACCTCCACCCCCAGATTGGCTATGGTATTCTACCCATATGTGATGACTGCAGATGCATCCTTGAAGGACATAGTACAGTTTTGTACCTACCATAAATGCAGATGTCCGATAGGTATGCATCTGCAGTCAGGTTTACCCTCCCTCCTTCCCCTCTGTGGTATACTTCTTGGGTTCTTACCCCTCTTATAGCTAGCTGGGGGGATCTATTATGGTGTATTTGTTTTTATAGTACTGTGCATGTTTGGATTTGTTTTTGCAATGCATATCTCCAAATTTAGCCTTCCTTAGAGGGCACCTGGCATCTGGGGCAAGAAAAACTGAGGAAAATGGCGTCGGCTGATGCTTTTATACCCCAGACGCTCTGACGTTGGGGAAAGTGCGACATCAATCCGGCCGACCGAAGGGCTGCCTGAGGCAGGACAACCCATATGTGATGACTGCAGATGCATACCTATCGGACATCTACATTTATGGTAGGTACAAAACTGTACTTTTTTCTTGCTGCACGGTGCCCGAAGCAAAAGAAGTTCGCAAGTGCCGGTCGGCCGACTCCTGAGATGTTCAAAAACTAATTTCAGATCCGAAGTCTTCATTAAAGCTAAGTACCCCATTGGGGAAACTTTTTTTCTTGCTCCAGTCCGATGTCAGAAAAAGTTAACAATTGTATTTCTTGTGGGAAGCAAATACCTCATAAGGATTTTCATTCTTACTGTATTCCTTGCCTAGGCCCTGATCACAACGTTGCTAGCTGTCGGTTCTGTGCTAGATTTAACTAACACACTATTAAGCGTCGGTAGGATTTTGCCTTTCTTTACTTTGGCCGAAGATTCAATTATATAATACCGTCGGAACAGCCGATGACCAGAGTTTATAAAAAGCGCAAGGAAAAAGAAAAGGTCAGGCGTTCGAGGTCCAAAACCAACGATGAGGCTTTCGCTAAGCCAGTCGCCAGTTCGTCGGTTCTCAATGAGGCGCATTCGCAGCCCCTGGCACCCGCTACCTCAGAGCCACAGGCCGCTGACGACTCCCATGTGGAGCCAGCTAGGCCTCTGGATACTCAAGGTATTGGACACTCGGAAACTATTCCCTCAGATGGGTCCGGAGCTGCTGAGCAGGCATCTGCTTCTGAGGGTGTTTTCAGACCTACACAGTTATATGTAAAGCCTACTTTGGCTTCCAAAGCAAAGACTAAAGCAGTTCTAAAGACAAAGAAACAAGTACAGTATTCTCCTAGACAGACTTCCATGCCTAAAAAACAGATGCTCAAAATGGCCAAAGACCTAATTACCTTGATCAGGGGTTCCCATCCCCCTCCTGACAAGAGGCCTAGGCAAGAGACAGAATATGAATCTTCAGATCAGGTTTCGATTTCCTCTGACTCCTCTTCTGAACAGGAATACTCTCTTTCTCCTTACGAGGATTCTGATGCTGAAGAATCTGTCCCTTCAGCCTCACCTCCTGAGGATTATTCTTTTGGGGAAACCCTGCATACCATGAGGGAGCACTTCCACTGGGAGAGCCAAGACTACTCAGAATCTAAGAAAAGGCTTAGAGATTTTCTTTTACTCCCTCAGCACAGGCCTTTGGCTATTCCTCCTGTGTTAGACATTGTAGATGATGTATTTTCAGAGTCTGGCCTTTCTCCTGACTCTTTACCTCCTGCCCCTGTTAAACCAGACAGATACTACAGGGATCCAGATTCACATAAATTTCTTTATAAAAACCCTGCTGCTGACCCTGAAACTATTTCTCAGGGTCCCAAAGGGGTCAAGGCTTCTACTGCAAAAAACCCTATCCCCTCTGATAGAGATTCAAGGGCACTAGACAGAGGGGGGAAAAAAGGTTTACACTTCTGCTACTTTGGCTGTGAGGGCTTTAAATTGTCAGTTTCGCATGCTTAAATATCAGCAGTACTTAATGTCACTGCTAAAACAGAAAATGTTGTCAAATTCTGATTGTGCAGAAAATAAGGAAATACAGGATTTATTGCATGCAACTGAACAAGTGGGAAAGCATACATTGCAATGCGACTTTGTTTCTCTGGAGGCCTCTTGCAGGGCTGCAGTTACGGGTTCTGTCATTAGGAGACATGCTTGGTTAAAGGAACAGAATCTGCCTGATCATGTTAAAGCAAAATTATTAGATGCTCCATTACAGCATGATACTTTATTTGGTGTTAAAGCAGAAGAGGTGTTGAAGAAAATGGAGGACAAAGCGAAATCTATGCAAACAGTAAAGGATTTCTTACAGGTACAGCCACCCAGATTTAGTAGGAACTGGCCTACAAAGAATTGGTCCTTTCCAGTGTCAGACAGGCCACAAAGAGGCAGATACAGACGCCCCAGAGGCAGATCCCAGCCCCAGGGCTCATACAGGCCTAAACAGTGGGGCGCTTCTACCTCCAAAAGCGGAGAAGACAAATCACAGCCATACAGGAAACAGTCCCAATGACTTTTCTCTGCCAGCACCAAGCACTTATCTTTTGGCAGCCCCCTTAGGGGGAAAACTAGCACTTTTTTCTCAAAATTGGCACATGATTACCCAGAACAAATGGGTCTTGAATATAGTGTCCCAGGGCTACAGGTTCCACTTTCACACCCTGCCAAGGGCAAAAGGTATGCCAGACCTGCCACACAATCAACGGGCAGAGGCACAAAAACAAGTTTCATTCCTCATGGACATGAGGGCCATTCAGCAAGTACCACAGCAAGAGCAGGGACAGGGTTTTTACTCATGACTTATCTTGGTACCCAGAAAAGACAAAGCCTGGAGACCAATACTGGACCTGTCTATTCCAAATACCTTTCTGGACATTCCAAAATTCAAAATGTTGACTCTGCAGCAGCTTCTGCCCATGCTGGGCAAGAAGGCTTGGCTTGTAACATTTGAACTAAAAGAGGCATACCTGCATATTCCAATCAGACAATCTTGCAGACGATACCTCAGATTCATAGCTGGCTCAATGCACTACCAATTCTCTGCACTGCCCTTTGGCTTATCTACTGCGCCCAGGGTCTGCACAAAATGCCTGGCACCAGTAATTGCATTCTGCAGACAGAGGAATTCAAATATATCCTTACTTGGACGATTGCCTTATTCAAGCAGAGAACAGAGACATTCTACTAAAGCATCTGACGTTTGTAAAAAGATTACTAATTTGCCTAGGGTACACAGTAAACGAAAAGAAATCAAAACTAGTACCCTCTCAAGAGATAATATTCCTGGGTGCAAGCTTAAATACAACTGCCCAGATGGCTTATCTCACGCCAGACAAACAAAGGCAACTGACAACTTACTTCAAAATATTGGCAACAAAGACCCAGTTATCTGCAAGAAAAATTCTGCAGGCTTTGGGCTTCATGGCATCCTGCATTCTGCTAATTCCATATGCCAGACTGCATATGAGGAAACTAAGTGGTATCTAAAAAGTGTTTGGACTCAACATTGTCACAACCTGGAAACATTAATTACCCTCATTCCTTGCCTGGAACAGGAGTTTCGATGGGTACAGGCCTGTCACCACAACAAGGGACAGCCATTCACCCTTCCCACTGCCAAGCAGTCAATAACAACGGATGCTTCAGATTATGCCTGGGGGGCCCACATGGCAGGAAAATGTATTCAGGGCACATGGCCCACAAGCCAAAGGCATCTTCATATCAATCAAAAAGAGATGCTAGCTGTTCAGAATGCCCTCACAGCTTTCAAGGATCTACTCCATCCAGGACAACTACTGATCAGGACGGACAATACTACAGTCATGTGGTACATAAACAAACAGGGAGGCACTCATTCCTACCCTCTCTGCAGACAAGCCATGACTTTGTGGGACACAGCATTGACTTATCAAGTGTACCTGCAAGCACAGTTCCTGCCAGGAAAGAAAAATACTTTGGCAGACGAACTAAGCAGAAACCTCATGGATCCCCACGAGTGGAAACTGGATCCACAAGTCTTCAGCATGATAATAAAGAAATGGGGATGCCCAGACATAGATCTATTTGCCTCCCCTCACAACTGCCAACTACAGAGATTCTTCACAAGGACTTATCACAAGCAAGCATGGAAAGTGGATGCTCTGTCATTTAGCTGGAAAACCCTAACTGTATATGCCTTTCCTCCTCTGCCTCTCCTCCCCAAGGTACTCCTAAGAGTCAGACAAGAGAAGCCAAAAATGATTCTGATTGCTCCAGACTGGCCCCGCCAGCACTGGTACCCAATCTTAAAGTGCTTGTCTCAAGGCCCAGCCTGGACATTGCCTCTAATTCCTCAGTTACTGATCCAACGCAGCAATCAGATCCTGCACAGCCAACTCAGAACCCTAAATCTGGCAGCATGGCGGATAATGTAGCCATTCAGAACACACCTCTCTCTAAAGCAGTGATGGATGTTATTTTGGAGGCCAGGAGGCCCAGTACCACAAAATCTTATGCAGAAAAATGGAAAAGATTCTGTGCTTGGAACCAGGAATTGACTTGTTTGTACCAAATATTCCTCAGATTTTACAATACCTAACTGAGATGCTGGACAAAGGCCTATCCTTTTCATCAATTAAAATCCATGCCTCTGCCATTTCAGCTCATTACAATATGGAACCACCAATTTTTTTCACATCCATTGCTAAGACAGTACCTCAGAGGGGCCAAAAACATAAGACATCCAAGGAGAGCACCAATACCTGCATGTGACCTCAATTATGTCTTGGAAAAACTCACACTGCCGCCTTTTGAGCCAGCCAATTCAGATGAAATAAAGGTCTTATCTTGGAAAACAGCTCTGCCCCTAGCAATAACCTCTGCAAGATAAGTCTCAGAGTTACAGGCACTCATGGCTGTGGAACCTTTTATCATTTTCCATCCAGACAGGGTTTCTCTGAGGACGAACCTGACATTTATGCCTAAGGTAATGTCCAGTGTGGCCCTTAACCAAACCATTCATTTGCCTACCTTTTATCCAAACCCACAGAATAAGGGTGAGAGACTCCTGCATTCTTTGGACATACACAGACAGCTACTCTTCTACTTGGACAGAACTAAAGCTTTCAGAAAGACTGAACAACTCTTAGTAGCATATCCTGCAGGATCACAAGGAAAGACTATCTCAAAGCAGACTATTTCAAAATGAATAGGCCACTGCATTCGTTTCTGCTATTCACAGCATGGCAAATCAGTGCCTAAGGGCATTAGGCCACATTCAACCAGAGCAGCAGCCACTTCAGCAGCCTTCCTCAGAGGAGTACCAACCAAAGACATTTTAGAGGCTGCAACTTGGAGTTCAGTGCACACTTTTACCAAACACTACCACTTACCTCTCTACTCTAAATCCAGAGCAGGCTTTGCCACTGCAGTTCTGCAGGGCCTTATAGCCTCTCCTAATTCTGTTTAGACCCAGCCACCCAACCTCAGCTTTGGGACTCTACCCAAGTGTAACGACTGCAACAGTGAAACACGATGAACATAGTACAGTTGTGTACCTACCATAAATGTAGATGTTCGAGTGTATTCACTGTTGCAGTCTAGGTTACCCACCATCCCCCTTTTATTTGCTGGGACTTATCTGTACTTCTCTATCCTATGCAACCTATGTGGTGTATTGGCTTGTAGATGAAGGAAATGTTTATTTTTGTGCATGTATATTTATTGGCATAATTTTCAGCCTACCAATTTGGAGGCACCTGACATCTGGGGCAAGAAAAACTGAAGAAAATGGCGTCGGCTGCATCTTTTATACCCCTGGCGCACTGACATCAGGGAAGAGGTGACAGCATCCGACACCGGACCTAGACTTGGAATTCAGGCCGACTGCGGGTAGCCTGCCAGCAGGATAACCCAAGTGTAATGACTGCAACAGTGAATACACTTGAACATCTACATTTATGGTAGGTACTTTAATTACCTAGGACAAGTGGGTATTAAACATAGTATCCCAGGGGTACAGATTTAATTTCCATACTTTGCCAATTCCATATGGTTGGCCAGATCTGCAACAAAATCAGTGGGCAGAGGCACAGAAACAAGTTATATCCCTCATGGATATGGGGGCTATTCAACCAGTACCAGAACAGGAAAAAGGACAAGGTTTTTATTCAAGACTGTTTCTGGTACCCAGAAAAGACCATGCCTGGCATCCAATACAGGACTTATCTATTTAGAACACATTCCTGGACATTCCAAAATTCAAAATGTTAACTTTACAACAGCTACTGCCTGTGCTGGACAGGAACGCTTGGTTAGTGACTCTCTAGACTTAAGAAAGGCATACCTGCATATCCCAATAAGGGAATCATGCAGAAGATACCTCCGCTTCAAAGCAGGTTTTTTGCATTACCAATTCTCTGCACTGCCCTTTGGCTTATCTACTGTGCCCAGGGTCTTTACAAAGTGCCTGGCACCAGTAATTGCATTTTGCAGACAAAGAAGCATACAAATGTATCCGTATCTGGACGGCTGTCTCATTCAAGCAGAGGACAAGGACACTCTTCTTCAAACATCTGGCATTTGTAAAAAGGCTTCTAGCATGCCTAGGGTACACCATAAACGAAAAGAAGTCAGAACTGGTACCCTCTCAAATAATTACATACCTGGGTGCAAACTTGAATACAACTGCCCAGATGGCTTACCTTACGCCAGACAAACAAAGGCAACTGACAACATACTTCAAACAGATGGCAACAAATACCCAGTTATCAGCAAGACAAATTCTGCAGGCTTTGGGGTTCATGGCATCAAGCATTCTGCTAATTCCATATGCAAGACTGCATATGAGGAAACTTCAATGGTACCTAAAACGTTTATGGAGTCAACATTGTCACAGTTTGGAAACAACAATTCCTCTCATTCCCTGCCTACAACAGGAGTTTCTTTGGTGGGCAGAGACATGTCACCAAAACAAGGGACTGTTATTCACTCTACCCCCTGCCACCCAAACCCTAACTACAGACTCATCAGACTATGCTTGGGGGGCCCACCTGGCAGGGAAATGCATTCAGGGCATATGGAGCCCAAACCAAATGCATCTGCATATCAACCAGAAAGAGATGCTAGCTGTTCAGAATGCCATGACAGCCTTCAAGGACTCCCTTCATCCAGGAAAACTACTGATAAAGACGGACATCACCACAGTTATGTGGTATATAAACAGGCAGGGGGGTACACATTCCTACCCCCTTTGCAGACTAGCAATGGCATTGTGGAACACAGCCTTGACTTACCAAGTACATCTTCAAGCTCAATACCTGCCAGGAAAACAAAATACTCTGGCAGACGACCTAAGCAGTAATATTATGGACCCGCACAAGTGGAAACTGGATCCACAAATCTTCAGCATGGTAACACAGAAATGGGGGAGCCCAGACATAGATCTATTTGCCTCTCCCCAAAATTATCAACTGGACAAATTCTGCACAAGTACTTATCACAGACTAACCTGGAAAGTGGATGTCCTATCCTTCAGCTGGAAAAACCTGTCCGTCTACGCCTTTCCCCCTCTGCCTCTTCTCTCCAAGGTCTTACTAAAGGTCAGACATGAAAAAACAAAAATGATCCTAATTGCTTCGGACTGGCCTCGCCAACACTGGTACCCAGTTCTAAGGAATATGTCTCAACTCCCTCCTTGGTACTTGCCTCAAATACCTCACCTGCTGCCTCAGCAGAACAATCAAATTCTGCACACTCGGCTCCAAACTCTGAACCTTGCAGCATGGCTGATCATGTAATTATTCAAGCAACACCTCTCAGTAAATCTGTGATGGATGTAATTTTGGAAGCCAGAAGGCCTAGTACTAGAAAATCTTATGCTGATAAATGGAAGAGATTCTGTGCTTGGAACCAAGCACAAGGAACGGACACAGCAAAACCAAATATCCCTCAGATTTTAGAATACTTGACTGAGATGCTTGACAAGGGCCTATCCTTTTCTTCAATAAAAATCCATACTTCTGCCATCTTGGCTCATTACAACACAGAGCCTCCCATCTTTTCTCATCCTCTGCTAAAATAGTATCTTAGAGGAGCCAAAAATTTAAGGCCTCCCAGAAGATCACCAAGTCCTGCATGGGACCTCAATTTTGTGCCGGAAAAACTCACCCTGCCTCCTTTTGAACCAGCAGCTACTGTGGATATCAAGCTTTTATCTTGGAAAACAGCTTTCCTTTTGGCAATCACTTCAGCAAGAAGGGCTTCAGAACTACAGGCTCTCATGGCTGTGGAGCCTTTTATTACATTTTACCTGGACAGGGTGTCCCTCAGGACCAATTCTTCCTTTATGCCTAAGGTGGTATCCATTGTGGCTCTTAACCAAACTATTCACCTGCCAACATTTTACCCACATCTGCAGAACAAGGGGGAGCAGATTCTGCTTTCATTGGACGTACACAGACAACTAAGATTCTACTTAAACAGGACCAAATCTCTAAGAAAGTCTGAGCAACTACTGGTGGCATTTGCTTCAGGATCAGAGGGGAAGGCTATATCAAAGCAGACTATTTCTAAGTGGATAAGCCACTGCATTCATTTCTGCTACTTGCATCATGGTAGACCTGTGCCCAAGGGAATCGGGTCACATTCCACCAGAGCTGCCTCTACCTCAGCAGACTTTCTCAGAGGAGTTCCAACCAAAGACATTCTAGAAGCTGCTACTTGGAGCTATGTTCATACCTTCACAAAGCATTATCATTTGCCTCTCTTTAAATCCAGGGCAGGCTTTGCCACTGCAGTTCTGCAGGGCCTTATAGCCGGTCCTAATGCTATTTAGTTCCATCCTCCCATTTATAGCTTTGGGATTCTACCCAAATGTAATGACTGCAACAGTGAAACACAAAGAACATAGTACAGTTGTCTACACTTATCATAAATGTAGATGTTCGAGTATATTCACTGTTGCAGTCCGGGTTACCCACCCACTATCCCCCTTTTCTATAACTTCTCTTTCCTTCACTATATTCTAAAGCCTTTGTGGTGTATTTGCTTTTAGATGAAGGTAAAGTTTATGTTGTTAAAAGTGCATTTACATATATTGCTGTTTATTTATATATATATATATATATATATATATATATATATATATATATATATATATATATATATATATATATATATTTTTGCTCCCCATTTGGGGGGCACCTGATATCTGGGGCAAGAAAAACTGAATAAAATGGCATCGGCTGCATGTTTTATACCCCCGACGACCTGACATCATGGAAGAGGAGACAGCAACTGATGCAGGACCCAAGACTTTGTTATTCAGGCCGACTGAGGGCAACCTGCCAGCAGATTACCCAAATGTAATGCAACAGTGAATACACTCGAACATCTACATTTATGGTAAGTGTACACAACTGTACTTTAATTTCCATGCTGTTGTGCTGTAACTCAGAGCAGGTCTGGGTGTTGCCATTGAGGTTCTTGACATAGCTATAGAATGCTTTGTGGTTGTACCTAGAATTCTTGGCAATTTTGTTTTCGTAGCTAGCTTTGGAGGATCTTATAAGGGATCTCATCTTCTTACTGAGGCTGACCAGGGAGCTCCTCCATTCATGGGATTTTTACTCTTTTGCAACAGTTTCTTCCTTCTCTTGTAGAGTTTGTTTATGGCATGGGACCACCAGATTGGCTTCCTTTTTTTGGAGGATAGTGTCTTGGTTCTGTTTGGGATAGCACGATCCATGCGCTCGTGTAAGTGCTTATAGAGTGCATTTGTGTAGGATTTAGCAGTCATAACTGTATTGTCCATCTGCATGGGTGTCATGAAGTTCGCCACTTCTGTCTTAAGAAGCATGAAGTTACCTTTGGAGAAAATTTTACCGTGGTTTCCTTAGTGGAGGGTGGGGGCTGGATGTGGATATCAAGGGTGATTAGCTTATGGTCGGATCTAACCAACGAGGAGTTGACTTCAGGTGTGGAACACCAGTCACTCATGTTGGTAATGACTAGGTCTAGGATATTGTTGCCCCTGGTGGGGGTGTAGATAAGTTGATCCAGGGCATTGGAATTTATGAATTCCAGGATGTGTTGAGCGAAGGAGTTGGTACATGAGTAGTTTTCCAGTTAATGTAGGGTAGTTGAAGTAGCCCATTATTAGGGTATTTGGTTGAACCCTAATATTTTCCAGTATATCAAGAAAAGAGGAGTGGGAATCCTGGGGCATGGTGGAGGATCTGTAGCAAGCTACAGTTTGGATTGGAGTTTTGCCCAGAGTTAGTTGTACTTGGATAACCTCGGATGCATTATTCTGAGCAACTAGCCTGGAGGTGTGGATATCCTTAATGAATGTGGACACACCTCCACCTTTGATGTTCCGGTCCAGGTTAGATGGCCGAAAAGTGTGGTATGAGTTATAGCCTGGTAATGCAGGGATGCTCTCTGGAACCTTGAACCAGGTCTCAGTCACTGCACAGATATCGATGTTCTCCATTTTAAGGAGTGCCTTGAGGGAGTGCATTTTGAGATTTAGACTTCTACCATTGAGTAGCATTACCGTCAGTTTTTGCTTGCCTGTTCCTGTTACAGTGGTGGATTTGTCATTTGAACCTTGCCTAAAAAAGGCACTATAGGGGTGGCAAGAGCCTTAGCCAATGTCTGGAATCCCAGAGGTGGCAGGTGCAGGCCATCTCTGGCAAAGCATTGTATGTCGACCATGTCGTCCCAGGCAGACAGATACTGGATCCCCTTAGAATGACATCAGAAGCTTAGCCAATTGCTAAAGTCAATCATTTTGTCTTTGTACTGCGGTATCATTCTGGGCAATGGCAGGATGCTGCTCAGGGCTAGGGTCATACCTGCATGGGCTACAAGATCGGAGAGCTCTTCCATGTCTCTCTTCATGTAGTCCAGGGAGGTATGTCTCAGGTCATTCACACCAACATGGACAATGACAGAGTCATATTTGTACTTGTTGTGGAGTGACCGGAGTGTGTGGGTTATGTGGCAGATCCTGGCACCCAACGGGCAGCTGACAGTAACCTTCTTGTTTAGGCTGGTGAGTGGGACATGTGTCTGACTATAGTCTCACCTATGACTAGTGTGTTGGGTACGTTGTTTCGCCTTATGGGCTGTGGTTGAGTGGCACCCTGAGTTTGTGGGCTGTGTGTCATTTGGGTTGTGTTGGGGGGGTGGAGGTTGCTTGCGTTTCTGCTTTGGAGGTCTCTGTTGCTTGAGCAGATTATTGAGAGCCTCCACAAATGTTTTTGTATTTCTATGTGTGGATTTTGGTGGTGTAGGTTTAGTGGGACTGTGTTATGAGTTTGGTGTGGTGCAAGTGTTTACCTTCTCCTCTTGACTGTCAAGTTCAGTCTTGGTTGGAGAAAGCTTTACCTCCAGTTTGGCTAGATAAGTGCATCTCTCACAGGTTGTAGTGTTGTCTGTGTATATGAGGCAGTTGCTACATTGCCCCAAGATGCACAGATTCATCTGCTAGACAGGAGAGAACACTAGGAGATGACCCTTGTACATGCCTGAATAAAAAAATATTTTCCTCTAGACAAGTGAGGAAAGTGAGTACAAGAGCTGTTTTCCTCTAAGCAAGTGAGGAAAGTAAGTACAAAAAACTGTTTTTCTCTAGGTAATGAGGAAGGCTGAGTGCTGTAGTAATTTGTAGCTTGTTCAGTGCTTACAACAAGTTCTGAACAAGTGCTGAGAATGAATAAGCAAATTCAAGTGCTAAAACGTAAGAACCTGTATCTGGACTAGACCAGTTACAAGAAGGGGGGAAACAAGTACAAATGCGGGCTTTTAAATCAGGAAGTTGAGAGATTGAAAAACTGCCCAAACTGTCAATAACTACAATTTCTGGGCCAGAAACCACTCCTTATGTGGTAGATAGGTTACCTAGTGCTGACCACTCCCACTGATAAGATAGCAGGCTTCCCTCCAACACAGACAGGCTTGGGGCGCTCAGAAGCTCACAAACAGTCCTGTATATAGCAAATCTGTATCTGAACTAGATTAGTTACAGGAAAGGCAGGAAACAAGTGTACATTTTTTTGTTAGGTTAAGCAGAACATGGAGATTCTAGCAACATTTTTTTTTGTAAAGGAAAGGGAGAGAGGAGAAGCAGAAGATAATTTAAGGTTAGGAAATTAAGTGGGTTGGTCTTCTCAAATGTTCTCTTTGTATTAGGTAGAATGAGCTAATGACACTAGACTGGGAGGAGTGTCCCAGATCAAATTTACAGTAGGGGCAGGCAACTGCAAAGCCACCAAGTATAATAGCGAGACATGTAGATTCAAGTGGCCGAGATCCAAAATTGGCCTTGGGTCCCAGTTCTTTTATGGCACTGAAAAGAATCTCAAATAAGTTCCAAACTCTTGCTGGTCTGGTGGGACATCTTGGACGACTCACTTGTCTAGCAGCTTGTTTATCTCTATTGCTGCTGCCTTCCTTTGAAACGGTGGACCACTGGAGAGTTTCTTTTGTGGTGGGGGTGTATAAAGAAAGGGAATGTATTGGCCACTGGGTAATAATTGTCTGCACCCAGGCATGTTTGGTGATGGTTGTCCAGGCTTCTGAGTGAAGAGACAAGCACCCCACGACTGCCTGCAGAGTGCAGCAGTCGGACAACTGTTCAGGAGCGCTGGTAAGGCCTCTCAGAGAAGGGACCCCTGAAGTCTTGGTTTTGCAGGCCTCCTTTGCCACAAAGGTGACATCTTCCTTTAGAATACTCCCCACCCCTTGCCTCAGTGAGCTGTCTCGAGAAGAGTCCTGAGGAAACCCCTGGGATTTCTAGAACAACAGCTTTTTACCTCCTCTCTGGTTTCTGGAAAATGTCTTCTGGAGAGTAGAAAACTGTATTCCTACTTCAGAAAAAGTTTTCCCATTCTTTTCACTTCTAGAGTGTGTAACCTTGGGGTTGAACAAAGTAGAGTAGTCAAAGAAGGTATTTCTAAAAGACATCTTAAACGGCTCCGCAAGGTCATACAAGTGCATGCAGGTGTGCCTCCTTACAGTAATGCCTGTGCCTGCAGCCCTCAAAACACTCTCTGTAGTGTTGGATATGAGATGCATGGAGGCATTTGAAAGGGAGTGATGGGCAGCCAGCTGTAAATCCACAATTTTCTTGTCTTTGGCAGTCATGGGCCCAGAGAGCAAGAGACTTGGAGAGCTCCTTTGTCAAGTCACTCAAACTTAGTCACATGCACCAAATTATTCAGTGACCTTAACGTGAATTCTCTCTAAGGTCCTTGATTCTGTATTAGGAGGAATGGAAAGATGAGCTCTCTTCAGTGAGCTCTTTCTTGGTGGGTGCTGCTACTACCATGGCCCCTACTGCCAGGCCCTTGCTCCTGTAAGGGTGGTCTCTGGGAGCAACAAGGTACTTATTTGGCTTTCAAGGAATTGTTTCTGCAATGTCTAGTTCCTTCTATGGCTGACGAGTGATAGTCCACCATCTCCTCTGCAGGGGGAACCCCTCCAGAAAGTAGCTGAGCAGGAACCGAAAGCCTCGAGAAACACTGATTCCTCCTGAGAAGGGGCTTTGGAAGACCAACCTCCTTTCTGTCTCAGAAGTTCAGGGGTCTCCCCAAAACTGATGTCCTCAGGTGGTGGTCTGGGGGGCCCTTCCGCTTCATCGAAAACCAGTGTCTTTGGTAAAAAACTCCTGAGTTGAGATAACTTCCCTCCTCTTACACGTTTGTCAGGAGCCTCCATGGGGGATATTCTGGAGAAGATTTGGAAGACTGAGGGGTGTCCTGGATGAGGATCGTCTCTAGGCTAGCATGAATGGGCTGTCCTGATGGAATGGAATGTGCAGGATCAGGACTTAGAGCTACCATCTGCAGAGCAGGTAAAGCCAAGAGGGATAGAGATGTCCAGTTTCCAGCACTCGATAGAGCTCTGTTGACTACCCAAAAGCAGAAGCCAAGGGGAACCCAGAATCACCCTGCCAGGAGCTGAAGCTGCCAGACAAGGGTAACTGAAGGGACTAACCCAACCCTGTTATGAGACTGGCACTGAGGCCAAGCTATCAGGTGCCAAAGCTCAGAGTAGGGGAAGGGCTGTGAAAGCTTCAAGTCAGAACCCTTACTGTGGGACTTTGCACACAAGCTTTGGCTCCTCAGACGTCAGAGCTGGTCTGATTAGAGAAGATGCTGGAGTTGAAGATGACTACATTCAGACGTCAGAGCTGGTCTGATTAGAGAAGATGCTGGAGTTGAAGATGACTACATTCAACTCGAGCAATCCCAGTGGAAGTCTCAGATACAGAATCCCAAGCCGGAGGTCTGATCAGAGTAGCCATTATTAAGGGAGAGGGGCTAATTTATGAGTTTGATAGGGAACGGAATCAGAAGAAATCCTAGCTAAATTTGGGTCCTGAGGAATTTTTTTCATCAGTCTGTCCACATTCACTTCTGTCAAGCTTCTTGTAGGTCTTAGGGAGTAAGAAGTGGAAGGAAGTTCGAAAGACTTTTGCAAAGGCCATCCTTGAAAAAAAGGGAAACAGTCTCGCGAAACTGGTCATAGCGAAAACCTTGGCTCTGGTAGAGGAAGAGTCTTGGAAGGTACTGAAGCCGGCAACAAAGAAAGTGTAGGATCTGAAGATTTAGGTCATTTCATAGTCTGAGCTGAAGATGGTAGGGAAGGAGGGGAAACAGTCAGGGGATTGATTCTTTCCTTATCCTTTTCTTTGGGTCTATCACTCTTGTCATATCTATGTTTATATGAGGGTTTCTTCCAAATGGAGATGCTCCAGAGACAGAAGATTTAGAAGACTCTTCTGCAGATAAGCCCTTGAGTATGAATTTATTTTGGCTTTCAACGATGGCTCAGTGTCCAAAGGCCATACAAATCAAACAGACGTCTTCGAGGTGGGCAGCACCCAACCAATAAACACACTTAAGGTGTGCATTGGAATTTGGACTTTTTTTTTTTTTTTTTTTTTTTTTTTTTGTGGTAAGGGGAAGAAAAGAGAGAGAAGTCTCAAAAAATAGTAATAATAAATATAAGGGTGTCAATAAATATCACAAAGAAAAAGATTTTGGTTTTAGACGAGCCAACAAATTATGTCTGTACTCAACAAACTACAAAGATCTGGGGTAGTATTGAGGACAGGAGAAGATTCTGGGTAAGGGAAAGGAGTCTGCCTGTGTTCCTGAAGTCTAGAAAAGCAGCTGTTGTAAGAACCAAGGTTGGATTCGAATTCTATCATATGAGGAACAGACTGAAAAGACAACATCAGATCCCATCTGTGGCTCAGTCTGAAGAGTCCCTTCATAGAATGATAGATCTGAAGTAGTTAACTTCATTTGTGCAGCGACCTATGGGATTCGGATCTGAGCCGGCAGTTTTCAACAGCTTTAGATCTGAGCTCCAAGCTCCTCCCCTACCCATAATCCCCTGCCAACCCTGACTGACCTCAGATCTAGTTTGCCGCGGTTTACTTCAGCAGCTTGATCTCAAGTTCCAGGCTTTTTCGTACTTTTTGTGAGAAAATTTAACTTTTCTACCCCTTTTTACTTCACTCTTGGTGTGACTGTGTTTTCAGGTCCCTTATCCCTTAGAACCATCTTAGTTTAATTTATTTTGTCCTATATTCTAACCTCCCCCTTCCTTCTTGGTTCCGTCAGGGTTGTGTGTTTGTGTTTGGGGCCTAGTGTGTGTGTGTTTTTCCTTCTAATATGTCTGAGGCCCCAAAGTTAGTGTTTTCGAAGTGCACCGAGTGTGGCCATAAGCTGTCCCCAGCGGATGGCCACACTCTGTATGTGATGTGCCTTGGGGTTGAACACCTGTCCTCTGGTTGTACCATCTGTGCAGCGTTCAACCCCAGGGCACTCAAGGACCGGAGGTCTAAGCTGATTCTGGTGGGTCTTCTGCCCCCGGACTCTGCTTCTACCTCCGGTCCTCCCATGGCTCCCGCTGCGGCGGCCGCCACTCCTGCTTCCCTCCCCCCGGCTGGGACTCAAACTCCTGACTTAGGCCCAGGGGAGAGGGAGGCTAGGAAAGAAAGGAGGAAGGAGAAGCACCACAAGCGGAGGGCCGAGGCCTCTGCTTCAGCCCCCCTGGCTAAGCGGGCTTCTCCCTCCAGGACTTCTGGGTCTCTTCCTTCTCGGATCCGGTCCCCATGCTTTTCACCGGGTCCTGAGGAGGAGGAGACCCGATCTTCGTCGAGGTCATCGAGGCGACACTCCTGCCCCACCTCGGTGGCCTCGTCGAGATCTACCCGAAGTCTCACCGATGCAGATTTGGACCGGATGATGAGAAGATTCCTCCAGGCCCAACTGCAGATGGGAGTACTCCCCCCCCCCCCTCCGGGGGGGAGCTCGACCCCCTTCTTTGCCCCGATAGCTCCTTCTCCGTCCCATTTCCCAGGTTCGGAGTCTTTGCAGCCAGGCAGCCTTGGAGCCGGGGGTGTGTCGGCGCTGATAGTCTCGGGTACTTCGGCGCAGACACTTCCCTCAAGTCTGTTGGGTCCATTCTCTTTTGATCCGAGCTCTCTGAGCCGAGGGCTGAGCTTCGGATCCGGCGGTATCGGCATGGCTTTGGCTCCGTCTATGTCGGAGCATGCTGGTCCGTCGGATCCGATTGCTTCGGCGCCGGCTCCGATCCGTCCGTCGGATCCGAGGGATGGTCTGCTCTCGGATCCCAGAGAGAGCAGCTCTCCCTCGGCATTCGATGTGGTGGAGAGGGTTCTGTCCAGGGATTTCAGGCCCCCGGCCCTTGCCACGGCTCTACCCTGCACTCCTTCTCAGTTGGGTCCGACTTCCATCACCCGGCCCCAGGGACAGCCTGTTCTGACGTCCCAGGTAGTTCCATTGGAACAAGTCGTTGCTGGTGAGACGACCTCGGACAGCCCCCCCGAGGAGGTTCCTCACAAGCGAAGATGCAAGAGGAGGCACCTGGACTCCCCCGAGTCCTTGACTGAGGACACGGATTTGGAGGAAGGGGAAGGCTCCCCAAGATCACCCCCCGAAGATGTCTCATTTGGTGACATCATGGAGATGCTCAGAATTAGGGGGAGGTGGTCTGCCCCAAAGCCTACCTTGGACGAATCCGTGTTCCTGGAGGCGTTTGAAGCAGGCCCATCTACCTCTTGGGTGTCCCCTACGGCCGACCCCCTGGTAGACTTGATCACTACCAGTGTGTGGAAGGAGCCGGACACTGTGGAGCCAGTCCCCAAGTGCCCGGACAAGATTCTCAGCCCACCCTCCGACAAATCCCACTGGAGCAAAGGCCCCCCTGTAGATGCCATGTTGGTGGCGGCGGCCACCAAGAGGGAACTTGCTCAGGAGAGTCCCTCGGTTCATCCCCCGAGCAAGGAATCTCGGTCGATGGACCGCCTAGGGAAGCGGGTGTTTAGTTCGGCTACCTTCTCTGCGAGGTCGCTAAACTACATGGCACATGTGCTATGACTGCAGCGGGACCTTATCAAAGAGTACACTGCGTCGCCCCCCCGAGTCCATGTCGGCGGAGGACAAACAATTGCACTCCACCTGGATGGCCACTCTACGATCCATATCTAACACCTCTATGTGGCTACTGTCTCTTGCCATAGAAGGAGCCGCAAGAGCCAGCAGAGCGGGCCTCGTTATGAGACGTCAGGCCTGGCTCCGGCACTGTGATTTTGCGGAACCCTTTAAGGAGTCTTTCGCTAATGCCCCTTTTGATGGTTCTGCCCTCTTCGGCAAAACTGTGTGAGATACTTTGGTCCAGAGCGAAAAGGACGGGAAGACTTTGTCTGCCATCAGAGTCCGCTTTTCTGCTCCCCAGAGGTTCTTCTCTAAGAACCAAAAGGGACAGAAGAAGATGGGGTTCCGAAGTCGCAACAGTCTCGTCCCGCTCCGGACTCCCAGCCCTTCTGTGGCAGAGGAGGGCAGGGTGGACGCCACCCTAGAGGGAGAAGGGGCTTGGGGAACTTTGGATCCAGAGAACCCTTCTCGGACCAACCCACGCAACACCCCTGAGGGGTTGCCCGACTGCTCCACTCTGGAGGCAGTCGGGAGGCGTTTCTCGAAGCACCCAGCAACTTGGGAGTCTATCACGACAGATCACTGGGTACTTCACATCATATCCAGAGGATATCAGATTCCCTTCTCTCGTTACCCACGCAGCCCCAGATACCTCCCCGATGTCCCACCCGATCAGAGGGAGGCCGCAGCAATGGAAATCCAACATTTGCTGGAAAAAAGAGCCATCCAGCACGTCCCCCCAGACCAGTGCGGGTCTGGGTTTTACTCCAGGTTCTTCTTGGTGCCAAAAAAGATGGGGGACTTGAGACCAATCCTCGACCTCTCTTTCCTGAATCTGTCAGTAACCAGAGAGAAGTTCCGCATGGTCACTCTTCAATCCATTCTCCCCGTTTTACGGGAGAGTGATTGGATGTGCTCTGTAGACCTCAAGGATGCGTACTACCACATTCTGATGGACAGGCGATCCAGGAGGTTCCTCCGCTTCCGGCTAGGAGCCAGTCATTACCAATTCAGGGTCCTCCCCTTTGGTCTCACCACAGCCCCCAGGGTGTTCACCAAAGTGTTAGCAGTGATAGCGGCCCACCTGAGGCTCCAGGGAATTCAGGTCTTCCCGTACCTGGACGACTGGCTCCTGACTGCCCCGACAAGGCATCTACTCTGTGCAGCCAGAAGCTACTTTCTTCGTCTAGCTCCCTGGTTTGGGATCACTATCAACATAGAGAAGTAGTCTCTTACTCTGACTCAGACTATAGACTTCATAGGGGCCAGATTAGATACGAACAAACTCCTAGCTTTCTTGACCTCAGACCAGCTACTAACCCTGAGTCTACATGTGCAAGCCATTCTGCAATCTCTAGCTCCCCCGTTGGAATTGGTCCTGACGGCTCTTGGCTCGATGGCGGCAGCAATCAACCCATTGCCAATGGCTCATTTGAACATGAGGGTCTTACAATGGACCCTTCAAGTGCAGTGGTCCTTTCTTCACTATCCTCTGAGCCATCCTGTTCCACTCAGCAGGGCTTGCAAGAGGGCCCTCCTATGGTGGCTCCAATCCCTGGACCCCCAGCAAGGACGCCCCTTTTATATGACCCCTCCACTAGCCACGGTGACCACGGATGCCTCCCGCCTCGGGTGGGGGGACATTGTTCGGGCAGGACAGTCCAAGGCACGTGGGACCGCACGGAGACCTCACTGCATATCAACGTTCTAGAGATGAGGGCAGTGCTGTTAGCGTTGCAAGCACTTCAGGACCTTCTTCCTGTAGGAACGATTGCGATTCAGACGGACAATATGTCAGTTGTCTGGTACATCAACAAACGGGGGAACCAGGTCTTACCCACTCTGCCGAGAGGCCATGAGGGTGTGGAAATGGGCGATCTCCACCAACCGCTTTCTCATAGCAACGCACATTCCGGGACGGTCCAACATCCTAGCGGACAAACTTAAGTCGCACCATCCTGTTGCCATACGAGTGGTCTCTGAATCCCGAGATAGCGAATCGGATTTTCCCCAAATGGGGTCAGCCCTGTTGCGATCTCTTTGCCTCTCCCTCGAACACAAAATGCTACGACTACTTCACTCTCATTTCCCCCTCTGGGGAACCCCCGAGAGACGC
Source organism: Protopterus annectens (assembly GCF_019279795.1). Lineage (NCBI taxonomy): Eukaryota > Metazoa > Chordata > Ceratodontiformes > Protopteridae > Protopterus > Protopterus annectens. Next base: position 186,526,158 of record NC_056747.1, on the reverse strand, counting down.
TCTGGTGCATGCTTGGCCTCCCGGTCTTCTTTATGCTTACCGTCCTCTTCCCTTGATGCTGAAGTTTCTTCAGAAAGCCCGTCGGTTGGGGAGCAGGATTACCCTCATTGCCCCGTTTTGGCCTAGTCAAACCTGGTTCCCTTACCTTTGGTCTCATCTGGTGAATCATCCTTGGATTCTGGATCCCAGTTCGGATCTAATATCCCATCCCCTAGATCTCCCAGTCCCGAACCTGGTCAACCTCAAGCTCACAGCTTGGCTGCTCCAGTTCCACTCGTAGCTAGGACTCCCGGCATCTCTTCCCCAGTTAAAACTATTCTAGTAGCAGCGCACAAGCCTTCTACTAGAAAGATCTATAGCAGCAAATGGAAACCTTTCTCCATTTGGGCGGAACGCAAAAATTTGGATCCTTTTACAGCTCCCTTGCCCGCTGTATTAGACTTTCTGTCAGGACTGTTCCATCAGGGGGCTAGCTCCTCCACAGTCAAGGTTCAACTAGCAGCTGTCTCTCATTATCACGTGGGAAATGAACTGGGCCCTTTGATCACCACAAAATTATGCAAGACCTTTTTGAAGGGCACCTTTCTGCTCAGACCGCCAGTGAAGGATGTAGTCCCTCCTTGGGATTTAACGCTGGTGCTTCAGGCCTTGACAGCTCCCCCGTTTGAGCCTGCAGCTACAGTAGATCTTAAATTCTTGTCATGGAAAACGGCCTTTTTTGTCGCTATCACCTCGGCTCGAAGGGTCTCTGAACTACAGGCCCTCTGTGTAAAACCCATACTTGACCTTTCACAAGGATAGAGTTTACCTCAGGACCAATCCCTCCTTTCTTCCCAAGGTTGCCTCTGAGTCTAATATTAACCAGTCCATCAACCTGCCGGTCTTTTTTCCTAATCACCATAACAAAGGGGGAATACAAATTACACTCATTGGATGTGCATAGACAACTTCGCTTCTACATCCACAGGACATCTGGTCATAGGAAATCTGACCAGTTGTTAGTCTCCTTTGCAAAATTTAATTTGGGTAAATCTGTGTCTAAAGTCACACTGTCTAGATGGATTTCGCAGTGTATCCTTTTAGCATATGAAGGTTCGGGCAGGCCCGCACCTCAGGGAGTCCATGCTCCCTCTACTCGTTCTGTGTCTACCTCTGCGGCTTTTAGAGCTAGAGTCTCTTTGGATGATATTTGCTCGGCAGCCACTTGGGCCTCATCTCATACCTTTGTTAATCACTATAAATTGGACATTGTCTCCAGAGGGAGAGCATCCTTTGGCTCTGCAGTGCTCCGGCACATCCTTCCATGAAGGCCGCCCAAGATTTAGGTAGCTGGGGACTCTGTCCCATAGGTTGCTGCACAAATGAAGTTAACTACTTCAGATTAAGAAGTTATGTACTCACCATAACTTTCCATCTGAGTAGGTAAACTTCATTTGTCAGCAACCGCCCCTCCCTCCTGCCCCCTCACTTGTGAATGCCTTCATACTCAGGTCCATGGGGTTTACCCACTTATCTTGAGAATGATAATTTTATAGCAGTCTCTGCTGTTGGGCAAACTTGATCTGAGGTCAGTCAGGGTTGGCAGGGGATTATGGGTAGGGGAGGAGCTTGGACCCCGGATCTAAAGCTGTTGAAAACTGCCGGTTCGGATCCGAATTCCATAGGTTGCTGACAAATGAAGTTTACCTACTCAGATGGAACATTATGGTGAGTACATAACTTCTTAATACCAAGAACTGATTTATGAGGTAGTGAGACAAAAACTTGAAAAATTCAAGAAAACATGTCAAAGGGTCTTCAAGTAGTGAAGAAACTTTTTTCAGAGATGTTGCAAGGAGATGTAAGGAAGCTGGTTTGAGCCATTATAGCAAATAAATTTAATCTGCATTTATTTTATGCACATAGGTGATTTTTTCATCTTGAAAATAATATAAATGAGTTATTAGATAGCAGTAGAAAAATTATCACTTTTTATCTACCCATGTTGAAAAGTTGTGCATCTGTTGTACATGTTGCTTACCTCTGAAACTTTTGGATTCTGTTGTTAAAGATTTTGATATTTAGGGTGAAGTACGGTCAGCACATATTTTATGTGCTGACATCTCACCTTGTTTTATACTTCTTTTTATTTAGTCAGTGCAGTCCAGTCCATCCAACTCCAGTTCCAGCTCAGATTCCAGTTCCGACTCAGATTTTGAACCACCACAGAACCACGGTCAAGGTACAGTATGCCGAGGAACATGCATGAAGTGAGTTATGTTCTAACCTGTGCCACTGACTTAAGGGAATGCCATATGTTAACCTGCTGCTATTCTTCTGGTGGGCCCTTACCTCATGATAAAGTACTTTACCTGTATCAGGGGAAAGAGTAGGCTTCTTTATTATGGTTTGTAAACTGTCCTGCCAGATTCATTTCTCACTGAGAGGCATTTATCCTTTTCAGAAATGTTCACAATACCAAGTAATTCTTGAGGAGATGCGTACAGGCTTATCTAGTTGGTTTTATTTAAAGCATGAAACTTTTCAGATAGGAGCATTCTGTAACAGTAAATAAGAATTAGCTGTTTTTTTTGCCTTTGCACAGACTCTTCATGCAACATTGCAGTCACTAGAAACTGGTACATAGTAGTTTGCAGAACAGGTTGCTTTATATGTATCAGTTAGGTAACTAAGCAGCATCAGGCTTATGCAGTACTGAAGAAGGAAGTAATTAGAGACAGTGCAAGACTGAGAAGAAAGAAAGTCACGTCTGTGACATTTGTATGAACCTGATAAGTTTCTTAAAGCAGGTCACCATACTGTGATCCTTCCGTGAGCACAGCAAGCACCAGGACTAGCTGTACAATTTGCACTGAGTTGTGGGTAGCTGAGCTGTAAGGCAGAAAGGAAGTAATGCAGGATTAGCTGAGGAAGACTGTAAGGGCTCAGTAGGAAAGTTAAAAAAAAAAAAAAAAAACAGAGAGACAGCTTTGATGGCTCTTGAACCTACAGTAAATTTGTCCTTGGAAGCTCCTCCCAGTCTTATCTCATGTGTTCATACTAGTGAACACTAGAAGGTCAAACTGAGAAGCTCCTCCCCTTTAACTACTATAGCTTGATCATATTTTCTACCTGCTTAGTGCAAAGTGTTGAGCCCTTTTTCCACCTTACTTTTAAGGTCTGCAACATCAACACCCGTCACTGGCGAACCTTCTGTATGTTTTGTTTATTCTGTAATAATTACGTATACCCTCTGTTGCATTTTCTAATTATCTAAGCACTATCCAGCTATCCTGCTAATGCTAACTGTGTTATAGCACTGTATCTCCTAAGACAGGGTCCAAACTATCTAATTCATACATATAATGAACTTGAACTCTTGGGCACTTGCTGATAATAACCATCTGTAAGAATTGTAAATACTTCATTAATCTTGAGGCTTCTGTCTCAACTACATACTTGCCATGTGAGCTTCATACACCTCTATAACAATCCTTCACCAGTCACACCAAAATGTTAGCTGCTGAGGCTTTAAAAGAATAACTTCCAAAACCTTCTAGAAATAAGAAGATTGTCTCAGCAAAAGTCAAGCCATATGTGCACTTTATGCATACTCCCTTTAAAGAATCATCCTGAGCAGAAGGACTCCAAATCTGCCACTTATAATAACCAAAACAGCAATAGAAATGTTTTAGTGGTAGGTGACTTTGTTGTCAGGTTCAGACTGTTCACTCACAAGGCTGGACAAAGAGAGGGTTACAGTGAGTTGTTTTTCAGATGCCAGTATCTGAGATATTAGAAGTGCCTTAAGGACCCCAACTCTTGCCAGATATAACTGTAACATGGTGGTACATGCAGAAGTGAATGACTTAAGACATAAAACTCTGAGGGATGTGCAGAAAGACATGTTAGAACATTCCTTGCATGTTAAGTATGCAGGTGCGACACTTGTGTTGACTGGAGTTGTTCCTTCACCTTGAATGATGTCTAGATACAAAGAAAGGCTTATTGGGTTCAACAGTGATGTTCTTCATATTTCACTGTTGCAGTCATTACATTTGGGTTATCTGCTTGCAGGTAGCCCTCAGTCGGCCTGATTAACAAAGTCTTGGGTCCTGCGTCGGTTGCTGTCCCTTCTTCCATGACGTCAGGTCATCAGGGGTATAAAACATGCAGCCAACGCCATTACATCAGTCTTTCTTGCCGTGCGATGCCCGAAGCAGAAGCAGTTCACAAGTGCCGGTCGGCCGACTCCTGAAATTTTCATTTTCGAGTTTCAGAACCGAAGTCTTCAACTAAAGCTAAGTACCCCGTTGGGGAAACTTTTTCTTGCTCCTTACTGATGTCAGTAAAAGTTAATAATTGCAGTACTTGTGGAAAGCAAATAACTCATAAAGATTTTCATTCATACTAGGCCCTGACCACGACATGCCTTGCTGTCAGGTTTGTGCTTTATTTAATCAGCGCACTATCCGTCGTCGGTATATTTTCACTTCTAAATATTTCGGTTCTCGGTTTAATTATCCAGAAATGTCGGTTAGCCATACGACTGCCAGGATTCCAAAAAAGTGCAAAGATAAAGACAGAGACAGGCCGCCGAGGTCCAAAACTGCCGATGACGCTTCTCCTAAGCCAGTCGCCAGTTCGCCGGTACTCAGGCACTTTCACAGCCCCTGATACCCACTACTTCTGATTCGCAGGCCTCTACTGAGACCCATTCGAAGTCCGGTATGCCATGAGATGCTTCAACTCTGAAACCCAAGGATGTCTCTACATTGGATGGGTCCGGAGCTGCTGCGTAGGCACCGGCTTCTGAGGGTGTATTCAGGCCTATGGACTTGCATATTAAACCGACACCTCCTTCTTTACTTAGGCCTAAATCTCAATCCATGCCTAAAAAACGATGCCCAGGCCACATGCTCAGGCCTTTATTCCTAAAAAACAAATGATAAGGATGGCTGAAGATCTAATAACTCTAATCAGGGGTAGCCACCTTCCCCCTTCTAAGAGGCCTAGGACTGAAGTTGATTATGAATCTTCTGATCAGGATTCTGTTTCTGATTCTTCTGATGATCTGGATTTGCCCTTATCTACTTATGAAGATTCTGATGCAAAGGACTCCATTCCCTCTGCTTCCCCTCCTGAGGATTTTTCTTTTGGGGAAACCTTACAAACTCTAATGGAGCATTTCCACTGGGAAAGCCAGGATTTTTCTGATTCAAAAAAGTGGCTTAGGGATTTCCTTCTCATACCTCAGCATAGGCCTTTAGCTATTCCTCCTGTACTAGACATTGCTGGTGCTTTTTCGGAATCTAGTTTGGCCCCTGATACCCTGCCTCCTGCTCCCAGAAGACCTGACAAGATGCTACAGGGTCCCTGAATCCCACAATTTCCTTTTTAAAAATCATATTGCAGATCCAGAGACTGTTTCACAAGGGCCCAAGGGCATTAAGGCTTCTACTGCTAAAAATCCTACCCCTTCTGATAGAGACTCCAGGGCGCTGCCTGATAGATGGGGTAAGAAAGTTTACACTTCTGCAACCTTGGCCATTAGGGCTTTAAACTACCAGTTTCATATGTTAAAGTATCAGCAACATGTTATTGGACTGCTTAAACAGAAAATGATGTTGATTCCTGACTGTGTGGAAAATAAAGAATTACAGGATTTAATGCATTCTGCTGAACAAGTTGGAAAACATAATTTGCAGTGTGGTTTTGATTCATTAGAGGCCTCTTGCAGGGCTGCTGTTACTGGGTCTGTGCTCAGGAGGCATGCTTGGCTTAAGGAGCAATCTTTGCCTGATCATGTTAAAGCTAAATTGTTGGATGCTTTTTTAAATCAGGACTGCCTGTTTGGCAACAAGGCTGAGGAAATTCTTAAAAAGATGGAAGATAAAGCTAAATCTATGCAAACTGTGAAATATTTTTTACAAGTTCAGCCTCCTAGATTTAGTAGGCATTGGCCCTCTAAGAATTGGTCCTTTCCAGCCCCTTCCAGGTCTTCCCAAGTCAAACCCAGACACAGCAGAAACCCCAGGTTTCAGTCCCAGGGGACACACAAGAACTAAGCAGTGGGGGGCCTCCACTTCCAAATCTGGGAATAATAAGACTCCCCCCTATGGTAAACTGTCTCAGTGACTTCCTTTTAAAATTTCCAAGCACTTATCAACTGACTACCCATTTGGGGGGAAAGATTGCTCTTCATGCAAAGAATTGGGAACTCATTACCCAGGACAAATGGGTTTTAAATATAGTGTCCCGGGGATACAACTTCCACACTTTGCCAACACCAAGCAGGTGGCCAGACCTACCCCCAAATCAATGGGCAGATGCCCAAAAACAAGTACTTTCTCACTTAAGCATGGGGCTATTCAACTGGGGGCTATTCAACTGGTACCAGAAGAGGAAAAGAGACAAGGTTTCTACTTGAGACTTACTGGTACCCAGAAAAGACCATTCATGGCGTCTATCCTGGACCTGTCTACTCTAAACACCTTTTTAGAGATTCCAAAATTCAAGATGCCCCTTCACCAATTACTTCCTATGCTAGGCAAAGATGCCTGGTTGGCAACAATAGATTTAAAAGAAGCATACCTGCACATCCCAATCAGGGAATCTTGCAGAAGATATCTACGCTTCAAAGCAGGCTACATGCACTATCAGTTCTCTGCACTGCCCTTTGGCTTATCTACTGCACCCAGGATATTCACAAAGTGCCTAGCTCCAGTTATTGCATTTTGCAGGCAAAGAAATATTTAAATATACCCATACCTGGACGATTGTCTAATTCAGGCAGAAAGCCAGAACATACTTTTGAATCATCTGACGTTTGTACAAAGGGTTCTAACTTGTCTGGGCTACACCATAAATGAAAAGAAATCACACCTGGTACCCTGTCAACAAATTATATTCCTGGAAGCAAGCTTGAATACAACTTCCCAGATGGCTTACCTCACACCAGAGAAACAAATTCATTTGATAACCTACTTCAAACAAGTTGCCACAAAAAACGTGCTATCTGCAAGACAAATACTGCAAGCCTTGGGGTTCATGGCCTCCTGCATTCTTCTAATTCCATATGCAAGACTACATATGAGGAAACTACAGTGGTATCTAAAAAGCCTATGGTGTCAGCATTTTCAAGACCTAGAAGCAATGATTCCTATCATACCTTGCCTACGCCTAGAGTTCCTTTGGTGGGCAGAGGCCTGCCACCAAAACAAGGGACTACCTTTCACACCACCCCCTGCCACCCAAACCCTAACAGACGCATCAGACTATGCATGGGGGGCTCACTTGGCAGGGAAGTGCATTCAGGGCAAATGGAACACAAGTCAAATGCACCTGCATATCAATAAAAAAAGAAATGTTAGCTGTACAGAATGCTCTGACAGCCTTCAAGGACCACATTCTTCCAGGACAACTAATGGTAAAGATGGACAACACCAGTGTTATGCAGTACATAAACAAGCAGGGGGGTACACATTCTTACCCCCGTCTGCAGATTAGCCATGGCATTATGGAACACAGCCCTGAGCTACTAAGTGCACCTACAAGCTCAATTCGTGCTAGGAAAATTAAATACACTGGCAGACGGACCAAGCAGAAAACCTCATGGACCCACACGAGTGGAAACTGGAACCGAGGATTTTCAGCATGTTGACATGCAAATGGGAGAGCCCAGCTATAGACCTATTTGCCTCTTCCCAGAACTACCAATTGGACAAATTTTGCACAACGACTCCCCACAAACAAGCCTGGAAAGTGGATGCTCTGTCCTTCAGCTGGAAAAACCTATCAGTCTATGCCTTCCCCGTCTGCCTCAGCTCTCCAAAATACTACTAAAAATCAAACAGGACAAACCAAGGATGATTCTGATTGCTCCAGACTGGCCGCACCAACACTGGTAACCCCTCCTGTGCAGTGTGTCACGGTTATCTCCATGGCACTTGCCTCAGACTCCTTCCCTGCTGTCTCAGCAGAAGAACCAGATTCTGCACCCTCAGCTTCTAACACTGAATCTTACAGCATGGCTAATTACTTAATCTCTCCTTTACCATCCCTCAGCAAACCTGTGATGGATATCATTTTAGAGGCAAGGAGGCCTAGTACTAGAAAATCTTATGCTGAAAAATGGAAAAGATTCTGTGCTTGGAACTAATCTCAGGGGATGAGCACAGCAGCGCCCAATTTACCTCAGATTTTACAATACTTAACTGAGATGCTTCACAAGAGCCTGTCTTTTTCCTACATTAAAATCCACGCCTCAGCCATTTCAGCTCATTATAACACAGAACCTCCCCTCTTCTCTCATCCACTGCTCAAGCAGTTCCTCAGAGGAGCCAAAAATTTGAGACCACCCAGGAGAGTTCCAACCCCAGTCTGGGACCTTAACATTGTCTTGGAGAAATTCACTCTACCTCCTTTCGAGCCAGCTGCTACTGCAGACTTGAAATTTCTTTCTTGGAAAACAGCTTTCCTTTTAGCAATCACTTCAGCTAGAAGGGTATCTGAATTACAGGTCCTTATGGCAGTGGAGCCTTTCATCATCTTTCATGCTGACAGGGTGTTCCTCAGAACCAATCCATCCTTCATGCCCAAGGTGGTATCCAGTCTGGCTCTTAATCAGTCCATTCATTTGCCAACCTTTTTCCCCAATCCACAGAATAAAGGGGAACGGATACTGCATTCCTTAGATGTGCACAGACAACTTAGATTCTACTTGGACAGGACTAAACCTCAAAGGATATCTGAACAACTGCTGGTGGCATTTGCTGCAGGGGCGCACAGGGGAAGGCTATTTCAAAGCAAGCCATTTTTAAATGGATAAGCCATTGCATTCATTTCTGCTATTAGCACCATGGAAAACCTATCCCCCAGGGGATCAGCCCTCACTCCACCAGGGCTGCATCTACCTCTACAGCCTTTCTCAGAGGCGTCCCTACCAGAGACATCCTAGAAGCTGCTACCTGGAGTTCTGTACATACTTTCACCAAGCATGATCATTTGCCAATTTTCTCTAAATCCAGAGCTGGCTTTGCCACTGCTGTCTTGCAGGGCCCTATAGCTGGCCATAATGCTATCTAAATTCCTCCTCCCAACCATAGCTTTGGGAATCTTCCCAAATGTAATGACTGCAACAGTGAAACACGAAGAACATAGTACAGTTGTGTACACTTATCATAAATGTAGATGTTCGAGTGTATTCACTGTTGCAGTCCTGGTTACCCTCCCTCCAGCCCCCTAACTTCTTTTGACTATACCTCTGCTTTCCTTTATTATGCTTAAAAGCATTTTTGGTGTATTTGCTTTTTTGTTGGAGGTATATCTTTGTACTTTTATATTTAATTGTTTCCCATTAGGGGGGCACCTGGCATCTGGGGCAAGAAAAACTGATATAATGGCATCGGCTGCATGTTTTATACCCCTGACGACCTGACGTCATGGAAGAAGGGACAGCAGCTGACGCAGGACCCAAGACTTTGTTAATCAGGCCGACTGAGGACTATCTGCAAGCAGATAACCCAAATGTAATGACTGCAACAGTGAATACACTCTAACATCTACATTTATGGTAAGTGTACACAACTGTACTTTTCTTATAGTTGGTGACTTTCCAAGGGAGTCCACTATGTGTTGGCATGAGATGGGATGAGATGGCCAATAGTCTAGGTTGCTTTGTTAAGAATGGCCTTCAGCTCTCATTCTCAGGTTTCCACATAATGGCTTAAGCCTTTGCTGCAGTCTGTGACATTTTTAGGTATAGTCCAGTTGATGCAGACTCCAGTGTAAGTAACTTATCACTTCCAAAACTGGATCATATTAAGGTGGTTCTTCTCAATGCCAGAAGTCTAAACAATAAATTGCCTCATCTTGAGGCACTCCTGCATTTGGAAATCATCCATGTCTGCCAGGTTACTGATACTTTTTTTTAAATATAGAGAGGGCATTCCCGCTATACAGGGGTTTTGTGCTTTTTTAATTTAAATAATGCCTTCAGTCCCAATGGTAGATATGGTGGAGTCTCCATATTTAAGGAACATATTACCTCTAGCCAGATCTCTTTAAGACCCACAAGTTGAACTCCTTAAACTTCCAATTACTCTAGAGAACATTATCAGCTATTATGCAATGATTTGCCATTAACATTCAAAAACATGCACGCTGACTGGTCAGCCCAACCAGCATGCCATGTATAAAATCGAGCATATACTAATAGAAAAAAGTCCAGTCGCCTGGGCTTTCTTCTACTAATATATACTATGGAGCTTCCCAGTTTTCTTGAAATTTTTTATGGCACCTGTCACAAGAGCAGTGCAGGTTTTTACAAATATGGTTTGTTAGGTTGAAGAAAAATAAGCATGTGTTTGTTATTTTAAAAAGCAACATTAATAAGTTAGATAAAATTACATCTGCTTCTAGTCTTCCTTTTATTGGCATTCACAGACCTGTGTTAAGGTAAAGATTAGAGTTCCTATGTGGTTAACTTTTATTTAGAGTAACACAGTTTGATTCTGCATAGTGAGTATACAAATATTGAAAGACACACAATAAAATAAAAAAATGTAAGGCAATAAGCAAGAATATAAGGGCTCAATGGCTACCAAGGCATTGCCATATTAATTGAAACAATGCCGTTACATGAAAGACAGGAGAGAATTCCTTGAAAGGTCACAGCATTTGCCATGAAGTAGATGGCCTCTCGGACTGTTGCAGCCACATTTAATACTCCATTGCAGGCAGATGGGACACCATGGGGTTTATTGAGTAACAAGACGCAAGTTTGAAATCCGGACAGTTCAGAGGTACGAGAGAGATGGACAGAGAAAATACAAAGAAAATCAGCTATGTTATGCAAAACTAAAGAAAGGTACCTGATTTTCCTTGTATTTCTCCCCAGTCTGTCTCTCATACCTCTGAACTGTCCGGATTTCAAACTTTATTTTTTAATTAAAAAAAAAAAAAAAAAAAGGCAATGGAGATCTTCCTTTCTCCGTTGCTTTCTTTCCAAAGTACTGATGTATTGCAGAAGTGTGGGACACAACTCTCATACTCATGAGCAGTACATTCAAGAAAGTCCCAGGATACGAAAAAGAAGCAAAAGAACACCATGGCACCATTATACAGAGACATAATTAAAGAATAGTAAGTAATTTATTTCTTAAATAATGTCATTGTATAATAGCAGTAACCCATGGGTGGGTGTGGATAATGCTGAATTTACCCACAGTCGACTTTGTTTGGTCACTCAGGGTTCACCCTCCTGACCAAACCATGCCAACCATGGGTAAATCCAACATTACCCACACCCAGCCATGGATTATTGCTATAATAGCTTGCTAAAGATCACTTTTGTCTCCTGATGAGTTATGTAAGATTCCTCAGTGTTCTTCCAAGTGATCTCCCTATTGGCAAAAACTCCATTATTGTGAGTGACTTTAACTACACTTCAATAAATTGCTACACCTAGACCTCCAGTGCAAGGTATGCACAAAAAAGTATTAGATCTAATAAACAAAAATTCTCTTTGAACAGCTGGTCCATAAACCTACTAGAGGGTACAGTACTCTTGTCCTGATTCTTACTAATATGACTACATCTTGCACGACCCTCTATCTCATTCTGTAGTGAAGTCTGACCACAGACTTGTGACTTTCTCCTTTAAACTCCCAAATGCCTCTACAACAACCCTCACATAATGTAAAGGGCAACAATTGTGCAAACTTCATGCTGTTCTTTGACAAAACCTCAACGTTCACTTATGACTGCACCTCCTCTAACCTTCATGCAGCAGTAAGCTTCATTGAGGAATTCTACATCCATTTGGAAGAATGCATAGCACTAGCAATCCTTCCCAGAGCAAAGTAACACACAAAATTAAAGAACAATCCACCCTGATGGTCCACTACCATAAGTTAACTAATTATACATCAAACAAAGGAAACTCCTTATTTAATTTAGTATATCCAAAATCCGTCTTCTCAAGGATAATAGCAAAAGCATTACAAAAAAAAAAAAAAAAAAACTGAAGAACAATATCAGTTCCCATTATCTTAGGCTGGTCTCTGAAGCCAAATATAATTATAAATTGTTCTTTAGCTATGTTAGAAAAACTTTGAAACAGTACCCCCTTTGGAAAAAACAGAGTACCCACAAACTACAACATAGGAGGTAATCCCCTGAAATCTGAAGAAGAAATAAGGGATCTAGGGACCCAAGTAGATAGTCAGCTTTCCTTTGATAACCATGTTGCCAAAGTGGTTAGAAAATCCTTATATGTGACCCATCTGATCATGAAAGGGTCTGCATCAAGATCTAAGGATGTAATGGTGCCCCTCTAGTCTTCCCTCATCAGACCCTTTATTGAGTACAATGCATCAATTGGAATGTACCTGGCTAGACATCTCCAGCAGCTGGAGAGACCACAGAGGTACCTAACCAAGAGGATTACTGGCCTGAAACAGTTGCCCTATGCAACACGATTGAAAAAGCTAAGACTGTTCTCTGTTGCATACAGCTTTCTCAGAGGCGATCTCTGTCTAACGTACAGAGCCATGTCCAACCCAGAATTGTTGAACATGCTCCATCTTAGCAAAACCAAATCTACTCGAGCTACACGCTCTAGGGATATAAACCTCAACACAACAATGAATAGAACATGCTGGAGGGATAGAGTCCCTTCGCAGAGACTTCCCTTACTATGGAACAGGGTCCCGATCTACATAAGACAGAGCCCCTCACTATCATTCTTCAAGAGGAACCTTGATGAGTGGATGGGTAACAGAAAGTTCATACCAGGGATCACACCAACAGCACTACTAGATAGGGGCCAAGGACACTAGCTGCTAGCACAAGGGTCTAGGGAACTACTAAAGGGGGCGGTGAATACCGCACAATGTGGCTGGGCTAATATATGCCTTCGGGCAGATAGCTCATTACCAACCTATGAACCTATAAGTAAAGCTTAGCAGTGGTGAGGCCCCTCCGACAAGTTGGCCTTATAAGCATCCCAGGTAATTAACAGGCCTTTTCAAAACCATAGAATGTATTATAGCTGACTTCACAATCTGCGATGCCAAGAATCGTATTAGATTTTACCAGCACCAGTTTGGCTTTGTGAAAGATTGATCCTGAGTACTGAATGTGGTAAACTTCTTTGAAAGGGTTACAGAGGCTGTATACAGTGACCATGCAGTGCATACAGCATATCTTGAGATGGCCAAGGCCTTTGACACCATTCCACATGCTGGCATCATATGGAAGCCAAATGCTTTAAAAGTCAACCCATGTGTGGTAAAATGGATTGCAAACTGGATGAAAGGCAGAACCCACATATTGTGAGTTGCAGATGCCTCATTAGAAAAGAAAGTGACAGGTTGTGTCCTTCAGGACTTGCTGCTGGAACCACTCATTTTTTAGCATTTACTTCTCAGATCTCCATGCAGAGAACCAAGAACACTGGCTAACAAAGTTTGCAGAAGTCTGCATACTGGGGTTAAAGTCACCTTATGACACCAATACTCTCCTGAATGAACTGTCTCTGTTAAACTGTTAGTGTACTAAAATGGGCTCAAACAAAATACTAAAAAGTGAAGTATCGCTTCCACCCCTCGTCTTACTGTGTAGACAACACACCATCACAGAAGAAAATATAGACAGGGATCTATGAATTTGGGTTGATAACCTCCCTTCTTTTGATCATTATGTGACGATGGTTGTTAGGAAATCCTTTTATTTAGCACAGCCAAGTGCCAAAGGAATGTTATTGAGGTTTTAAGAGGTATTCACTGCTTTATACTCAGCACTGTGATCAGACCAGTTACCAAGTACAAAAACACTTTTGGGATGTAGCTCACTAAACATGTCAAACAGAAAGACCCCAGATGTTCCTAACCAAAAAATCGCAGGCCTAAGGTCCCTGAGCTGCCAAGAGTGGCTGGAAGCACCGTCTCTTTATTTAACGTCTTACAGACTTTTGAGGGGAGAACTTTGCCTCACTTACTACACAATTAGTGACTTTGTTCTGGACCTCGTGCATCTCTGAAACAGCAACATCTCCACCAGTATTACAACCAGGGAAGTAATTCTCTCTCAAACCTGTGGGAGGCGCATTTCCACGTGTTAAGCAGTGCAACTCATTATCTTCCTTTAAACCTAGCCAAGATGACTTGAAGGTGAGCCACAGATTTTCTCAGGATTGACTGATACTGCCTTCCTGGAGAAAGGAGGTGTGGCATGAGGAAGGGTACTGGCAGGGTGTGCTCATAAGAATTATGTGGCCTTGGAGTAGCTATGAAATGTATGAAATCTGTAATCAAAGTACATGTTTTTAGTGTACCCAGATGTGACCTTATGGAAGATGGAACTATTGCCCAGTATCTGCTGGTTGTTATTTGGGGGGGGGGGGTTCTATCATAACCCACCTTTGAGGAACTCTTCTTCTTGGAACCTCAGTCCTCATGATTGACAAACTTGCTTAAACCCAATTCAGCTCCACTGGTTTTGGAGCTCTTAAGCCTTTATTTTATAAGATATTTGTCTTGATGACCAGTTTATTTGCTCAGAGGATTTTGGAGCTTCAGTCTTGAATTTTGTAGGTAAACCTACTTGAGTCTTTTAGCATTAAACCAAGGTCATTACCAGAAGTGGAATCTGCTTCATCTTTGAAGCAATCCATTCATTGCTGTATATATATATTTTTTAGTGGAAAGAAAGTTAGCCCTACATACCTTGGCCAGGAACTGACAGCTATGGCTTTTACCTGGTGATAGAGCATGAGTTTAGGAAACCGTCCATGTGTTTTGTTTCCATTACTGTTAGGAAGGAAGGGTTTGCAGGAGCTAATAAAATAAATTACAAGTGGATTGGTGATACTGTTTTGTTTTACCATTAAATAGGTAACTGACCATTGGAAATGATGCTGTCAAAAGCCATTTTATCAAAAGCATGTCTGCTTTATCAGCTTGCTTCATGCTGCAACTGCTTGGTTATCAATTCATACCTTCACCAAACATTACTATTTGTATTATGATTTCAGATGTCCGACCTCGGGATACTTCAATGTTGAAGCCTTCTCTGCTTTTACCTTTTGCTCACTCTGTCCTTCTGACCTACCCAGGAGGTTTATTTTTCATAGCTTTGGATTCTAGCTAGCGATTACCCACTGCAGAAAACCTGCATTGTCAAGTGTAACAGATGCATCTCATTATGTTTGTTGATCTGTAAGTAAGCATTTTATAGGTAGTGGTTATTACCCTGCCATCAACCTCCTGTATCTAGGTAGCATCTCTGTCTGGGGGCTGCAGGTAAAGTTTCTTGCAGGAAACAAATATATGCTTTATTTCCTTTTAGTTTGTTTTTTGTTTCCTATATTAATGGCTGCGTTCACTCAGCATAGGGCGGCCACGGAGGTGCAGCGGTTAGCGTTACCGCCTCACAGCAAGGGGTTCTCTGGTTCGATCCTCGGCTGGGGTGCCTTCTGTGTGGAGTTTGCATGTCCTCCCTGTGGTCGTGTGGGTTTCCTCCGGGTGCTCCGGTTTCCTCCCACATCCCAAAGACATGCTGTAGATGGATTAGACACTCTAAACTGGCCCTAGGCATGAGTGCGTGTGTGTGTGTGCCTTCTTTGGCTGCTGGGCTGGCAACTTGACACTGTAAAACTCCACTGCCAATCATGAGCGGACAGGTGATACACTGTGGCGACCCCTAACCGGGAAAAGCAGAAAGAAGAAGTGGTTCACTCAGCATATGAAGGTTGAACTGACTAATATAGGTGCTTGGCATGCGCTCCTATTCTAGCATATGATTCGTTGATGTGTGTTGGCAGGAGGTGCATGCAGCCCTGATTCTTGGACAAGAGTTAACAAATAGTTGAGCTAGAAATAACAGAAGAGGAAATCCTACAGATAGTTGAAATACATATCTTGTTTTTTTTATTAAGCCATGGAGATAATTCTGTGGCCAAAACCAAGTACAACCAGCATTTTACCGTGTTGCTTAAGTTGTGTAGTAGGTCCACCTAGGTTTAAGGCTTTGTTTATTTTGAGGTCTTTGATAATTAATTTGTTCTGATAAATCTGTAGTTGATCTTTAGTGGCTTGTTTTGTTTTAAAACATTTCCATCTTGTGTTGGATAAATGTGAGTTCTTTTTGTGTTTTGAGAAAAAGATGAGTAGTTAATTTACTTTTTACCACTGGTTGTTACAGTGGCTGATCTAAGTACCCTAGATATTCTTTAAATTGGCATTCAGATGGAATTTGCCCCTTCCTTCCCTCCTTCAGGTCATCTTTAAAGTAAAGACATGAATAAATCCATATGAACCAGTTTACTATGTCCTAATCGACCACTTTTGATGATTTTATGTCCTGTGTTGTCTTCTTCCACCTTAGTATTCTTTGTCTCGGTTTATCTCTTGTTTTCTCAACCAGATATTGAGAGCATACCTGCTTTGTTTCTTTATTTTGCATCAGTAGCACCTTGGGCAGTTGCAGTGTTTTCAAGTCCGTTAGTGTAATTTATTTCTAGTCGCGGCATAGCTATCAAAGGATGGGTTTTGAGTAGGTGCCTGTTTTAGAGAGGGGTTATAGAAGCACTTGGGTTGATCAAGTTAAGATCATGTAAATTTGCAGTGACTGATGTTAAGTGAAGTGACTCGTGTCTGTTGTACGGGGAATTAGTATGTATTATCAAACAGACAGTGTTTTATTTGGGCAAGAACTGTCAGTAGTAGTTCAGTTTGTAGAAAGGTGTTTTTTTTTTTTTACAAAAATTTGCAACATTTATTGTTGCATTTTTTTTATTCACCCCTACTACCTTCTGTCCATCCACCAAAATCATTTGGCCTTTCCATTCCTACAGGCTGTTACCTAGTTGCAGAGGCCATCATGACCATCAAGGGTTTTACTAGTTAGCCCTACCCCCACTGGCTGACATGTAGATTTACTATGCCTTTCCCTGTTTACATACGCATTCCCCATAAAAGCTGTTAAACAAATAGGGCTTAATAAGAGGCAGACACATTCCCATTCCCCCAAGTACTGCATGCCATGCACCTCTATCTCCAGTAGGGGTCAGTGTTGCAATGGGTCAGACTGTGTCTGACTTCCGCCATGATGCCCAGGATGAGTGAGCTGGCATAAACTGCTCGCTCCCATCCTCCACTGCCAGTTCCTTCAGAACTTGAACTGCTAATTGACCTCAAAGTCAGGTGGGGCATAGTTAAGGAATAGGTATTCATTCCCTATATATTGCAGTCTGGCAGTTTCTGTAATGTTTTCACAGCAGTAAGTACTTTTTTATGTGGTTGATATGAGGTGCTTCATCAGAAGTATTAAAAGCTCTGTGTAAGGAACAGAATAGCAGTGTGATCACCGTAGACAGAGAAATGTTTCAGTTTTCAGTCACTTCAGCGCTAGTTAAATTTATCTGGCTGCAATACCTGCATGGGGGAATATGAGTACCTTCCCCTATGTAAAATATGTATTATTTTTATTTGGAATGCTTATGGATAAATGTATTTATTGATTTATTTATTTTTGTCTTAGTCTGGAAAAAAATCATTTGTCTTCGCTGTGCTTCAGTGACTTTGTTTTTTCTGTTTTGGTTTTATATCTTTTTGATTTTTGACTGGTTTGTTTTTTGATTGGATGGCTATTACTAGAAACTCCATTAAGAGTAGTATTGCTTTTAAGGACCAAAGCTTTGTGCTGTTTAAAAAGTGACTGTTCTGTTTAGTTCATATTTTAGTAGTCTTTTCTTGTGCCAGTTCAGTAATGTATTCTTCAGTCTGTGTTGACCTTTCAGAGTACCCATTCTAATGTCAGAAAGAAATTTTCTTGAGTTTAATATCTTTAATGGATGCCAAAAATTAAAAATGGCATAGCTTTCTTATTGGGTTATTTTACATACTTCAAGCACAGGAGATATCTTGGTTTGAGTGAACGTTGAAGGTACCACTTATTAGTAATCCATAGTGACCTGGATTAATAGCAGTGTACCGTTTGATTAGTAATCCAGAATGACCTGGATAAATAGCACCATACCATTGATTAATAATCCAGAATGACCTAGATAAATAGCAACGTACCATTGATTAGTAATCCAGAATGATGTAAATAAATGCCAATGTACCATTGATTAGTAATCCATAACGATGTAGATAAATAGCAGCGTGCCATTGAATAGTAATCCATAATGACCTGGATAAATAGCAATGTACCATTGAATAGTAATCCATAATGACCTGGATAAATAGCAACATACCGTTTATTAGTAATCCATAATTATGTAAATAAATGCCAGTGTACCATTGATTAGTAATCCATAACAACCTAGATAAATAGCAGTGTACCATTGATTAGTAATCCATAATGACCTGGATAAATAGCAATGTACCATTGATTACTAATCCATAACGATGTAAAATAATAGCAATGTACCATTGATTAGTAAGCCATAACGACGTAGATAAATGGCAATGTACCATTGATTAGTAATCCATAATGACCTGGATGCAATGTACCATTGATTAGTAATCCATAATGACCTGGATGCAATGTACCATTGATTAGTAATCCATAATGACCTGGATAAATAGCAACGTACCATTGATTAGTAATCCATAACGATGTAGATAAATAGCAATGTACCATTGATTAGTAATCCATAATGACCTGGATAAATAGCAACGTACCATTGATTAGTAATCCGTAACGATGTAGATAAATAGCAATGTACCATTGATTAATAATTCATAATGACATGGATAAATAGCAACTTACCATTGATTAGTAATCCTTAATGACCTGGATAAATAGGAATATACTATTGATAAGTAATCAGGAATGACCTGGATAAATCGCAGCATACCATTGATTAGTAATCTAGACTGACCTGAATAAATAGCAGCATAACTATTGATTTGTAATGCAGAAAGACCTGGATAAATTGTAATGTACTGTTAATTAGTAATCCATAATGACCTTGATAAATCGTAATGTTTTTTCATTGGGGAATTAAGACTGAATGACACCAGGAACATGTCTCATTTTGAGTAATTTTTATAAACCATTCCGAAAAATGTGTACTTGTGATTTTTCCATTTTTAAGTCTGTGAGTTTGGCACGCACATCTCTTTCACTTAACTGAATTTTTTTGTCATATATATATTTATATATAAATTTTTTTTTTTACAGTTTTGTAAGAGTACCTACTATATAAGCTGTGACACCGCTACGATTTTCCCCTATTAAAACTGGTGTTTCTCCATTTATAAATATAAATAGTAAGGCATTTTATAGCATTTGTGTGAGAAACCCTGTCTGAGCTTTAAATATTTGCAGTGATGCAGTTGTGATCTGGGTGATTATATTTGACCCACAGACTCTTCTTGTGGAATTCATTTTTGTTAGTTCTGTTGTAATCTAAATACTGACATGAAGTTGAAATACACCTACTCATCCAGATGAAGTTTTGAATAATATACATGTCGATGTTGTATTTTGTAAGAAGCTGATAGTAACTATGCTGTTTTGAGACTGGATTCTTCCTCTTTTAACGTTGATAAGAAATAGTGTTGCAGGTCAGTGTTTTAGAATGTATGTAGTGAAACTAGTGTCTTGTCACACCTATTTTTGCAATCAGATGTAGTTTTCTAGCCTCGCCCCCACTTTCAGATCCTCCCCAACCATACATTCATGTGTTCAGCAGCAGTAGCTTTTGCTGACAGTGATTAGGTTATCAGGAACATTAATTAAGTAAACATAAAACATAGTCTTTCCATGGTATGTCGTTTTCTTTGAATAGTTGTTTATAATGCTCTACACTGCTGATGCTTTAGGCACTAAGGGGAGATTAGATAAGTCAGTACTGGAGACTGGATTAGATATTTGTCAAGTGGAAGCTGATAGAAAAAGCAAAATTTGGAAAGTAGAGAGCGAAATTTTATTGGGCTCTCGGTGTGGGAGTGCTATGAAAACATGTCACTTGATTGACAGCTGTTGAAACGATTGCTGATCCATCAAAGAAAAACATCCAAAACAACTTTTGCCAAAAGTAAAGTTTTGTTTTTCTGTTGTGTGACCTCTGTGCAGGTATGTTTTTTTGGGGATGTGGGGGGTACAAGGAGGCTTGTCTTCTGGCAAAAATAACATACTTAGAGGTTTTCCAAAAGTTGTTTAGGCCATTCTTTTTTTGAATTGGCACTCTGTTAAAGAGCCGTTTATCTATTGACCTGAATCCAGTGAAAAAACATTTTTGCCATTTACCAGTCAGGATCAACAACTGTAACCTCTTGCTAGTAATTGTGGAGTTAAAAGACGGACCAGCTTGTCAAGCTGGTAACCTAACCTTAGACTGTGAACGTACAGGTCATGTTATGTTAAGTGGTTGGGGGGGCTACCTGTATGCAGGATAGGTTATGTTAGGTGAGTGTGGGGGTTTCCTGTATGAAGTATGGTGGTGCAATATCAGATTTTGCTTTTTTTTTTTTTTAATTTGGCAGAATCCATTGCTTAATTGGGTATCAGTTTAGACATTGTAACTTTGTTTCCATAAGTAATTAAAAGAACAGAATTAAAAACAATCAATTGGGAAAAGGAGAGCAGAAAAAATAAAAGAAGCAGGGAGAATGAAGTACGGAAGAGGATGGTGAAACAGCTGAGAAAAGTAATGTTAGTTAACAGTCTACTACTCTGGTGTACTTGTGTAAATGAGTCACCTAAAGGAAGTATGGATGAACATCTTAGTTGTGACAACATTCGGATATCGCTAGCATTTGTTAAAAAAAAAAAAAAAAGCTCCGCCTTTCATTACAGTGTTACCTTTGGAAGTAAAAGAAATGTATGACTGCAATGTGCAGTATTTACAGTCCCTTTTTGACTTTTGTATTATAATCGTTATTAGTCTTTGAAGATTACTAAGCTATTAACGGCATCCGTATTTATTATTCATTTACTTTTCATTGTTTCGATACATTCACTCTGGGAGTGGCTGATGCCGCATAGTTAAAGGAAGGACAAAAACTATCTTTCTTACTGCATTTGATTCTTAGTGATGTCTAATGTGGTGCTCCCAGTTTCACTGAGAGTAGTGACTCTTGTTTCTTTCCAGCACAGTAGTTTTTATATTTTCTATATGCTTGTGAAGGCTGGCACAGTTAGGGCTTGAATCTCACCAGTGCCAACCAAATAAGTTATGGAAATTTTAACATCCACCAGAATGTGATGACCAGTAGCATGGATAGGGTTTGAATCCCATGACTGTCAACGAAGTATGTGAGAAAAGTGCCATGACTGTCACAAAGTATAAAGAAAAGGTCCTTACTGACACCAAAGGAATGGTATAAAAAAGTGCAGACTGGTGTATCTCAATAATCAGTTCACGAATGGCAACATGGCCCATACAGCATAAGTGTAATAAAAAACACTCCTTTATATAATCCTTCAACATCTACCTCAAGATTGGACTGCACACACAACACCTTCATAGTGGAGTCTTTGATCTGGAACCCCAGGACCCTTCCTCGCCTCTCTCTTTCTCTCAGTGAACCACAGTGTCTTCCAGTGCTCTTTACCTACTGTAACTGCCTTTCTCACACACATAAGCACACAATTCCCTTGGAAGGTTAGCAGAATTCTCACAGTTCACTTGAGATTTTTTTCTGGCACACTAGTATTGCCATCACCCTGGAATGGCCTGGGACTGCCAATTGCGTGCTTCTCCTCATTAAGCTAAATAGGAAATCATATGTGGTAATGTTTTCCCTGGAATCTATGTCCAGCTGTTCTAGCAAAGTTGAACTGGGAGCTACAGCTTGTTAACTAGTGGTACGTGATAACTCCTCTTAGATAATAAAGAACAGTAATGCACATATAATAAAAACCCAACCAGAAGAGCTTCAGAGTAAATAAACTTGAACAGTAAGGCAAAAGTATACTTGCAGGTTAAATATCCCAAAAAAATGGGGCATTTAGTTAAACTTACAGGAATATTTAAAGAAAGCTCCAATTTGAACTGGTTAGGTACAAGTAACTGTCTCTGACTTAAATACAGAGCCCTTTACTGTTGTATGTTCTTAGGTCTTGATACGCACCCAATAACTATTTCAGATCATGCGCCAATAATAACAAAAGTAAAAACACAGGGTAATCAAATAAAAATGAGACACTGGCACTTTCCCACCTGCCTGTTGAAAAGAGGTGAGTTTAAGGAATGGGTAGTGGAAATTAGTCAGGAGCTATTAGACAAAATAGAAATTTATTCTGAAAATATAGCTAAGGATAGCATTAAAGTTGACTTTAAAAATAGGGTAGAAACAAAAGAAAGGGAGATATGGTTAAGAAGTAACTAATTAATGTTAAGTTGTCAATCTCGCCTTCATTCTTGCTGGATGGGTTTGGAGCAGATCCTCGGCTCCGACTCGGCACTTGCTAAGCTCGAGAGTCACTTTTACCAGCTCGAGGCAGCCCCATATCCCATGATGCAGGGCGGTAATTACCCAGATCTCGTTTGCCGCTTCGCTAATGAGGTCATCTTTTTTACCAGCTCCTGGTAAGTGATTTTTCATTGCTATTTGTCAAAGATTTAGATACCCAATTCCCTAAAAATTTATTCTTTATAGTTTTTTTTTAGTGAACCTTAGTCACTTAGCTCCATACCCATTCCCCTTAGTTCCCTTATTCATAAGTATCTGTGTTCTGGGCCTTAGGCCTTACCCTCCCTCACAGTTCCTGTCAGGATTTTCCTTAGGTGTGTGGGTGTTGTGTCTCACTATTTTAATTTTTGTTTATTAGTGTCTTTTTTGTCTGATTGGTGTGTGTGTGTGTTTTAGACTCAGACATGCCTAAAGATACTAGGGTCTCAGGTTTCAAGAAGTGTGACTCGTGCTGTCAGAAGATGTCTCTGACAGACAGTCACACTTCTTGTATTTATTGCCTGGGACCCCTACACCTGCAGGACTCCTGTGCTGTCTGTCATTCTTTCAGCCAGAGAGTCCTGCAGGAACGTAGAAATAAGTTGATCCTCAGGGGTCTTCTTAAGCCTGAGAGCTCCCCGGCTAAGGTCGGCTCCGGGAAGCCCTCTAAGCCTCCCAAGACCCAGACTTCGGTGTCCAAGTCTGTGGTCTTGGTTCAGACTCCGCCAGAGTCGACATCGGCTCCGTCCAAAGCCGATCCTTCCTTGTTGGAAACTTCAGTATCGGCGCCGTTCGGCACCGATACCCTGGCTTCGGCACCTGTGTCGGCTCCGGGTGGAGCCGACACCTAGCTCGAAGCATCGCTCGGCTGGAGCCGAGATATCTTTGTCTCCGCTCAGAGCCGACAAGTTGTCGGCTCCGATGGCTCCGTCCAAGAAGAGGTCTAGATCTCCTTTATTGGAATCTATACACTTGGCTCCAGCCTCCCCCTTGCTTTCGGAGCGGAGCCATCGGAGCCGATCATCGAGGTCTTCCAGGCTATCAGACCATGATTTAGAGAGAGTGGTGAGTAGGCTATTAAAATCACAAGCACTAGCCCAGATGCTCCATAGCCAGTCTCAACAGACGACGGCTATTCTACACCCTCCTGAAATTCCTCCTTCGACTCTCTTACAGAGTTCGGAGCTGGAGATTATTGGTACCGTGACTGTTGCTGCTTTGGAGCCGATACCACACATTTCGGCTCCGTCGTCCTCTACTCCTATCTCCTCCATGAGACCGTCCTTGGAGGGATCCGGGCGTCGGGCTTCCCTGGTCGGTTCCGAGGGGGCGAGTGGCATCGGACCCTTGTCCGACCCCGTTCTCCCTCTCGGAGCTTCGGCCTTGGTGAGCTCGGCCCCGACATCTGCTTCAGAGCCTTCCCTTTCGGTGGGACCAGGGATCCCTGTCTCTTCGGAGCGGGATCTCTCTGCCCTCCCTGGGAGGGGGAGCCTTCGAGGTGATGAGGAGTGTGCTAGCCCCTGAGCTTAGTCAGCAGTCTGTTCCTTTAGCTCCTCCCTCTATGGTGCCTGTAGATGCCTCTTCCCGCTCTCTTGCTCCCAGACCCAGAGATCCATCGCCCCAGGTTTCCCCATTGGGAAGAACTTCCTCTTCCGAGGTTTCTCCTGATCCTTCAGGTGAACCCCTGCGTAAGAGGACTTGCAAGAGGAAGCACTTAGACTCCCCTGAGTCTACAACATCAGATACTGATTTAGATGAGTCTGAGGGGTCCCCAAGATCCCCCTCTGAGGATGTCTCCTTTTCAGACATCCTTGAACTCCTGAAACAGAGGGGAAACTGGCCCTCCATTAATCCCTCCGAGGATGAATCGGTATACCTGGAGGCTTTTGGATCTCGGCCCTCCACCTCCTGGGTGTCTCCGCCTTTCAACCCTCTCATGGAGGTCATAGCTCGAAAGGCGTGGGCATCTCCTGATTCGGTGGAACCAGTCCCCAGGAGACCTTCAAAGTTTATCACGGCCCCCGCTGAAAAGCAGTTTCTTACTAAAGGTGTCCCGGTTGATGCCATGGTGGTGGCGGCCGCCACCAAAAAGGAACTTACAGATCCTTCCGTGCCAGTCCATCCTCCTAACAAGGAGTCTAGGACCATGGACAGGTATGGCAAGCGGATGTTTTCCTCAGCGACCGTTGCTATGCGTTCGCTGAATTATTTATGTCACTTCACCAGACTTCAAAGAGACATCCTCAAAGAATTGGGTGAAGTAGTACAGGATCCGTCAGCAGCAGGGGCTCAGGAAAAGATTGCCTCTCAGCTGGGAATCCTTAATTCCATAACCAACTCCTCCATGCGGCTCATTTCTTATGCAGCCGATGGGGCGAGTAGAGCTGCAGGCACAGGAGTGGCTCTCAGACGTCAGTCCTGGATGCGGCTCTGTAATTTTGCGGACCCCTTTAAGGCGTCCTTCACAAACTCTCCCTTTGATGGGGCAACATTGTTTGGCCCTCAGGTGAAGGACACTTTGACAAGGTGCGAGCAAGATGGCAAGACTCTTTCTGCCGTAGGAGTCCGTTTCTCCACCCCTTCTAGGCCTTATCCCAAAGGTCAGAAGGGAGGGAAAATGTGGTTCCGAAAATCTCAGGGAGTCACGCCTGACGCTCATGGTCAATTTACCCCCAGAGGCAGAGGGGGTAATAATAGACGCCGCCCTAGGAGCAGGGGGTGTCTGCAGAACCAGGGCAGCAGAGAGCCTCTCTCTGACAAGCCCTTCCAGCATCCCTGAGGTGTTGCCCGACTGTCCACCCTTGGAGGCAGTCGGGGGGGAGATTGTCGCTGTACCCAGAAGCCTGGTTTTCCCTCTCTCAAGACAAATGGGTACAGTCGATCATATCCGTGGGTTACAAGATTCCTTTCGAGGAAAGCCCCTTCCCACAGAAAAGTTCCCTTCCAGACGTTCCACCTGGTCTAAGGGAAATTGCAAAACTAGAGGTTTCGAAGCTTCTAAAAAAAAAAAAGGGCCATCCAGCCAGTTCCAACAGACCATTTAGAGTCCGGAATCTACTCAAGGTTCTTTTTGGTTCCCAAGAAGATGGGAGACTGGATACCAATATTAGACCTCAGCAGGCTCAACAAGTCTGTCAAAAAGACAAGATTTCGGATGGTCACACTTCAATCGATTTTGCCTTTTCTGGGCAAAGACAACTGGATGTGCTCCATAGACCTTCAGGGTGCGTACTATCACACAAAAATCCACAGACGCTCCAAAAGGTTTCTCCGCTTTCGGCTGGGGACCAGTCATTTTCAATTCAGAGCCCTGCCCTTTGGTCTCACTACAGCCCCCAGAGTGTTCACCAAATGCATGGCAGTGGTCACGGCTCACCTGAGACGTCTAGGATTCCAGGTGTTTCCGTATCTCGACGACTGGCTCCTCTCAGCCACCACCAGGCATCAACTTCTCCAAGCCAGAGATTACACTCTACGTCTCTGTGGTCAGTTAGGAATTTCGGTCAACTTCGAAAAGTCTTCCTTATCGCCCTGCCAATCTATTACCTTTATAGGCGCAAATCTAGACACTACTCTGATGTCAGCAAACCTAACAAGTCAGAGAATCCTAGATATCCAAAACCACGTTCGGATCATCCTATCCAGCAAAAGGGTACAAGCCAGGTTGGTCCTGAAAGTGTTGGGCCTCATGGCAGCTGCCATCACACTTCTTCCTCTGGCCCGTTTTTACATGCGTCTCCTACAGTGGATGTTGTTCACCCAATGGTCCTTCCAGCAGCTTCCCATGCGTCACAAGATCCTGGTGACACAAACCTGCAAGAACCATCTATCCTGGTGGATTTCCTCTCCTCTAGTCCATCAGGGCAGACCATTTGTTCCCCCGGCCCCGGTAGCCACGGTCACTTTGGATGCCTCCCTGATTGGGTGGGGGGGGCATTATCAGGGCAGGATGGTTCATGGCACATGGCAACCGTTCGAATACCACCTGCACATAAATGTCCTAGAGATGAGAGCAGTGCTTTTAACGTTGCAAGCCCTCAACGACTTTCTTCCCTTAGGAACTATTGCAGTTCACACGGACAACATGTCCGTGGTGTGGTACATCAACAAGCAGGGCGGAACCAAGTCCTATCCTTTGTTTCGAGAAGCTCTCAGACTTTGGCAATGGGCGATCTCCTCTCATCGGTTTCTGGTAGCCATGCATATCCCCGGGAAAACCAACATAATAACGGACAGATTGAGCAGAGCTATACTCATGCCTCACGAGTGGTCTCTCAAGCAATCCATAGTGGAGGAGATTTTTTAGAAGTGGGGCCGCCCATGCTGCGATCTTTTTGCTACACCTCAAAACAGCAAATGCCCAGACTTCTTCTCTCTCTTCCCACTTCCGGGCCATCCCCCCAGAGACGCTCTTACCCAAGATTGGCCCCGGGGACTCCTTTATGCTTCTCCTCCCTTTCCATTGATACCACAGGTACTCCAGAACGCTACCGTTTTGAGAGCCAAAATGATTCTCATTGCCCCTTACTGGCCTCGACAAATTTGGTTCCCGTTCCTTCATCGCCATCTCTTGGTGCAGCCTTGGCATCTGGACCCAGCTCCAGATCTTCTGACCCACCAGTCGGGTCAACTGCACCGGTCCGTTCCTTCCCTCAACCTCACAGCTTGGTTGCTCCACTTCCTTCCTTAGCCAGGCTTCCTATGATCTCTAACCCCATTAGAGACATCATAGTAGCTTCTCTTAAGTCCTCTACCAGGAGGATTTACTCTAGCAAGTGGAGACGCTTCTCCCTTTGGGCAAAATGTAAGAACATAGATCCATTTACTGCCCCTATTCAGTCAGTCTTGGATTTTCTAGCGGAAATTTTTCACTCAGGTTCTTCGTCTTCCACAGTCAAAGTTCAGTTGGCAGCAATCTCGAATTTTCATGTCTGATTTGCAGACCACAACATTATGTCCCACAAACTTTGTAAAGCCTTTCTCAAAGGAGTGTTCCTTCTTAAACCCCCTGTTAGGGATCCTCCACCACAGTGGGACCTAAATTTAGTGCTGACATCCTTGATACTTCCCCTTCGAGCCGGCTGCTTCACGTTCATTAAAGTTTCTTTCTTGGAAGACACTTTTTCTTGTCGCCATTACCTCGGCTAGAAGAGTGTCTTAACTTCATGCCCTCTCTGTTCGTCCCCCTTATTTGGTCTTCCACAAGGACAGAGTATCCTTGAGAACCAATCCATCCTTTTTGCCCAAGGTTGATTCTAAGACAAATTTAAACCAATCCATTGATCTTCCTGTATTTTTTCCAAATTATTCTAACAGGGCGGAACAAAAATTACATTACTTAGATGTTCACCGCCAACTCAGATATTACTTGGACAGAACGAAGCAATTTAGGAAGTCTGATCAGCTCTTCCTTTCTTATGCTGAAAATAGAAAAGGTCTCCCTGTTTCTAAAGTGACCTTATCCAGATGGCTATCTTCCACCATTTCTGACATTTATCAGCTTAGGGGCAAACATCTGAGCTCAAAACCTAAAGCACATTCTACAAGAGGTCTAGCCACTTCTACAGCTTTTCAGGCTAGGCTACCCTTAGATACTATTTGTGCAGCAGCCACTTGGGCCACTCCTCATACCTTCGTTTCTCATTACAGATTGGATTTGGCCTCCAGGGACAGGGCAAGCTTTGGTTCCACAGTTCTCAAGAGTCTGTTCCATTGAGCCACCCAGGATAGAGGTGCTAGGGACGTGGTCCCATCCAGCAAGAATGAAGGTGAGATTGACAACTTAACATTTAGAAGTTATGTACCTACCATAACGTTCCATGTTAGTTGTCTTCTCTCGCCTTCTTTCTTGCGTCCCTCCCTCCTGTCCCCCTAGCCTGGACAGACCTTGATTTCCCTTTTTCTCTGGAAGATTCTTCTTCCTTGGACACCAGTTAGTTCTTGACCTTGATTACCTGGTTTCCCTTTACAGCCTTTTTAGGTTAGTTGTTCCTCTTTCCTTAGTGGAAAGTTTTATAAGCAGTTTTTCCTCTAGATACCAAACGAGATCTGGGTAATTACCGCCTTGCATCATGGGATATGGAGCTGCCTTGAGCTGGTAAAAGTGACTCTCGAGCTTAGCAAGTGCCGAGTCGGAGCCGAGGATCGGCTCCGAACCCATCCAGCAAGAAAGAAGGCGAGAGAAGACAACTAACATGGAACGTTATGATAGGTACATAACTTCTAATTTATAGGGAATGGCAAATGTTAAAGTATTGCAGAATACCACAGAACAAGATGATGCTCAGTAATATGCATGAGTTTAGAAAGATTGCTGTTAAGCAACTGTTTTTTGATAGTAACTCTAGAGCACAAACACTTTAAGCATGATGACTTGGGCAACAGAATTTCTAATACTAACAAGGTTCACTCAAGCCATTTTGCTCAGGGAGACTCTAACTAAAGCAGCCTCCCAGCTAAAAGTGCTGCTTACAAAGCACGTTATACTGCTGTTGGAAAACAAAACACCCCTGGAAATTAGAAACACAACACTCACTCACCTTACCATAGATTTAAAACCAGTTCACAATGATGGGTCTTTTTTACTAACAGCAGTTGGGGTGGCTCTGCCTGCTCCATTTGCCCTTCGGGCTCACTCCGCTGCTCTACCCTACTCCCTTTTCCACCCACCCCTGCGCTCCTCACATTTATACTTAGTGGTAACTCCATCCCCTCCAAACAGATTTCATCCGCACACACAATCCACCTCTGTACCCTCCCACTTCACTAGCCTCTTCCCCTCTTTTCTCCCAATCTCCACCCATAACATTACCTCCCACACACCAGGAACTTTCCTAAACCCATTCTACAATTATGGCACTCACTAAATATTCCACTATCCCCAGTCTGCTTCTAACTGTTGCCCTCAGTCTACTAATTCTGATTACCTCTCCTAAATCCACACTTCAACCCATAGATATTACATCTACAACTTCTCCCCTAAGCAGTGACAAACCTTTAAACAGTTTCCATAATACATCACCCAGCCTACTTGAATACCATTTCCTTTCATTTTTCAAAACTAAAATTCTTGTCCTATACCACCATAAATAAAATTACCTGCCACTGTCTAACAACTTATAACAAAAACAAAAAAAATCTTCCAAAACACTCCCTTTACATCCAAAACAGACTATCCCTTTGTGGGGACATCCACTCTAACTCAGGACCATCAGACTTAACTACACTCAATCAAACTCCCTTTCCTAAAGACCTCTTCTTAGCAACCATAAGCATTCGTAGTATCTGTAGCAAAATTACAGAATTCCAAGCTTGGCTAACACAAAACACCCCTGACAGTGCTAGCAGTCACTGAAACCTGGCTAAAACCCCAAATCCAAGATACCGAAATAACACCCCCAGGTTATAATAAACTAAGAAATGATAGCACCAACAAACAAGGAGGTGGGGTATACCTAATCTGTGCTAACTCTCTCGCAATACTATTCTTCCAGAAAACACTGCCATCCTTTTCAAATGCCGAAATCCTAATAGGAACCCTACAAATTAATAAATCTAAACGAGCTGGTTTATATCTCCCACCAGGTGAAACATCCAAAACCTTGATAACATCCAAGCCTGGATGTCAGAAAATATCTGCAATGAGACTATTGTTATGGGAGATGAAAACATCAGTTGGCAAGATTTAATAATTGACTCCCTGACAAACAGCATAAACCTCCACAAGTTCACCCAACTCGTCACCAGTCCTGCCAAAATGCTGAACAGCAATACACCAGGAGCCACCCTTGACTGGATCTTAGTCTCAGATCCACTTAAATACTCAAATCCTAAGACCCTGCCCAAGATACTTAATAATCACTTGCCTGTTTTCACTTGTAGATCCACTCCACAAATATCCAAATTTCAAAACTGCGAAGCCATTATAAATCTAAAACATTTTGTTCAGTGAGAATTTATCAACATTCTAAAACTCTTAGATTAGTGCCCACTAAAAACTCTCCCATTGGATGGTGCCATATACTATTTTAAAAAGATATTTTAGACACACTCAGCAACCTAGCCCCTCATTGTACTAAAATAATAAAATCTAACTGCACTCCCTGACTGAGACCACTAAACAACTCTTACAAAACAGGGACAAGGCCTGGAAAGAATGGCATAACAACAAAAGTGAATTTATTTATTTTATTTATTTATTTATTTTACATTCGTTGACCGGGCTAGTCTGGCTGGATACATGTCCATTTTCAGCAGAGGCCCGAGGAGAAAAGCTCCACTAAATACTAAGTACATTACATAAAAAAATCATTACTCTTAAGAAATAGCAAAAATTGGAAGTCAAAAAGACCATCCAGAGGGAAAGATAATTTTAAAGAGAAACATATAATACCATATGCTGTTCATTTACCGTATGCAGTTCATTACATATTAGCATTACATATTTGCAATTACTTATTAGCTATTTTACATAAATTATGCATAGTTAGATTAGAACAGTTAAAAGAGGGGAAGAAGAGACAGAAATAGATAAGTGTGTAAGAGAAAAGGTTAGTCAGGTGCACTGCAGGAACAAAGCCAATGGTTTAGGTAGTAAAGTTTAATTTTCTGTTTAAATAGAGGTAGGGATGTAGTCAAGGTTATGTCACTAGGTAAGAGATTCCAACTTCTACCTATAGTATTAGTGAATAGAGAACCACCTGCTGTATTGTTTACCTTTATTGATTTTGTCATGATTTTACTAGAGGAGCGAAGTGAGTTGAGATTGTTGTAAGGGATTAGAAGTTGAGAGAGTATAGGGGTGTTGTCCGGAAGGTGTAGTATGTTGTGGGCTATAGTGAGTTGAGGGATTATTAGGTAGTTTTGAAATTCGAGCCAGCCAAGTTGTTTTAGGTTTGTACAATGGTGGGTCCTAAAGGGGTTACCAGTGGCGAAGCGAGCTATGTTGTTATAACAGGTTGCAAGTTTATTAAGATTGATTTTCTTAAGGTTTGTATAAATGGGGGAAGCATATAGGAGAGTAGATAGGAGATGAGATTGTGCAATTTTGGTTCTAGTTGCTGGGGTTAGAAAAGGTTTGATGCGATATAGGGATCCAATTTTTCTGTTAACAATCTTGATGGTGTTGTTAATGTGCTGATCAAGGAAAGATTATTGTCAATGGTTATCCCTAAGAGTTTAGTGGTTGGATCAGGTGAGATGATGGTGCCATTATTTGAAGAAATGGTAAAGTTTAAAGGAGGGGACCGAGTGGTGGGGGAGAAGAGGAGGAGTTTGGTTTTTGGCATTTAGTAGGAGAAACCGTCTAGAAAACCAAGTTTCTACTGTGTTAAAGGTCTTTTGGGTCAATGAGGTCAGTTCAGTAGAGGAAGGGGCTGAGCAGATAAGGGTAGAATCATCTGCATATTGTATGCAGGTAGCTTGTGGGATAGCAGTCTGAAGGTCGTTAATAAAGAGGGAGAACAGAAGTGGACCCAGAATGGAGCCCTGGGGAACTCCGATGGAAATAGGCAAGAGTGATGAGATATGGTTTTCCCAAATTACTGCTTGTTGTCTGTTGCTAAGATAAGATTTAAACCAATTAGCGGCCAGTTTATCACAAGAGAGAGATTCAAGAATGTGAATTAAGAGCGAGTGGTTGACCATGTCGAAAGCTTTAGAGAGGTCAATGAAAAGAGCGGAAGAGAGAGTGTTGTTGTTTCGATTTTTGTTGATAGTATCTACAAAGGATAGAAGGGCAGTGGTGGTGCTGTGGTGGGGTCTGAAACCATGCTGGCAGTTTGCTATTATGCTGTGAAGAGAGAGATAGTGTACAAGTTGCTGATGAATACATTTTTCCATGATCTTTGCTAGGGGTGAGAGAAGGGCAATTGGTCTAAAGTTGGAAAGGTCAAGGGAGTTACCACCTTTATGCAGTGGGATAATATAGGATACTTTCCAGATATCAGGGATGGTTCCTTCTTGGATAGTTCTGTTGATAAGTAAGGATATAGGATATGCAATTTCTTTGGCAGCTTTCTGGAGGAACAGAGAAGGGAGCTTGTCAGCAGAAGGTGTACAGGGTTTCAGTTTGTGAATGAGTTTATAGATGAAAGAGGTAGATATAGGTTTTAGAGAGAAGTTGAAGGGAGGAGGTGGTTATGTTAGTTGGTATATGAGAGTTGTTAGGGTTCATTTGTTTGGCTAAGGATTGAATAGTTTCAGAGAAAAAAGAGTTGAAGACATTAGCAGTCTGTAGCGGGGTTTCTGGATCATTACTTAGAGTATATGTAGTTTTAGCAGTCCCTGGGGAGAGAAGTCTATTTACTGAGGACCAGAACTGTTTGGAGTTGTTAATATGAGTTTCCTGAAGCTTACAGTAGAAGTTTTTCTTGTCAGAGATTATTGATTTTTTCGCAAGATTTCTAAGCTGGCGGAAATTAACTAAATCAGGTTTTTGTCTATCACATCTCCATTTTGTCCATGCTTTGTTTCTAGCATGCATGAGTTTTTTAGTGTTGGAGGTCAGCCATGGGGCAGGTTTGGTCTTAATTCTAATGGAGCGCTCAGGAGCATGTGTATCAAGTATGGATAAGAATGTATTATTAAAGAATAATACTGCTTCCTCCAGAGGAAGTGATTTTAAACAATTCCATTTACATGCTCTCAGATCAGCTTTAAAGAGGTCTATGTTAAAATGCTTGAGAGATCGAATTAGCCTTGTATTTGGGAGGTTGACATATTCTGATTTTAGTCTAGTAATGTAGGTTAGGGAGTGGTCGCTGATGTCATCTGGCAAAGTACCTACTTTATATTGTTTGTTAACTTTATTTATGAGTATCCAGTCTAGTATACTCTCTTTATTACTGGGCTTATTGACTCTTGTAGTTGAGGTAATAGTTTGTGAGAAACCATGTAGGTTAATATTAGAGGAGGGATTGTCATTATTAATGGTGTTCCAGTCTATGTTAACGTCACCAAGAATTATGGTTTCTTGGGGGTAGGTGGTAGAAACCCAACTTAGAAAGTCTTCTAATATTGGGATGTTATTACCTGGGGGAAGATACAAACAAATAATGTAAATAGATTTTTTGGTGTTAAGTTGGAGTTTAATAATGATGGCTTCTGTTTTGCTATTTTGGTTTGGGCATGTTGGTTGAGTAGTGATGTTAAGTTGATTTTTGAAAAGTATTGCTACTCCACCACCCTTGCGTTTTAAGCGGTCGTGTCTTACTATGTTATAACCTTGAGGTATAATCTCTGAGTCTTTAGTGCCTATGTTTAGCCAGGTTTCAGAGAGGCAGAGAATGTCAAATGAGTGGGTATCTAAAAGGGCATGGATGAAGGGTATTTTCTTATTTATGCTTTGGATATTAAGGTGTCCTATAAGGAAGTTATTATTGAGGTTAGGAGAGTGGTTTTGGGGAGGTGGTGAGTTAGGGCCAGGGTTGGGGTGGATGTCTCCATCTTGTAGGGTAGGAGTAACTAGTTTAGTTAAGAAGTTCCTTTTTTGAATTGTTAGGGTTTTGGTTTTTTTGTTAGATAGTATGGGGTAGGTAAGGTGATGTTGCCTGTGGTATTTAGATAGATGATAGCTAGGGGTGGAATTAACATTAGGGTATGGTGTGAAAGTGAGTCTAGTAGAAGTGTGTGTTTGTGAGGAGATAAGATAGTTGTTAAGTGAAATTTCAAAAAAGGTGAGGTGGTACGTTGAGAGAAGGGTAGTCATGATTAAGACTGAGAGTAAAGGCATAGTTAGTATGTAGGGAGTCATGATTTAGTAATATGAGAAGAGTGGAAGCAGAGAGGAAAGTATAAGTATAGAGGGGTAGTAGATTTATTTAAAGCAGATGGTAAGTAGGAATAGATTCTGTAGGGATTAGAGAAGGGATGGCTGTTGAGGAAAGAGCATGTATAAGGAGAAGTGTAGGTAATGGAGAGAGGTAATAGTACAAGTATGGTCTTAGGGCTAAGTAAGAAGAAGGGGGGGAGTGTAAGGGGTGTGTAGAGGCTAGATAACAATTTGGCGGGAAGGAGAGGTATAGGCCAGGAGGGATAGGGGTGTGGCTATGGAGCTATAAGAGTAGGACCCCTGGGGTGGGTGGGAATTGGGGGTAGGGAGGGGAGCGGAGTGAGCCAGAGGCTAACGGAGCGGGTAGAGCCAAAGAAGAGAGGTTGAGTGGAAAACAATCAGTAAGATGCTGATAGGACAGGTAAGTAATCCGAGGAGAAAGAGGAATACTAGGAGAGTGAGGACTAAGTGGGGCAAGGCTGAGAAAGGCAGAGAAAGGAAAAGGGTGGAAAACACAAAAAGGGTAGCAGAATAGTGGGAAATATAGGACTTAGTATGTGGAAAGAAAAGTTTGCAAGGATAAGCAATTGAGGTAGTAGGGAGCCACCTAGTGGACTCAGCAGGTAATTGCTACCAGGGTTACTGACTGGGCTAGTGGACGTGGAGAGAGTTAGGTAAATGGAGTTACTAAAGGTTGCTGGTGGTCGGGGAGGGGAGAAGCTAAGGTTGGCTGCTGGCAGAACTTGCTTTGAGAGTAACAGTAGCTGAGGGTTAGAAAAGCTTACACAATGTTGAGAAACCTTGAAGAGCTGAAGGACATACTTTCTTGCGTCTTTATGGGAAGAGGCTTTTCCAAAATTGTTAAGAATTGGTCCTTAGGTAGGGTAAGTGGCGGGAGACTTAGGCAGGGTACTCAAATCCCAGACCTACAGGTGGTCACTAGGCAGAAGAGCTGAGAAATGGAAGGGAGAAAAAAGAGGGTTACAATATAGAGCAACAAAAACAGTAAAAAAGCAAGTAAAATACCCAAAGATAACATTTAACCTACTTAGATACAGTTATGAAACAAAGCTTAAATGCTAGTATTGTTCTGACAAAAAAAGTATTTCTTCAGCCAGCTGACTAACCATAGAAACAACCTAAAACAATTTTGTTAAAGTATCACTAATCTCCTTACCCGTGTCACCAAACAAAACCCATCACCAAAAGCCCAGCCCCCCCAAATTTTCCCAAAAAATTCCATCACCCAGCCTACTTGAATACCATTTCCTTTCATTTTTCAAAACTAAAATTCTTGTCCTATACCACCATAAATAAAATTACCTACCACTATCTAACAACTTATAACAAAAACAAAAAAAATCTTCCAAAACACTCCCTTTACATCCAAAACATACTATCCCTTTGTGGGGACATCCACTCTAACTCAGGACCATCAGACTTAACTACACTCAATCAAACTCCCTTTCCTAAAGACCTCTTCTTAGCAACCATAAGCATTCGTAGTATCTGTAGCAAAATTACAGAATTCCAAGCTTGGCTAACACAAAACACCCCTGACAATGCTAGCAGTCACTGAAACCTGGCTAAAACCCCAAATCCAAGATACCGAAATAACACCCCCAGGTTATAATAAACTAAGAAATGATAGCACCAACAAACAAGGAGGTGGGGTATACCTAATCTGTGCTAACTCTCTCGCAATACTATTCTTCCAGAAAACACTGCCATCCTTTTCAAATGCCGAAATCCTAATAGGAACCCTACAAATTAATAAATCTAAACAAGCTGGTTTATATCTCCCACCAGGTGAAACATCCAAAACCTTGATAACATCCAAGCCTGGATGTCAGAAAATATCTGCAATGAGACTATTGTTATGGGAGATGAAAACATCAGTTGGCAAGATTTAATAATGGACTCCCTGACAAACAGCATAAACCTCCACAAGTTCACCCAACTCGTCACCAGTCCTACCAAAATGCTGAACAGCAATACACCAGGAGCCACCCTTGACTGGATCTTAGTCTCAGATCCACTTAAATACTCAAATCCTAAGACCCTGCCCAAGATACTTAATAACCACTTGCCTGATTTCACTTGTAGATCCACTCCACAAATATCCAAATTTCAAAACAGCAAAGCCATTATAAATCTAAAACATTTTGTTCAGTGAGAATTTATCAACATTCTAAAACTCTCAGATTAGTGCCCACTAAAAACTCTCCCATTGGATGGTGCCATATACTATTTTAAAAAGATATTTTAGACACACTCAGCAACCTAGCCCCTCATTGTACTAAAATAATAAAATCTAACTGCACTCCCTGACTAACAGAGACCACTAAACAACTCTTACAAAACAGGGACAAAGCCTGGAAAGAATGGCATAACAACAAAAGTGAATTTAACCTACTTAGATACAGTTATGAAACAAAGCTTAAATGCTAGTATTGTTCTGACAAAAAAAAAAATTTCTTCAGCCAGCTGACTAACCATAGAAACAACCTAAAACAATTCTGTTAAAGTATCACTAATCTCCTTACCCGTGTCACCAAACAAAACCCATCACCATGCCCAGGCAAAACACCCTTGCAAATGACCACTATGCTCAATTCACATTTTATAAATAGCATACACAAATTAATAACAGGTTGCACTTCCTGTATTCTCACCTTAGCAAATTCCATTCCATCTCTACCTCTGTCCCATGAAAGCTGTCCTCATTTAGAAAGATCCTCTCCCCCCATATACAAATCTTCTCCCCTCCACCAAAGTAATACTACACCACCCTTCTCACTACAACCAGTACTGACCACAGTAATCCAGAGACTCCTCAGAAAATTAAAACCACGCTCCCACTCCTCTGTTATCTCCACCAGAATACTTAAAACTCGCTGCTGAGTCCATAGCATATCCTGTTAGCATTCTGATCAACCGCTCAATTACAGAATCCAATGTCCCCAACCTCTGCAAAAAATGTATTACCTTACACAGGAGGTAACTCCAATGAACCCTCTAACTATCGCACAATCTATATTCTCTTCCCCCTATCCAGACTCCTCAAAAAGTGCATTCATGAACTACTTCACCATCTCACACACAATAACTTACTCACTCCCATCCATCTTTGCTTTCTCCCATCACACAGTACAACCACCACACTTATCTCCTTGGATACTGTACAAAAATCTATTAAATCTGGTAATAATACTTCTTTACTGCTATTAGATCTGTTGAAGGCTTTTGATACAGTATCACACACAAAACTTGTGCAACACCTTTCTAATATCGGCTGCACCCCACCTACCCACCAGTGGTTTAACAGCTGCTTCGCAAACAAACAACAGTGAATAAAATGGCAAAATACCCTGTCAGAATACCAAACTGCAGTACCACAAGGCCCCATACTTGGACCTTTACTCTTTAATATTTTACCAGCAACCTTCACACTACTCTTCTAAGCTCTGTTATCCAGTATGCAGATGATACTACCATAATCTCCTCTTCAAATAACCTACACCACCTCCAGCAAATAGCACAAGATATCATTGCTGCAGTTGAAGCCTGGTTAACTGAGTCACAACTACTCCTTAATGTCAAAAAAACAAAGCTTCTACTCTTCGCAGCAAAACCCCTCTCATCCGACTTTCATACTTTCTCCCAAAACAATACAGAAGTTGAAACTGTAACTCATGCTAAACTATTAGGTATTACCATTGACAATAAACTTGCATTTGAACACCACATCTGTAATGCCATTAAAAAAAATACTACTACAAATTAGGAGCCCTATACAGACACAAATATTTCATGGACAGCATCACCAAAAAAGCTCTCGGCAACACTTGCTTGCTCCCCTCCCTATTATACGGTGCCCCAATTTTCACCAACCTGCACTCATCTCTACAAATTAAGGACTAGTCCTGCTACCATGAAATTGACAAATTTGCCTCAAACAGCTCCTACCGCTGACATGACTGCCAAGCCTTATGTGAATTAAACTGGCTGGAATTTTCACATCAATTTAACCTCCTCCAACTGTCTGTAGTACATAAAATTGTCTATAATCCAAACAACTGCCCTGCTCTTAAGAACATTCTAATACTTGAAAACCCCAAAAGAACCCTTTGCTCTGAAAGTAAAGAACTCATAACTGTCTATGTACCAAACAAAAGAACTGGGCCCTGCTTTTACTCATACGTTATCGTTAAACTATGGAATTCACTTCCAACAAACATAAACATCATTGGCTGCTTCAGCAAATTTAAACTCACCCTAAAGAACCATCTACTAAATACTCATATCTGCCCCTGCTTCTATCCAAATAGATAAACCGTTCTACTGTTTTTGAGTTTTTCCCTGTAGATTACCTCAGTTTTTACCCATCAAAACCAGTAGGAAACTCTCTTGATCTATAAGTTACATTAAAAAACTCTATTATTACTGTTGATCTTCTAAACTTAACTGTCATTCTCACCCTCACCACTTTAAAACGACCCCTCTATTGATTCTTTGTAGTGTACAGTGCAATGAAAAAGTATTTCCCCCTTCCTGATTTCTTATTTTTTGGCATGTTTGTCACACTTAAATGTTTCAGATCATCAAACAAATTTAAATATTAGACAAATATTAGACAAAGATAACCCAAGTAAACACAAAATGTAGTTTTTAAGTGATGATTTTATTTAAGGAAAAGAAACTATCCAAACCTACATGGCCCTATGTGAAAAAGTAATTGCCCCCCCCCTTGTTAAATCATGAAGTAACTGTGGTTAATCACATTTTTGGGAAAGCTGAATTCAGTTTTACCAAACACTATAAGTAAGCAGTCCAGAACAAGAATACAGCCCAAAATACGCGAACAGCAATAAATAGATTTATTACTCAAGACAAAACAGATCACGCTTTCGTAAAAACTTCATCAGAATCATGAATTAAATCTCAGCACCACTTTTTAAATATCCAAACCACAAATTCATCAGCCAATAAAATTCAGTGGTCAATTAAAACACCAGATTTTTAAAAAGGGACATGTACCCCTAACCAATTTTATACATTAAATAAACATATTAATATAAACAAAAAACATTCTACACAACATAAGATTTTAATTCAAGTATACTAACAATAGCTATATTGTCATTGAGACCTGGGGGGACAGTGGCATTCAACTTCCAATTGCCATGCCAACTCTTTGGCTTCTAAAATATCTTCCCAAGCCTCCCCCCCCCAAAGGTCCCTAGAGACATTTTCCAACACAAAAAAAAAAAAAAAAAACAAAGTCATGTCCTGGATATTTGGCTATATGTCTAGCCAAGGTATTTTTCATTTCCCCTTTCCTCATATCCAACCCATGTTCGTACAAACGCTCTTTAAATTTCCGTTTAGTCTTCCCTATGTAAAATTGAGGGCATTTGGTACACTTTCCCACATATATCACCCCCATAGTATTACAAGTGTTATGGGACTTGGGCCAAAATCTCTTAGAATTAACCTCTATGTAATCCCTTTCCACCACCATCCTACATTGGGGACAATTCTTACATTTATAGGTACTCCATTTATTTTGGGTGATGCTGGGCCCATAATCAATGGTGGGATGTTCAAAAATATTTTTCAAGGTTTTACCCCTTGTAAATACAGTATAGGGTTTTACGTCAACAATTTTGGCCATTTCCTTAAATAAAGAAAAAATGTTCCAATACTTGTAGATGGTCTCTTTTATAAAACCAGCTTCGTTACAAAATTGGGTAATAAAAGCCTCACTCAAATCGTTCCCATTTCTTCCAAGATTCCTATTGAATCGAAGTCCCTCTTGGGTCGAACTGCCTTGAATAAGTGGAACAGTGTCACCCTTACTTCATCTATCTTTGATATCCCTCATAAATTCTACCACCAAATCATTAGGGTAACCTCTCCTCTGAAAAATATCCCCCATTTGTTCACATTCTTTACCAAACTCGCTCCAATCGGAAACCATCTGGGCCAATCGTATATATTGTCCTTGGATTATTCCTACTTTCTGGTGGTATGGGTGGTTACTTTGGAAGTGCAAAATGCTATTACTTTAAGTGGGTTTACGATATATTGTACTAACCCACCCCCTATTCACCACATCCTTATAGAGAGTAACATCAATGTAATTAATAGTACATGGGTCCACCTGGTAAGTAAATTTCAAAAAAGGGGTAGAATTATTCAGAATGGTGATAAAACCATCCATCTCTTCACCTGATTTTTCCTACACAACAAAAACATTGTCCAAAAACCGGAGATATAAACTCCACGGTTTTACCCCAAACTGGGGAAAAAGAATGAGTATCTCCCACTGCAACAAAATGATGTTTGCAAAGATGGGGGCACAGGCCTCCCCCATCGCTAGACCCTTCTTTTGCCGGAAATATTGCCCATCCAGAAAAACAAAATTATATTTAAGAACCAATTCCATACATAAAACCAACACATTGATGGTATTATTGTCCAACGTTGTAAATTCACAAAGAAAATCATGGAACCATTCTAAACCCACATCGTGGGGAATAACATTATATAGTTCCACTACATCAATATTCATGAAAGTGCATTTTTCTGAAAATTCTACCATCTTCATTTTGTTCAAAAAATCCCAGGAACTTTTACATATGTGCTCAAAGGAATCTAAACAGTTTTTCAAAACACCATCAACATATTTACCAAGGGGGTGCATCTTAGATTTAGCCCCACTAACAATCAGCCTCATGGGAGGATCCCTGATACACTTATGAATTTTGGGTATCCCAAAAATAACTTGGAAAAACTCAAAAAGTCAATAGGAAATTTCCTGTTCATCAAGCATATCCTGTAAATAAAAATCAGTACACTGAAAAGCTAATTTAATAACATTCGATGATGTCTCCTCAAATAAATCACTTTGATTAACATGTGATGTGAGAGTGTTCGATCTCGCCGTTTGTTCTTACACATGGGTTCGGAGCCGATCCTCGGCTCTGTGTCGGCCGCTTGCAAGCTCTGCATCGAGAAGAAGCTCGAGACCAACCTAACTTCCACAATCCCCCTCTGCCTTTACCTCAGATCTAGTTTGCCGCTGCAGCGTTCGCATCACTTGATCGAGCTTGAGCACCTAAAACTAAGATTTAAACTTTTTTCTTGTATTTTTTGAAGTTAGATTTTCTCTAAATCTTTGTATATTGACTGTGTGTGAGAGTGATATTGTCTCGAGGTTTTTCTCGGTTCTAGTTAAAGTTATTTTAACTTTATTAGAGTTCCCTCGGGCCTATCCCTCCCTTTCAGGATTTGACTACCGGATAGACACTACTACTGGATTTGGCATTTTACGGATTGGACATTATTACTGGACTTTACTGTTATTGTTTGCTATACCTATTTTAGCTTTTTAAGATGTCTGAAAAGGCTAAGTCTGGGTTCAAGCGTTGCCAGTGTGGCCGAAAGATGTCAGTTACTGACAATCATAGTTCCTCGTCTACTGTCTTGGCCCTCTCCATCTGCAAGAAGACTGTTCTATTTGTCATTCTTTCAGTGGGAGGGTCATAACGAATAAGCGAGGAAACTCATGGATAGGGGTTTGTTAAAACCTACCTTTCAAGAGGCTCTGGATGCTTTAGACCAGGCATCCAAATCCTCAAAGGAATCGAAGACGTCGGAGCCCAGGTCATCGGCTCCGAGCTCTTCAGTTAAGGTTCGATCACGGTTCCACAGACCCGGGACCAAGTGTTCAACTGTTGTCAGTTTCT
This sequence comes from Protopterus annectens, assembly GCF_019279795.1. NCBI lineage: Eukaryota > Metazoa > Chordata > Ceratodontiformes > Protopteridae > Protopterus > Protopterus annectens. The sequence goes on along the minus strand of NC_056747.1, from coordinate 186,484,243 downwards.
GAGCCTCGAGACTTGGAACCCGGTGACGAACTCCCTCCCCGACACTGTTGAGGTCGGCTCCGTCTTCGATTCCTTCGCGTTCTTCCAGATCCCTCTCCGACACCGATGATGTAGACGCGTGGTGCAGAAGTTAATGGAGAATCGGCCTTATCAAACTCATCTCGGTCTCCTCTCAGTTGGGGTCGAGACTCGAAGGCCTTCCCTATCTCCATCTGTTCCTCCTCGAGACCTGTCCAGTCTTGGAGCCAAGCTGATCTCCTGATTGTGGAGCCCTCGGTGCCAGAACCATCCTTTTCTCGGTCGGCTCCGTTCACCTCGACTCCGTGGATCCGGTACGGAGTCTCGGAAACGAAGATCCATCCTTGGTTCCGGGACCGAGAGTCGGACCGATGTTTCGGTTCCAACACTCCCTCTCGGGGCCTCGGCTCGGATCGACTCGGTTCCGTCCTCAGGGTCGATGCCTTGATTGCCCGTTTGAGGATTCTTCCCATTTCTTCGGAACCGGGAGATACCTCGACTCGGGATCCGTGGGCCTTCGATCTCATGAGGAAGGTGTTGTCTACCCAGACAACCACATCAGCAGAAACAGCTTCTCCTCCCCATAAAGGACCGTTATCCTCCTCTGCACCCGGCTACATCTGGCGTCGAGCACCTGTGTCTCAGCCACCCCTGGAGGTGCCCCTCTTCCTCGGAGGCTTCTTGGATGCTCCCCGAAGAAGTCCTAGGAAAAAGATTGTGTAAGAGGAGACACTTAGATTCTCCACAAGAGTCTTTGACATCGGACACTGACTTGGATGAGTCAGAAGGGTCCCCAAAGTCACCCTCAGAAGATGTCTCCTTTTCTGACATCTTGGAGATCCTGAAGCAGAGAGGTGATTGGCAATCCATCCCCCCTTCAGAGGATGAGTCAGTGCTGCTGAAGGCATTTGGTGCTCGCCCTTCCTCCTCCTGGGTCACTCCGCCCTTCGATGAGTTAATGGAGCTGATTGCTCGAAGGGCGTGGGAGACTCCTGACACGGTGGAGCTAGTCCCTAGAAAGCCTAATAAGTATATTACTGCACCCCAAGAAAAGGCTTTTCTAACAAAGGGAGTTCCAGTGGACGCTATGGTGGTGGCAGCGGCCACGAAAAAGGAGATGTCGGAATCTTCCTCATCTGTCCATCCCTAACAGAGATTCTAGGACTATTGACAGATGCGGGAAGCGCATTTTAGTTCAGCGGCTTTTTCTATGCGATCCCTGAACTATTTGACCCACTTCACACGACTACAGAGGGATCTAATTAAAGAGTTGGGAGATACCCTCCTGGGTACTACAGATGCTGCTGTCTCAGAAAAAGTTACAGCACAACTCAATACCCTTACATCCATTGTAAACTTCGTCCATGAGGCTGATTTCATACATGGCCGAAGGATCGAATAGAACCTTGACTTCAGAGATTGCTCTTAAGTAGACAATCCTGGATGTGCTTATGTTCATTTGCGGAAGCCTTCAAGTCTTCCTTTACTAGCGCCCCATTTGACGGTGCCACTCTCTTTGACCCCAAAGTAAAGGAGACCCTTACCGGTGTGAGCAGGAGGGAAAGACTCTGTCTGCTGTCAGTCCGTTTTCCACCCCATCCGGACCGTACCCCAAAGGGCAATGCGGTGGAAAAATGTGGTTTCGAAAACCCCAAGGATCTTTCCCAGGCACACAGGGTGATGCCCCCTCTAGAGGCAGAGGAGGGGGCAGAGGTGGAAGACACCGCCCTGGCGGCAGAGGGGGTCCGCAAAACCAAGGTGACAGGGATACCCCCCCTGGAAAACCTTTCCAGCACTCCTGAGAGGAGGCCCGACTGTCCTGCTCTGGAGGCAGTTGGGGGTCGCTTAGCTTTATACCCTCAGGCCTGGCAAAATCTTACAACAGACAACTGGGTAAAAAGCGTTGTTACCAGAGGTTACAGAATACCCTTCCTATCCCCCCCATTCCAAAGAGAAGACTCCCAGATGTGCCGCCCCATCTGCGAGAACCTGCAGCTGTGGAACTTCCAGAGGTGCTAGGAAAAAGAGTCATCCAACCAGTCCCAGCGGACCAAAGAGGATTGAACTTACTCAAGGTTCTTTTAGTTCCAAAGAGACAGGGGACTGGAGGCCGATTCTGGACCTAAGCAACCTCAATTCCCTCGTCAAGAAAGAAAAGTTCCGAATGGTCACGCTTCAATCGATCCTTCCATTCTTACAGAAGGGCGACTGGATGTGCTCAATAGATCTGAAGGGCGCATGCTACCACATCAAAATGGCCAGGCGTCCAGGGATCACTAGCAGCTTCCGGCTGGGAGCCAGTCATTTTCCATTCGAGCCCTGCCCTTTGGTCTGACCTCAGCCCCCAGGGTTTTCACCAAATGCATGGCAGTGGTGGCGTCTCATCTGGGGCGCCTAGGATTCCAGGTGTTTCCGTATCTGGACGACTGGCTCCTTTCTGCCACCACCCAGCATCAACTGATACAGGCCAGGGATTACACTCTACAGGTTTGTGTTCACCTCGGAATTTCCGTAAATTTGAAAAATCTTTATTACAACCATCACAGCATATCTCATTCATAGGAGCGGAATTGGATACGCATCATTTAATTCTAAGGCTTCCTCCAGAAAGGATAGCCTCACTACAAAGCAACATATCTCTTCTTCTGTCATCCAAGAAATCCCCAGCAAGACTGGTTCTAAAGGTTTTGGGTCTCATGGCAGCTTCTCTCATTCGCGATACCCCTGGGAAGACTGCATGAGAGTTCTACAATGGCTACTGTTTGCACAATGGTCATTCCAACAGCTACCTCTTAACACACGAAATTCTGATCACAAACACATGCAAATCGCACCTAACTTGGTGGCTTCAGACTTGCAACCTTTCCAGCGGAAGACCATTTGTGCTACCTCGACAGCTCACGGTGACCACGGACGCTTCCCTGATAGGGTGGGGGCATCTTTCAGGGACAGACAGTCCAAGGCGAATGGACCAATTTAGAGTACAATCTGCACATCAATGTTCTAGAGTTGAGGGCAGTGTTTCTAGCGTTGCAACACTTTGCTCCCCTTCTTCCTCTAGGGACTATTGCAGTTCAGACGGACAACATGTCCGTGGTCTGGTACATAAACAAACAAGGGGAACCAAGTCCTATCAGCTATGCAGAGGCCATGAGAATCTGGCAATGGGCGGAGTCCACGAATCGCTTTCTGATAGCAGCGCACATCCGGGGTCATCCAACGTCATAGCCGACAGGCTGAGCAGAGCAATCCTATTGCCTCACGAGTGGTCCCTAAAACAGTCAGTTCGCGAAGAAGATTTTTCGCAAGTGGGGCCAGCCTTCCTGCGATCTTTTTGCGTCTCCAATGAGCGCCAAATGCAGGAGCTACTTTGCCCTATTACCCCTCAGGGGAAGTCCCCAGGGGCGCACTGGTTCACGATTGGCCCCGGGTCTCCTGTCGCTTTTCCTCCCTTTCCCCTGATTGCAAAGTTTCTGCAGAAAGCCAACAACCTGCAAGGGGCGATTATCCTCATTGCCCCATTCTGGCCTCGTCAAATATGGTTTCCCTTTCTTCTGGCACACCGCATTGGGAACCCTGGATCCTGGACCCGGAGCCAGATCTACTGACCCACTTTCGTCAGGGGCTCCCCACCCTTAAGCTCTTGTCACTCCATCTAGCAGCTTGGTTGCTCCGCTTCCCCTTAGCCAGGTCTGATCGTCTTTCACCTGCAGTTCAGAATATACTAGTGGCTTCTCACAAAGCTTCCACTACAAAGACCTACACTAGTAAATGGAAGCGCTTTGTTTTCTGGGCACATTCACAGCATTTGGATCCTGTTATAGCTCCTTTAAACAAGATTTTGGAATTTTTAACAGAGTTGTTCCACCAAGGAGCTTCTCCTGCCACTTTGAGTGCAATTGGCTGCCATTTCCAACTTTCATGTGGAAGAATGTGGGGCACCTATTATGGCTCACAGACTTTGTAAGGCCTTTTTAAAAGGATCGTTCCATATTAGACCACCAGTTAGGACTCCTACATCTCCGTGGAATCTGAACATTTTGTTGTCTAAATTGATGTTGCCTCCATTTGAACCGGCTTCCTCTTGTCCATTGAAGTATTTGTCGTGGAAGACCCTCTTTTTGGTGGCCATTACATCGGCTGGCGGGTGTCAGAGCTTCAGGCTCTTTCTGTTAAACACCCTTATCTGATCTTTCACTCTGACAGAGTATCTCTTAGCACTAATCCATCCTTTCCTCCCCAAAGTCTGCTCTATTAATAACATTAATCAATCCATTGAACTCCCTACCTTTTTCAAAATCACTCCAATAAGTTGGAGTATATGTTACACAAGTTAGATGTTCATAGACAACTTAGATTTTACTTGGATAGAACAAAGGATCACAGGAAATCAGATCAACTTTTTATAGCCTTTGCGGACAGCAGGAAAGGTGTAGCAGTTACTAAACGAACCCTTTCCAAATGGCTAACTGATTGCATTGTGTTTGTTTATGCTACTTCAGAACAAACTTTACCTGCCAAACCCAAGGGGCACTCTACAAGATCAGTATCTACATCCCTGGCTCATGCAGCTCGCTTACCATTAGACACTATTTGTGCAGCTGCCACTTGGTCTAAACCACATACATTCATTTCTCATTACAAAATGGACAGGGTTTCTAGGGACAGGGCATCCTTTGGTTCCACTGTGCTCAAGAACGTTCTCCCATGAGTTCCTCAGGAACATGGAGCTAGGGATGCTACCCATGGCAGAACAAGCGAGATCGAACACTCTCACATTTAGAAGTTATGTTCTTACCATAGCGTTCCATGTGGAGTGTTCATCTGCTTTGTTCTTACATTCCACCCTCCCACCCTCAGGAAGAGCGTGCAGTTTGGTGCCTGGTCTGGGTTATTCTGCTTCTGCATTCGCAGTTGTTGTGTATATATGTATGTACATATGTATATAGCTATATGTTCTTTAGTTATGTAGTTTTTGCATGAGTGTGTTCTCTCTCTGACTGCTGGTTTGCTTGCAAACTAGATCTGAGGTAAAGGCAGAGGGGGATTGTGGGAGTTAGGTTGGTCTCGAGCTTCTTCTCGATGCAAAGCTTGCAAGCGGCCGACACGGAGCCGAGGATCGGCTCCGAACCCATGTGTAAGAACAAAGGCGAGATGAACACTCCACATGGAACGTTATGGTAAGAACATAACTTCTAATTAACATCTTATTGGTATAATCATCCTTCCCCATGATAACAGTACCCCCTCCTTGTCAGGTTTCAGAACTCTTAACTGTTTGTTGTTGGATAATTCCTTCAAAAGGGCAGATTCCTGGGCACTCAAATTATCATAAACAAAAGACTTAATTACACTTAACATTCCTAAATTCAAACTCAACTAGTTTTTCAAAAATAATAAGGGGTAGTGTTAATGGGGGGGGGGTTAAATGTACTACTTCTCCTCATCACATGCCCTGTATTCTGGGCATCTTCATTAAAAATAAGTTTAAAACACATTTTCTTAAGGAACAGTTTCAAATCTACCAATAAACTTTCAATTTTAAAACTGGTAGTAGGAACAAACAATTCACCCCTACTAAACAAGTTAGCATGTTCAGTAAAACATTTAAATTCACTATAATTGTACAGCTTAAAGTCCCCTGTACAATTATGGACTATATCCACTGTTAAACTCGAAGAATCAACAGAACAAGAGGGAAAACCCTCAGTCACAGTACCTTGTAAATAACCTTAATCGATAAAGGTTTCAAAGGAATTCACCAGTTCTTGTTGTGGTAAAACTTCCCTTGTCGGTAGTTGCCTTGTAAGTTCCTGTTGTTGTATGTTGCATTGTTCCTGTTCCTCTGATTTTCTAAGTGTTTGGACCTCCGAAGCCCGTCTGCCTGGTTCCCCTGTAAAGGGATTGCTGCTTCCCCAGGGCACGGTTATCCCGTTCAGGAGACCCCCTCCCTTTGACGTAAATCAGCTTTAGCCCCATTCCTGTTGGTTGACGGTGGACTGAGATACACCTTCCCTTCGGCGTAGGCTAGATGGTCCCTTTCAAACTTTTTTAGTTTGTTTTTTCTCATCCTGTATTTATCCCCTTCCACCTTTTTAAAAATGGAAAAGTAATCATGCTGGTATTCAGGAAAAAGTAAATCTTTATGAATGACATTATCAAGTCTTTCAGATTCCACTATAAGCCCATCTGTTTCCTTCTGGTTAAACTTTATCAAACAGTCAAGGAGCTCGCACCCATGATGATCAAAAAGCTCCAGTAATTCTTCATGAAAGAGAGTCCCGACCTTAACCCCATTGGGGAACTTCCATCTCCAAAGCCCCATAGGCACCCTCCTCACTTTAACACACCCACGAAGATATAAATTGTCCAATTGCAACTTCTAACAATGAAAAATGGTTTCCTCCAAGGAACTAATGGATTTAGTTAGAGACTGGGGCTTGGAATCTTGCCCCTGTTGTTCAAAAACCATAGTCCCCAGAAGCCACTGTTTAACATTGTAAGGCAGACCCCCCTGACAGTCTGCCAGACAAGCCCCTGAGGAATTAATGGGCAACTGCATTCCTGCCCACTATTGCGCAAGCAACCAGGGGTCTGCAGGAAATCATTTTCTTTTCCAGACAATTGGTCCAGGTGGTGCTGCTTACAATTAAATTTCCCAGTAAGCTCCTGGACTAACTGGGTAAGCAAACCCCCACACTCTGAGTGAGTTTCTCCACGTCATTTGACTCGACTCCCAGTCTAGACATGCCACCACACTATCACGGACTAGGTAATCACAGAAATATACATAAATTAAAATCTTATGTTGTGTAGAATGTTGTTTGTTTATATTAATATGTTTATTTAATGTATAAAATTGGTTAGGGGTATGTGTCCCTTTTAAAAAATCTGGTGTTTTAATTGACCATGGAATTTTATTGGCTGATGATTTGTGGTTTGGATATTTAAAAAGTGGTGCTGAGATTTAATTCATGATTCTGATGAAGTTTTTACGAAAGCATGACGCTAAATTAGTTTTGTCTTGAGTAATAAATCTATTTATTGCTATTCACGTATTTTTGGTTGTATTCTTGTTCTGGACTGCTTACTTATAGTGTTTGGTGCAATTCATTGTCTTTTCTGTGGTTACCTAGTCTGTGATAGTGTGGTGGCATGTCTAGCATGCTTGGGTACAAGGCTAGCGCAAACCACATGCTCAAGACATAGTGTGTTGGTCATTGATAAGGTAATGGGAAAGTGGGTTCCAGGAGTGATCCATGGGAGCCACTGAATGGTCTACCAGTGGCAATGTACAACTGCTGCACTGTGTAGCCATGCACCATTTGCCATCTTCGACCATATGAGGGAAATAGTTTCAAACACCAGAATGGAGAGAGGAACGCGCAAATCCAAAAACTAGACACATGAAAGCATAAAGGGATTGTTTCAACCTTAGCAGGCAAATGGCTAACTACAAGAGGGAGATGGGGATGGAATTCTAGTCTTAGGCCTGAGGGCAGATCCAAAAATACATTTAGGGAACTTGACTGTCCAATCCCTGCTTGCTTAAGAAGTGGTTAACTTATTCTACAGAGTGAAGAGGGTGGCAGTCATGCCTTAATGTCTTCATCAGAATAGTAATGCCAAGAAGAGAGGTCCTCTCTGACTAAAATAACTACGATCTATATTCATGGAGTGGAACTTTAGCCTCTTGCCAGAAGGCAATGCCAATGACCAAAAAGTTAAAAATTGAAGCCCACAAATTGTGCAGTGGACTGTGAAGTGAAGCCACGCCTGGAGACAGACCCACTGTTACCTTCTGCTCTTCATGCTTCTGTGATTTTGACCTCGGAATTTCCGTAAATTTCAAAAATCTTATTCAGCCATCACAGCATATCTTATTCATAGGAGCGAATTAGATACGCATCATTTAATTCTACTTCCTCCAGAAAGGATACTCACACAAAGCAACATATCTCTTCTTCTGTCATCCAGAAATCCCCAGCAAAACTGGTTCTGAAGGTTTTGGGTCTCATGGCAGCTTCTCTCATTGCGATACCATTGGGAAGACTGCACATGAGAGTTCTACAATGGCTACTGTTTGCACAATGGTCATTCCAACAGCTCTAACACACGAAATTGATACAACATGCAAATCACCTAACTGGTGGCTTCAGACTTGCAACCTTTCCAGCGGAAGACCATTTGTGCTACCGCAGCCACGGTGACCACGGACGCTTCCCTGATAGGGTGGGGGCATCTTTCAGGGACAGACAGTCCAAGGCGAATGGACCAATTGAGTACAATCTGCACATCAATGTTCTAGAGTTGAGGGCAGTGTTTCTAGCGTTGCAACACTTTGCTCCCCTTCTTCCTCTAGGGACTATTGCAGTTCAGACGGGCAACATGTCCGTAGTCTGGTACATAAACAAACAAGGGGAACCAAGTCCTATCAGCTATGCAGAGAGGCCATGAGAATTTGGCAATGGGCGGAGTCCACGGTCGCTTTCTGATAGCAACGCACATCCCGGGGTCATCCAACGCCATAGCCGACAGGCTGAGCAGAGCAATCTGTTGCCTCACGGTGGTCCCTCAAACAGTCAGTTGCCGAAGATTTTTCGCATTGGGGCCAGCCTTCCTGCGATCTGTTTTGCCTCCAATGAACGCCAAATGCAGGAGCTACTTTGCCCTATTACCCTCCAGGGAAGTCCCCAGGACGCACTGGTTCACGATTGGCCCCGGTCTCCTGTACGCTTTTCCTCCATTTCCCCTGATTGCAAAGTTTCTGCAGAAAGCCAACAACCTGCAAAGGACATAATCCTCATTGCCCCATTCTGGCCTCACAAATTTGGTTTCCCTTTCCTGCACACCGCATTCGGGGACCCTGGATCCTGGACCCAGAGCCAGATCTACTGACTCACTCCAGGGGCTCCCCACCCTCCGCTCTGTCCTCCATCTAGCAGCTTGGCTGCTCCGCTTCCCAACTTAGCCAGGTCTGATCTTCTTCACCTGCAGTTCAGAATATATTAGTGGCTTCTCATAAAGCTTCCACTACAAAGACTTACACTAGTAAATGGAAGCGCTTTGTATTCTGGGCAATACACAGCATTTGGATCCCTGTTATAGCTCCTTTAAACAAGATTTTTGGAGTTTTTAACAGAATTGTTCCAGGAGCTTCTCCTGCCACTTTAAGAGTGCAATTGGCTGCCATTTCCAACTTTCATGTGGAAGAATGTGGGCACCTATTATGGCTCACAGACTTTGTAAAGCCTTTTAAAAGGAGTTCCATATTAGACCACCAGTTAGACTCCTACATCCTTGGAATCTAACTTTTGTTATCTAAATTGATGTTGCCCCTTTGAACCAGCTCTCTTGCCATTGAAATTTTTGTCTGGAAGACCCTCTTTTGGTGGCCATTACATCCGCTAGGCGGTGTCTGAGCTTCAGGCTCTTTCTGTTAAACACCCTTATTTGATCTTTCACTCTGACAGAGTATCTTCGCACTAATCCATCCTTTCCTCCCAAAGTTTGTCTATTAATAATATTAATCAGTCCATTGAATTACTCCTTCTTTTCAAAATCACTCCAATAAGTTGGAGTATATGCACAAATTAGATGTTCATAGACAACTCAGATTTTACTTGGATAGAACAAAAGATCACAGGAAAACTGATCAACTTTTTGTAGCCTTTGCTGACAGCAGGAAAGGTAGCAGTTACTAAAGAACTCTTTCCAAATGGCTAACTGATTGCATGTTTATTATGCTCTGAATCAAACTTTACCTGCCAAACCCAAAGGACATTACAAGATCAGTAT